>NC_090931.1:109021230-109341239 GCF_040938575.1 Ambystoma mexicanum
TCTAAATTGTACATCCATTTTGTGGATTGCAGTCAATCTCCACGTGGCATGTTCCCCTTTGTATACCGAGCACAGTGCACAGCTGTGGTTTAAGCTGGTTTGCACTGCGGTGGAAGCGCACACAAGTAAGACAAAACAACTCCTTTAATACAATACCGTTTTGAACGGAAGTCAATAACAGGCCAACGAATCCCACGATGCCAGGATTTCATCCTGTGAACTATGCATTGCGCTGAGAGATGCCCATAGTGCTATGAGTGCAGCTTTTTATGCATTGTTAAGCTGGCCTAACACAGCATGATATCCAGGCTTCACAATCAAACAGTGCAGCCTCTGCAGTTCTGAAACAACAGTCCTGTCCCTGAAGCCTGGCTCCTCACACAGCATCCCGGATCTTTCCGCAGGGGGTAGGAAGGCAACCATACTGTGGAATGGAGAGCACGCTGGCAGACATTGGCAATCATTGATTCCCATGTTCTTCTACGATTAACATATGAGACACTTCTTTCTGCATATTTCTGTCATCTGACTAATACCAACTGGTTTTTATCACAGTTAGGAAACTGGACCAGCATTTTCGAAGCGGTACTTTTTGCTTCACTCGGTTTGAGATCGATAGTTACTACTAATGGGAAAGGCTGACCCGGTGCCATTCTAGGAGGGCTACTTATACATTATGGAGTAGGGTTTTGCCCTGAAGCAGAGATGGGCAACCTGCGGCCTGCCAGATGTTAAACCTACCACTCCCATCACCCCCTAGCCCTTTGGGGAGAAATTGTGGGAGTCACTGTGAAAACATCCGGAGGGCTGCAGGTTGCCCACCACTGTCCTAAAGCAGCAATTGTGGGCTTTGCTCTAGCGACCATGCTAGCAGTCTCAGCATCCACACTAGAGGGGACTCTAACTGATGCATGTGTGTGTCTGTGTTTACTTAGGGGGAGTGTCACTACCGATTCAGGAGGCTAGGAACGTGGGCTTCCACTCCAGGAGTAAGCTTGCATTCCATTCCTCTCTGGCCGCCTCCCACGCCACTCCCCCAGTTGCCATTTCTTACTTCTGATGGCCCTGCCCAGTGTTGCCCCACACTCCAACCGGCCTCCCCACAATATTCCCCCACCTCCTAATTCGCCTCCTCTACTTCCCACCACCTATTACTCCACGTTCCTGCCGCAGCTGCCTCCTTCTGTCTGTTTCCTGGCCATCATGGAAACAAAAAAGAGACAACATCGCTTTCTGGCTTTGTCAACAACATCTTTGCTGTACTTTCTTTTATGAGAAGTCGGAACAGGCGTGACACGCAAAGACGATTTCCCATTAAACAAAATCAGAAGAAGTAATAGTAACACAGACGTCAGCTATGGGTTACTAATAGCTTTAACCAATTTGGGCTGGAGTGGATTTCGGTGGTAGTGGTCCGAACCTTCACTGAGGCCCTTGCGGCGGGTCATTAATACCAAGGTGCACTCCAGGCTTTGGTGGTTAAATCTATAATAGGATGTGCAGAAAGGAAAGTGGACAGACCTACATATCTGAGAAATATCCGTTTTTTAGTATTTCACAGTTGGTGCTGTGAGGAGGCCCCTGTGTTGACTGCTGTTGTACCTATCCCCCCTGAAGATCAAATGTCAAGGCAGAGAGCTGCAACAAGAACACCCAATTCAGGACATCGGCAAGAATGGAATCAAAACCTAAGATACGACGTGAAGGTCCGTTTTCCACCCTGAAACAGAAGCTGACAGGCTGCCGTTAACAGACAGGCGCGTCTGGAGAACTAAACATTGGTTTGGTGCAAGTCATGCAGAGGTGTACGTGGGCTGCAAGGGAGTCATCCAGATCTGTGGGAGCGTTCTGCCTTGCCACTCAACTAGCCCAAATATAGTGGCAGTGAGAGAGCGGAAAATGAGGAGTCTTGTTGTTGAGGCATGGAACACTGCGAGTAATCCACCACGAGAAGAAAGACTGGGATGAGTAGGTTTGGGATTTCACAGGCAAGTGACATGAGCGAGGAAACATCAATGTCAGTTCATGAAGTCACAGCGGAGGAGCCTGCACACACCTAGAAGTCTGCGCGATATCCACAAAGGCAATGTCTCTCCTCCCAAGACAGCGGCAAACTGACGCCTCTGTTCGCCTATGCAAGCAAACAATGGTGGGCGGAGGAACTGCCCACTCATCTTTTGGTACACGCAGAGGTCTCTGGAGCAAATATAGGAATTAAGGAATGTGAGCAGGAGTCGGCAACCTCGTTGTTTCTTACTGTGGCTCACGCTGTTTTGCAATGTCCCTTAAGCTCAGTCTTTGAGCATGGCATGTCAAGTACTTGAAGCTCTTTCGTCAGCTTGACTTTGGAACAGATTCTGACCAGTTTTGACTAACATGCCTCTCCTGAAGTCTATTCACTAGTATACTGCTTTGCAAGCTTTCCCTTCTGGGGTTTGCTTGAACTCTTACCAGCATTTATGCGTTTCGCTTCATCACTAATTTCAACCACCCTGCTGGCAAATGTCTTTTGCAGTTGTGCCAATTCTCTGATCAAAAGGGATTATATTTGCAGGGTTGCACATAAAAGGAATTGCCCACACCTGGGGCACAGGAAATTCCACTTTCTTGAGTATTCACCGCTACATTCTCGGTGCCATTTACACGATCATTGCAACACAAGGCTGCACCACCGTCCTTTTAAACAACGTTGGCCTCAATGTACCTTCTAGGGCAAACTGTATGTCCCCAATGTTTGTAGTCAACGTTTCTTTCATAATTCAGGAAAGTAGTCCAGCGGCCACTTTGATTACCGAACCATTCCATTTTGCTCAACGCTTTGACCACATCACACATCTTTGCAACCTCTCCTCTACTAAGTTTGAGGATAACCTCCGAGTTGCATAAGTTATATCAAAGGTAGCTCTTGGTGTGAGTGCATAGCGTGCTAAGAGCTGTCATGGTTTTCTGCACTACAGTAATGTTACCATTCTTGGCCTACAGCCACTGTCCTTCGGCACATCTAAGACTATCAGGCCGAATGTGTATTGCATTGCTGATCACTGGCACCATTTCTACAAAGCTCTCGAGTCTCTCCTGTCTAGTAAAAGACTGACATGATGAGCAAAGAATACATTACCCACCTGCCCAAGACCCCAAACGGGAATGCTTTGAACTGCCTATTGTATTTTAAAGTCGTAAATTATCATTTTAACCATTATAAAAATATGAAAGAAAAATAACCAAGAAATGCATTGGAGGGTAAAGTTTACTGTCTAGGGACGGGGAGCTAAATATTTGTGAATAAAGTGAATCCTAAATTTCAAGTAACCCTTTGAGTGCCCATATATGAGAAACATTACCCACCCAGTAATCATCTTCCGGAGGATTGTACCTGCTTTGAGTGCCTAGATATATCATGTAATGCTGTCTTTATTTAATGAATTAAAGCTTTATTCGAGGGCACTGCTGGAATCATGACTGCACCACTTCTCTAATGTCAGAAAGTGGACCATATGGAGTGCAGAGATGAAAGAGGGGTACCTTTCACAATAGAGAGAGGGAGAGAGCACAAATATATAAATGTGGGGCGAGGGACCAGTAAGTCCTGAACCACCATGTCTCCCTTTGAATCCCTTAGGCCCTTGGGCAGGTGAGGTGGGTATTAGAAAGTTTAAACAAAGTGTATATGAGGCGCATTACAAGTTTGTTTAATAAACAAGTAAGTGTTACATTGTAAAGAAACAATGCCTTTCGCAAGTAGAGTAGCTCAAAGTATTACATAGAAAGCACCATTAAAACCTTTGTGAAGTGTGACCGTGTAGCTGGGAAACCATGTGCAAGTCTTGAGCTTTTATTTTAAAAACCCCATTGCAATCTGGTACATTGGGATGCAGAAGAAAAGTTAGGGACGGGAAAACAGACTGTACTGGTACCATCAAACCATTCGGACCCCCTTTTTAAGGACCGCCAATCTGCAACCGCCTCAGGAACTGGTGAAATAAAGACAGGGGCTCCATCAAAGCACGTTTTCACTTCTGGGTCCACAGGCACATACATGAGCTTTGAGATACAGCCCCGGGGGCTTATGCCGTTCAGGCACAGTTTGTCAATGTCATCCTTGTGTTCGATGTTTGAGTGATGCTTCTCCTGTCCCCCCTCGGACAGTTCCTGTACTCTGCCTCTCAACTCTAGAATGTTCCAGGTAAATCGAAGCTCAAAAGTTCCTTTTATAAGCTTCCAGATGTTCACTGTAGAGGCAGGATGGGTTGAACCTGTGTCTGGGTGTGGATGGAATTATAGGTGCTCGATGTCACTGGTCTCTGTTACTCACGCATACTCCTCATTGACTGGATGAGAAACACCATGGGATACACCAATCCTACAAACTGCAATCACTGAATGATTCCCAAATCGCTTAGCTGTCAGTTATGGTACAATTCAATTGCTTTAGCGGAAAAAATGATAGGCCAATAATATTCAGTTCGATTAATGTCAAGCAGGGACTTCAAGGAACACCAGACTTACACACTCAGGAAGCTAGAAAGAAGAACACGCATGCTCATAAGTTGTTTAGAATGGTGGGTTCTAATTACTCCGCCACTGTTTTCCAGACAGGCATCTCATTTCACGATTCTACTCCCAGGGCGAGGAGTCACTAAGAGTAGTCAGGTTCACTGACTCCTTAAACGATGACAAATGCATATCAGAATGGTACATGCCAAGTCCTACTGTACAGTGATTTTGAATACAACCTAAAACTAGCATTGAAAAATACAAGCCAGCAAATATGATTTTTCATTTGAAGATACATTAAAAAGGACAGACGTGTTTATTTTACAATGGAACAAACATACCATGTCAAAAGGTCAAAGGCCTTGTTTAAACCTACTCATCCCACACAGTACAAAATATTGATGTGTCACATAAAAAGTATATCTTTGTTAGTTGTCTCAAACCAGACAAAACCCCCAGCTAACTCCACATAACATAAGGTGGGCAGCTTTGGAAACGCCATCACCAATAAGAGGCATTAGGCCAATGATTCAAGAAGTGCCTACCACCTTAAATGACTTTTAGGCACGTAAGAGGGGGTGGGGCTGAACTCAGCCTGCACTTGCTAGCCTTTTTTCCTTGCAGTGCATATAAGCGTGGCAGCCAGAAGCCAAAGTTGTGCCTTTTTGTGAAGTTTGAAAAGCAAGTGTCTTGGTATAAAAGGTTTGCACTGGAGCAAATCATGAAATGCCGTGCCCTACCCAGAAGTTAGCTGGGACATAGCAGTGTGGATATAATGTTACATCTAAAGAGCTAACACACACACTGAAACGGGAATGCATCTAATTCATCGATGCTAAATAGTTAGTGGCAGCCACTATATTTTGGTAAGCGTCTCATCTACGGAATCAGCTCTGTTCTGATGGGAAAGCCTCAAATATGGCATGGCTGAGAGGTGGCAGGCCGCAGAGTGGCACCGGCTTCATTCCAGATTCTCAAAGTTTAAGCAACACTGGGGAAGCATGGAGCATCTCTGAGAAACCCTTGAAGAAAGTTCATCATATTTGCACACGAGCATTTTCAAAGAGGTATGCAGTGCTAAATCACCAGGGAAAAGGTCACCAGGGGGCGACATTTCCCCAAATGTGCACTCCCAAGAAAATCGAGCACTTTCCCCAAATATTCTCAGAAAGGAGTTAGAATAGTAAATACGTGGGAAGGCTTTTAGGGGTGCAGTGAAACAACATGGCCTACCAGTCGACTTTTTCCCAGAGGACATGTTCACATGGAACCCTTAAAGATGCTAGAAGCATCTCCAGACACACTCCAGCTTGGGGATTTGAGAATCAGTTATAAGAAGCAGGTGCTAATCTGAGATGCTCACGAGAAACCTCTTACTTTTGACCTTTGAAAATCATGCCCCAAAAGTTTAAAAAAAATGTTTTACACTGTTTTGCGCATTGTTCTCAGCCTTGGCTCCAGCTGCTTACCATGACAAGAATTACAAAGGCTGATGGGGCCTTTTCCTTTGCTGTCATCGAAAAAGAGGAGGAATGCCGACTCAAGTCTGCGCATTTAACAGGCTTTACTGAGTTCGAAAAGAATCCAGCACTTGATCTCTGAAAGTGCAGACTGTGCCTATCAGCCCCAGTTATTCCACCTTTTAAGTGCTACAAAAGTCAAACGAGGTGGCAGAAAACCCGTCACAAAGACATTGGAGCAGAGTTAATGTGCAGGTTAAGCCTCGGTCTCAACAGTCCAATGAGAAACTGCCCGGGCATGCTGCAAGAGTGCTCAGTTTACAGGTCAAGAATAGCGGATGCAAACAAGGCCGGTGTGTTCCCTTCCATTTGGGACATTCCCAGACACTGGATGATGCCATCAGTGCCGCCTTCCCAGATGTTAGCTGGGAAACAGCAGTATGGATATATCTTTGCATCTTAAAAGCTAACACACACACTGAAACTTGAATGCATCTAAATCAGTGATGCTAAATAGTTATATTTTTTGTAAGCGTCTCATCTACGGAATCAGCTTTGTTATGATGGGCAAGCGTCAAATATGGAGTTCTTCACAGGAGGCAGGTCTCTCTGGTCCACCCTGTCCAAGAGGCAGCTCAGTAATAGCATGGTACAATCACACTACACCATCAAACCATCAGCGATAGGGGTACATGATGTCATCAGTGTCTCTGGGGAGAGCAGTGATACTGTTGAATAATTGAAAAGGACTTGAGTTGGTGCTGGGGGGATAGGCAGGCAGGTGGCCACTCCTTGCCCGGTGAACTTTTGAAGCTTTGTCTGTGGTTAAGCGGAGGAGATTTCCAACGTGCGTCCTTGAAAGTCTACGAGAGCAAGAGTACAGTCAGGGAAGAAAAGAGCAACGAGACAAGGGTGTACGACACCGCTGAGCACCCCAGGGTCGCTGTGCAAACAAGGGTCCCCCGTGAAGGGTAAATAGTTGTTTTTACAAAGAAATTTGGTGGACGTGTCAGCGTGGATGTCCCCGTGACGTCCAAGGAGGTGACATGGGCGGGGTGATGCCGGAAATGGAGAGGCGGTGAGGGATGGGGGGAGGGAAAAGGTGAAAGGGGAGAGAGAAATAGATAAACAGGAAAAAAGTCAGAAATATAGAAAAAACATAAGACTCCAAGGTTAACGAGTTAGTAAATTAAAATGACAAAGATTAGCAAAAAGCGAGTGCAGTTAAGAGCAAACAAAAGCAAGCTCCGAAGCTCAGCAACAGGACAAGCAGCAAAAAAGCAGATACAATTCAGAACTAAATGAGCCTGTGGCGTGCATATGGGTTGGTAGTAATAAGAAGTTAGATGGACAGGAGGTGGCTCTGATATGAGTAATGAAGAATGGTAAGCTTGCATTTTAAAAGGCTCCACCACACACTCAAAACAAATGTCCCTCTAAAGATGATGCAGGACAACCTTTGAACTTCGCCCTCTGGCGATGGTGCCAAGGAATGCTAGGAACTGAGCAAGTATATGCAGGGATCGACATTGCTGTGGCCTATTAAGCCCTTCTTGTAGCCCAGGACAGCCTGGTTGGATTGACACACACTGCTACCAGGAGCAACCTTTGACTCCCCAGCCCAACTGGTTCAATAGAAACATACTTATGTGACAACAACTGTGTGTGTTTTTGGAATGTGTGTCATTGAGCATGAGAGACCCGCTGAAGACAGGGAATGCCTCTCTTTTGGAGGTTAGATTTACGGCACACTATGTCCCAGCTCCTGGTTCAGCCGAGGTAGCTCCTTCATACTCTGTGATGCTTGATGCACAGGAGCTGCTTTTAGCTGCTGCTCATCAAATCTTCATTTGGATCCCCGTAGATGCCCCAAAAATACAATAGCAAATGTACCCAAATTGCTATTTGAAGATGCTTCCAAGTGAAGCCTGCCGCCTCCTACCAAATATTTGCATATTTATATACAAATGGGAAAAAACATCGATATCAAGAGAGTTGAATAGTCCGCCCCACCGCACCCCCCCCCATAACCATTTCACCAGACTACTTTGGCCTCTCTATTGCCACAGTCTTGAACTGTGGGTGACGGAGGGGAGTCAGGTGTAATTCAGAGTTCTTCAGTGTAATGAAAAATACACAATGTGATGCTAAAACAATCGAATAATTACTTTTACAATGCAGTGGATATAACTAGACTTCAAAGGTACCGAGTATCATAAATATATTATATACAAATATGGTTTTTGAAATGCCAAAAGGAACATCTACTTTTATTCCATAACATTTAAATGCATTAGTCGTTTTGAGTGGCCATATGCCAATATTTTTTGACTTCTGAATCACACATTGGCAAACTGAAAGAAATATTTAAAGTGCAATTTCAGTTTTTAACTCATTTAATCTCAGAGCAACGGAAAGACAAAATTACTTGTGGTGCTAGTTCTCCCCTCAATAGAAGTCCCCCAGGGGCTTCCACTGATCCCCAAAGCCTCTAAAATACGCACTTAGAAGTTGGAAGTTACTAATGATGGAAACTACACAAAGCGTAAGAAAAATACACACAAAACAATACAGAAATGCTTAAGAATTATTGAACTACAAATTCGTTGGAGTGAAGCAAAGGTCCCCGATGAGATGTATAGACTACAGAGTGTCGATTCAAAGTTTACGATACAGAACTGTTGCATACCCATACAGCATCTGCAGAGGTTCCTGAAACATGTCAACAGCAGAGGACGGGTCCAAACTGCAATGACACAAGGCTCCTACAGCACCGATTAGTAGGAAAACATAACACACACACACACACACACACACAGTCATTTCAGATTGCTGAGAAGCAAACAGACAACTCTGTGAACAAGTGCATCTGTGGTAGTGCCACTTAATAGTTTGTCTTAAGCCTAGGGACATAAAAAGGGAAAGCAAGAACATCACCATGTTCTCCTCAGCTTTGCGTGCAAAGTAGAAAGCCAAACGTGGACTGCCCAATGTCAGAGGCACTGACCCTAAAAGGCAAAGTATCTTTTACATGAGGTTCATGCTAGTGCTGTAAATCCACAGCAATCGCCCACACCTTCCAAGCCCAAAGGCAGCCGCATTCTGAATCTGCTTGAAGAGGTACACAGAGATGTTAAAGAGACAAAACTGCAAGGCAGTGCTTAGCCTATCATGAAAGAAAATAGGGTGTTAATATAACCGAATCACCACAGGGAAAGTGGTGCGGCACGAGAGACTTGCCCCCATAAAAGCTATTACTATACAGAAACTGCCAGATTGCAAATCTGAGGGCAAGAGTGAGACACACTGCCCAGGAAGGCAGCAGCTCACCCCATGCAGTAGCTGCAATGACCTGCAGACTAGCGGTTTAGGCATCTGTTTCGCATCCAAACATGCTTCTTTGGTGGTCAAGGAAGCCATTATCTGACCCCCGCCACATGTCGAGCCTTGTGATACTGGAGACGAAGGAACACTGTGCATGAAACAGGCAAAAGGGCATTTGAAAATACTGAAAAAGGCCAGATTTGGAGAAATATGCGCAACAAGTCAAGGTACCTTTCTATAAGTTTAGAAAATTCCAGAGCTATCATTTGATTTATTGAATTTATAGAGGGTTTTCGAAGGAACGCTGAAAAAAACAATGCGGCACGATCTTTATGCACATGATAACACAGATTTAAGAATTAATGACCAATAACACAGTCATTTGTGGAAGAAAAAGATGCAGTTTAAGTGAAGAGCGCAAATTCGATAAAGAAAATGCAGAGCATAAAGATAAAGGAAATGAATTCCAAACTTTTGAAGAAAGTAGGGAAAAAGACCCGGATAAAAGATTGGGCACCAGGAGCAAAAAGAAATCGAGATGCAGGACAAAGAGAACCAAAGGACAATGTAGAGAGATCCAAGAATAAAGAGAAGCCAAAGAAGGCTCACATGTAATCACAATACAACGAAAGTTAGCTAGAAAACATATTAAAGAGCCCTGCAATAAGTTCTGCTAGTTATCCGCACCGCTGTTGAAAGCATTCAGCGAGTTTGAAAAGGCAAGAAAGCTTGCAGATCCCTATTGCTGAATCGCCCGTTCAGCACGTTTGTCTGCTCTCCCTTCCTTTACTTGTCATCACCCCTCCAGCACAATCTGGAATGTCGTCAGGCCTAGTACGATAGTCGCTTGTTTTGTTCCTCTCCCTCCTTTCTCCTCCTCCTTCATCACCTCTTGCTAATCTCCGGCTCTACCAGAAATGTCGTCAGGCCTAGTACAGTAGTCGTCTGCCTGTTTCCCATTTCCTTCCTATCTGTGTCTTTGCACTTGCTGTATCTGAAATGTCGTCAGGCCGAGTAGAATAGTTCATTTCACATTCTTGTTGTTCATGGCCTGTAAGAATGTCATTGTATTTTCCCTTGTTCCCTCCCTTGCCGTGAAGTGCTTTGAAACACATTGTGTATAGGCGCTATATAGATAAACTATCATATCATATCTCTGCAACACCTTTGAGTTCAAGAAACCTTTAGTCTGAAGGTAGATTACACATATTTGCTCATATATGACATTTGCAAGTCCTGCCCGCAACCTCCAACACTTAAATTCTTGTTAATGAACAAGAGGTATGAGATGGTTCTATTGCGGACAACAGACTCCTAATCCAAGGGTGGTTTCAAGAAGGCAGGTGGGACACATACAAAGAGATAGGACAATGCTATGCCTGGCAATTAGTGACAATATACACAATGCCAGAACATGGTGCATTCTTTCAAAAGAAACCCTAATAGCTTACTAATACAATATTATGGCTAACCATAGTAAATCAAACAAATACATATGGCGTTTTCCAGTATGCGGCGTTGCTAGACTACATGGGCAGACATGTCAAATGTGTAAATGTGGACGGACATTGTGACCATGCCATAGACCCAGTTTATGAAAAGCAGCCACTTGCCATCATTACCACCTACAACCTCTCGAGGTCTGACCAACCAGCAAGGAACCTCCTCCTGCTACTGAGATCTGACCCCTGAGGATAGTATTTCACAATTCGATATGCTTCATATCTCAATTCAGCCACAGAATAAAGGAAAGCAATTAGCCCCTTAAACAGGCCAAAACACTCCCCAAGATCTAGCTATAACAGACGAGTTGGGACAGAGGCTTTCTAATGTAAAACAATATATGCAATCAAAAAGCACCAGTGCTTTGGAAATGTCTCACAGATGCCATTGAGAAGGCACATGGTGACCTAGCACAAGCAAACATAACTGGGTCAAACGTTACTGACTTTTTCACTCATGTACTATTGTTCTAAATGTTTTCCCAAAGTATAGTAAAACGAACCAAAAGAAACCAAACACCTTCAATTCGTAATGGCCTGGAATATAGAGCATTTGCTTGACCTTTTTAGGATTTGTAAGTTAGTGTTGCCATATAGAAAACAATGAATTTGCAAAGCAATATTTCACTAGGCCGAGGTGCCGGTAAATTGCAGCAATACGTTCCAGACACTTTCCTATGAAGGTTTTAGGACCTGAAACCTGAGGATCAATAAGGTAACTTGAATAAGGCAGGACACAATCTGCTGCATTTTATAAATTGTGTTGATAATGTATTGTGGAACCGTTTGCTTGCAGTTGTGATTTGTATTTCCTTTGTTACTTTTATAGTCTGTTGGCCGAAATAAAGCTAAACCGGCCCACTGATAATCTGCTGTCCTGTTATAACTGCATTCATTGCAAGCAGATCCATTATAACACTAAAACAGATAGAGCGAGAAAACATTCAATTTTCATCGGGGAAACGATCATAACATGCCTTCAAAGCACAGGATTGTCCTTAATTTGGTTATAACCAAAGTCGTGGAAATTACGCTGACGAAGATCAAATGAGCAGGGAAAATTACCCATCGACATATGACGCGGGAAAAGGGACCAGGGCACCACACACGCACAAATAGCGCAGAACAATCTGATGTTGGGAGAGTGTGCCTTAGTGGGGAAAAGTGGAGCACCACACAGCATAGTGCCGAGTTTCTCGTGCATGGTGGAATTATTAGCAGGTGCCGCAAAAACAGTCACCACCTGATGTACTTTGTAGGAGGCAAGCCTAATTCAATCAAGTGAATCACCCGAGCCTTGGTGTTGGCCCAGCACTGTACCAGATAGTCCCATAAAAGACCATACGCTAAGAACCGCCTGCAGTGTGTGGCGAGAGGAGCCAGGTACCACCACGCCACAACTGTAAAGAGAAAGCGACCTCAGGGTTACCCGGCAAAATGCACAATTTGCCGCTGAACATAGAAAGTGCGACGCCGAGTTTGTTTGATTATAGTGGAGACACATAAACCTTGTGTTAAGAGTTCTCCTTCAGCAGACAAATAGAAGAGGAAGCATAGGGGTGATAACTATGCTGTCAAGATGGGAACCACTGGAGAGGAAGGCGAGTACTGCAACATCGGGCTCTGCTAGTAGGACATGAAGCCCCCATGTCTACCTATGGAGAACAGTGCAATATATACGTTCTGTCTCTTCCAATGTGTGGGGTTACAGAAATTATTGAGGGATGATGCAATGGTTGTGACACTTAACATATTAGGATTAGAAGTTCCATAGCCCAGCCTAAAATAATTTGATGACCGTAGAAGCAAAGAAGGGAAATGCTAGTTGTCCGCTTTGGCAAATGACAGCCTTATGTCCGGAAATGGTCCCGTTTTGGGCAGGAGGAGGTGGGATATATGGAAAGATAATACTGCTTCACTTGCGGCGGATGGCTCCTCCTGGGAAGGTCTTCTTTTCCTCCCTCTCATGATGTCCGTTTGAGAGGCAAGTTTGCCATTATGCTCTGGAGAACTCTGCAGGGGAAAGGTTTACATCAGCATTCTAGTGTGGCGCATGCAAAAGGGCGATCACGTGCAACACACACACTTCAGATGGTGGTTGCACATTCTCTTCTGTGGTTCCAGAGGTTTGGAACACACTGCCCGTAACTGTTCTAGGTGTGGGTGCACTGCAATGCCCACCTTTTCATCTGGCTTCCCCTCTCGGTGTTCTATCTGCACCCGCAATAATCGACATAAGAAGCCACTACCTGATCAGGCTCACATACAACAAATCGCCACCCTAACTGCTAGGTCTGTATAATGCACATCTCCGGTGGACACTGGTCGTAGCCTTGGCTACCCGCACACATCAGAATCCAGCAATGAGTACAACTAATTTGGGCTCGCTGGTCACATTTGTTCTGCCAACTTGCACCAGACTACGCCTCGACATCTCTGACATCATTATGCAGCAAAGACCTATGACAAATGCAGGCAGGCTGGACATATAGTGAGTTTCTAGCACTCACACCATCTCCTGGCTCCTCTCGGCCCCTATCCACATGCATGACCCATGGGTTGCTCTCTACTGGAGCCTGGCCTGCCCGCCTAACCCTTATTTGGCCAAATGCACACATGCATTCTTATCCTACTAGGTGACCTCCAACCCTCTGGACTTCAGTCCCAGAGGGCGTACCCACCACCAGCGCATTGAAACTATAATAATAGTAAAAGGCACAATATAAATAACAACTACAATACAATACAATTTGTTGTACAGTGCTTTCTAGCCTGTACAGTGTTGGTTGGCCCCTTAGGTGGGTTTGTAAACCACACCCTAAATATTGTTAAGGTTCTCTTCCTTGTATATTTCTAGAGAACAGGAAGCAAGTTTGCTGCCACACCTGTAAAATATGCCACTGCTGCTACTTCATTAAGCAGCCAACTGTCTCCTCTCTTCAGCAAGGTTTAGAGAGTAGGGTGCTACCAAATTAGCAGATTGTGAGGGCGCTCACCCTTCTATCGCGTAATCAGGCTTTGAATGTCCACTAAGTTAACGTGGAGTGAAATCTGGGAGTCTGAACTTCTCAACCAAACTTGCAAATGTATCAAATCGAACGTAGGAACATCCAGTGAGGCAGACTTTCCAAGAGTGAAAGTGCTATACAAAATCACTCCACAGCTGTGGGGAAAAAGTTCTGAAAGGAGTTAAGATTGAGAGGATGGGAAGCTTCCAGAGGGTATTATTACTAGCATCATCATCTTCTTGCGGTAAAACCAGTCCTCCAGCTGCATCATCGTTATCATCATCATCATCATCATCATGAAGGCCAAAAGAGCCTGTCCTTGTCTTATCTGCATCATCATCTTCATACGGTAAAACCAGTCCTCCGGCTGCATCATCGTTATCATCATCATCATGAAGGCCAACAGAGCCTGTCCTTGTCTTATCTGCATCATCATCTTCATACAGTAAAACCAGTCCTCCGGCTGCATCATCGTTATCATCATCATCATGAAGGCCAACAGAGCCTGTCCTTGTCTTATCTGCATCATCATCTTCATACGGTAAAACCAGTCCTCCGGCTGCATCATCGTTATCATCATCATCATGAAGGCCAACAGAGCCTGTCCTTGTCTTATCTCCATCATCATCTTCATACAGTAAAACCAGTCCTCCGGCTGCATCATCGTTATCATCATCATCATGAAGGCCAACAGAGCCTGTCCTTGTCTTATCTGCATCATCATCTTCATACGGTAAAACCAGTCCTCCGGCTGCATCATCGTTATCATCATCATGAAGGCCAACAGAGCCTGTCCTTGTCTTATCTGCATCATCGTCTTCATACGGTAAAACCAGTCCTCCTGCTGCATCATCGTTATCATCATCATGAAGGCCAACAGAGCCTGTCCTTGTCTTATTTGCATCATAATCTTCTAATGGAAAAGGGTGGAGTAACAGAGTTAGGGTCTTGTTGTTGATGCAGAAAACATTCTCCACTTTCCTCTGCCGGAAGAAGAAATCTTATTTGGAGGATTGGGATGAAATACCAGTGTCTCAGGAAGAGGAAAAGGATCCTCTTGCAGCCCCTCTCTTTCCTTGCGGAAAGACTCAAGAATTCGAATGATGTTAATGGGGTTCAAATGTCAGTCTGCTGAAACATTCCCTCCAGAGCGTCAGGTTTTTCTGCCAGTACAATGATAGCTGATTCGGACCCTGGTCCAAAATATGCCTCTTTCACTAACAGTACTCACTCTGCCCTGTGTCTTTTCTTCAGTGTTAACAGCTGACTGGCAGTCAAGGATCTTGATAAATAAGATAGATGTATAGGTTAAAGGGCTAATAGTGGAATATTTAATACGAGAATAAACTGTCAGTGATGACAAATAGTTCCTCTTGTATGACGGCAAAGAATCAGGCAACAATGGCGAAGTGCTGGTTTTTAACATTTTTGTGCCCAGGAAAAGTCTTGTGAGCCCAGGTGAGTGTCACATCCTTCACATATTTGTGCCTATTTTTTCACAAATTTCTCCAGAATGTGATTTATGTGGCTTTTTTCCTCCATTGTGTCAGGCTGAACGAATATTTTTCCTTGGATCTACTGCTTTTCTGAGTTCTGGAGACAACATGAAGGATTCATTCCCAAAAGAAAAGTAACTTCCCTCATTTAGGAGAAAAAGTAGCATATCTAGGTTTACTGGAAAAGCTGGGCTACAGCTGCCAATCTTCCGTAAGGTGATCGTGCAAGTGGCACTGTTTGCAATCCCCATGAGGATCTTCTTCATAGAAATATGAAATATATATAAAAGAGGAAAGGAAATATATCTATATGATTACAGAATAAATATTACTCTCCCCTGAAGGAGATTTCTGCCTAAAAGTTCACATTGGGGCTTGAAAAACTCCATAGATGTGACATATCATGTTATTGTCTTTCAGCAACAAAAAACAAATATAGCAATTTTACGTGTTGGATCCCCATCACCAAAGACTGAAAACAGTACATAATAGGTCACTGATTTGCCAGCCAACTCTACCTCTAAGAAAACTATTTATTTATTCAATTACTAAAGGATGAAGCTACCAATGTTTCAGTTGTTCATAAACACCCATTTCTGGTCCTTGTCCATTTGATTTCTCTCACTCCAGTTACCATTTCTGCAGCCTGCCCATTCCGGGGCCATCTTTGCTCTATTGTTATCCAACATTGATATCTCATAAGCATTTAACAATACTCTGACCTTGCCACAATATTCCAAGACCACACTACAAACACACATTAAATAAAATATAATACATTTATAATATAAAAAATATATATGTGAATCAGTTTCCCATTTAACCTTATTACATATATATATAGAAAATGAGACAGCCTCACTTGTTTTCTCCACGCAAGATCTGCAAAGCCACATCAATAGCATGAGATATGTTACAATAAAATGCCTCCTTTAGTCTCAGGATGAAAAGTAATGTTTTTCAGGTTTTTGTTAATCAATGAATTGTTGTCTGTTATCTAGCAAAAAATAAGATTATGTATATGGAAAAGTATCCCATTCTACCGTGTTTTTAATATCTTTTAGCTTAAATCTCCATACTGGAATTTTGGGTATAATGATCATGTGTCTCTCTCACTCAGCTAAACAGTAGCAGTTCCTTGAAAAAAGCTGCCTATCCCATGACACATTTCCTGAAAACAATTCTAAGATTTGAAATGTGAACGGTTTTTAATATGATCAGAAGTTAAGCAAATACCATCTGCAGAGTTACACATTTCAAGTTGCAAGTTACCAGTCACGCATAGAAAGCCACCCGGGAAGTCAATTCTCCCTGGGCACCCCATTTCATACTCGCCAACAGTTCATTCTCAGTTGACAATGCTATTGGCGAGTGCACATTCAGCCAGTAGGGGATGCATTCCTACTGAAGCAGTGCTACAATGAGCAATCCAAATTCCAACACTAAATCCTCTTTGGAAATCCTCAATTTGAACTCCTCCCGCTAGTTTGACTCATCATTCCCAGTGATCACATGCTGATAGCTGTACAGCTAAAATGTACTGTTTAATGGGTTTAAGGACTTAGGAGGATCCATGACAGGAAGCAGGCACAGTAATTGTAGAAGGTAGGATAATATTTTCTTTTCAGCCTTATGATTCATAAATAAAAAGGAGTCCCATGTTGGTTAAAAAAAGATTCAGCTTCGATAGTTTTGGTTAGATTTTGGAACCCGTTTTGTATGTATGATTTATATATGTCCGCAATTGCTCCTCTTGGAATCATTCATATCCCACATGCTTTGTACAGGGCACACAACTGGAACCCCATTGGTATTTTCCAGCTGGAGGATAGTATCCTTGAGTGAGCTGGACGATTGTAAAAATGCACTTTAAATGTTCAAAAGTCTGCAACAAGTGAGATGCGTCAACTAAGCTTCACTCTTTTAATGGACAGAAAAACTGAGCGCTTACTCGGAAGCATGCAATAGCTTTGTCTAGGAAGACTCTTGACATCCCATTATATAACATGTAATAATATTTTTACAAAAAGATGGCAGCATTTTAATATTAAATTCTCAATTGAGGAATATTTTTTTTTAAAGCAGGCTATTTGGAGGATTCTTTGCATTCTACCAAACGAAAACTGGAAAGCAGGTATGCAATTTTACAATGTTGCACACTTTTAAACAATCCTTTGTAGAAAGAATGTCATTGTGCCAGTTTCCAGTACAAAAAATTTAAAAAATAAACAGGAAAAACATGGGTTGTGCTTTGCATGATTCCAATAGGACAATTATCTGTTCTGTGTGTTTGCAGGCGTGTTACATTGCTGGTCAACTGCAGCAGGACCAATTACGTATGTGACCATGCTGCTGGAACCGAGAAAGGTTACAGTATCACAGCCATTAGAACGTGATGTGGGGTTCTACGTTACATTGAGGCCAACTCAATGTATCTTGCGAACAGAGCAAACTAAGCACTGGATGAGGAAACTCATGGCAATGGCTTCAAGCAAGCGAGTAGTCGGGTGTTTTCAGGCACGTTAAGGGGTGCAGCGTTGTTGCATTCAGTTAAAAGCAGATTAATGTTTCAACAAGCTATGAGTTACCTACCTGGAATGGCAGTGGGCTGGGCGAGAGTCCTGAAGGAGAAGCTGGCTGGTTTTGATTTGCCTTGCTGGTTTTCGGCTATCACAAAGACTTCGTATTCTGCATTCCAGTCTAGAGCTTTGAGCATGACGTGGTTGCTACCAGAAGGAACTTTAATTTCTGGTTTCCATTCAAGAGCATTTTTCTAGAAGGGAATAGGAAACACAGTAACAATGCTATCAACCCAAATAACATATTACTCAGAGACACAGTGCATGAGGGCAATCATAGTTATTCACCAAAACTGCAAATTAAGAAATCAATCCAAACCAGAACTCTTAACTTGAGCTATGAGCAAGCTCTCCCATAAAATGTGCATTTCCCAAAAATAGCACGTGAACTGTAAAAATAACTTGCCAAAACACTTAAAAAATGTACAAAATTAAAATTATCATAGACAAAAATGAAGAAAGCAAACATAAAAAACCATCCTATTTAATTTTAAAAAATTGGACCCAGATAAAAATCTAAATACTTTTGGCCATTGGTAGTATGGTTGGAGGATTGATATGATGCTTTCAGGGCACAGGAGGTGGCGCCCAGTTTAAAGGTACTCCTCTATGGATGGGAGCAGGTAAGTGTAAAGAAGGGAAAGAAAGAAGAGCTGAGCAGGGCAGAGATGAAGGGGTTTCCAATATAGTACTAAATGAGAAAAGAAAAAAAAAAGACATGCTCAAAACCATTAGATATGATTGGACGGAATTTCCTTTCTTTTATGAAAAAAGAATGTAGTTATTTTTACTTTGTTCATTTAAATTGTATTTAATTTTACGATATATATTATTTGCTAAGTAAAATTTGTTGTTTTTAATTTTCCGGCTTAATTTTCAGTCTGGTCATCATGGTCAAATTTGGATGGAGCTTCACTTAGCAAGGTCTAGAAATGTTGATTTGACATTGAAAAAAAGCTGCAAATGATAAGTAATGAATTGCAAGTGGTGTGCATCTAGATGCATCTTTCCTGCCAAAATTGATACATACCAACTGTAGTATTTTTGAAACTAAACCGAAAAACAGATCACTACAGGTTTACGAAGGATTGCTACTTAACCAGCCTGTAAACACTGACTGCAAGTGTTTCTTCCCGTCCAAGGTAAAGATTAAATGTCCATATTACCCAAAACATAATGAAAGATATCTGGAATTATGGAAAAAGTCACCTTACTATGAGTGTTTGATATCAATCATACTGTCCCTCAAGAAGAAACATGCTATTCCTGATAGTGATTATTGCCCCTAGATAGCAGTGGTGTGCCACCTATATAAAGGGATAGAGTCCCCCCATCTTGACTTTGATTGCTTTGTTTAAACATATTGAGCATTGGATGTCAATTCCATTCTTCTGGAGAGTAACATAATACTTCTGCCCTCATTGTCGGGCTTCTAGAGCGACGGCCGCGTGGGGCTTCTACTCGGACATACTACAAACCATTACGGCCAAGTATGAGTAGGACATCACTTTTTCCAGTGTTCCCCCATTAAATATGTACCTTATACTTTGTGGATGTTGTGCAGTACACGCAAGCTTTCATTATCTTGGATTTCTTGTCATTGACCACAGGATTATTGATTTGTATTGTTTTGTTGTTCTCAGGAGGGACTTGAAGGGCCTTCGGCATCCTTGCTATTAAAACATGTATACAATAATATTGGGTTTCTGATGCCTCCTATTGTTGGGGTGTCTCCAGTAGCTGCTATAAGATTTTGCCATATGCCGTTTGTAAACAAATAGAAAAGGTTCCGGGGTAAGGCCAACAAGAACGTTTTTTTTCACTCCCACATCACAAATGAAGCACTTCTTTGCTCATCCAGGATCATCAAAATGTTTAAGTCTAATAACTTCCAAAAATGAGTTCTGTGCTTGCAGTATCAAGTGCCTGGCTGTAATTTACAAAAAACAAATACAAAATTATTTTTCTATGTATGCTATATTTTTCTAAAACCCCTGTTAAGATGAAGATGTGGTCCACTGTGGAGAGCCCCTTTCTGAACCTCACATAGGACCGGGGACAAGATTATATTCATTGCTGCCCTTTCCTGTATGACAGCCACGATTCTGTAAAACAAAGATTTTCTGGCCAATATCTAGAAGGATGATTGAGTGGTAGGACATTGATTGGTTGTGCAGGCGTGTAATGTAAATAGGGATCAAGCTGGTCAACAAGGAGGCTTGCTGAAGATGGAGGCATACCACTCTTTTTGATCTTTGAAACAGTGAGTAGGTATTATTTTAGGGCTTTCCTGTGAACCAGCTCTTCGATTGGATTTAATCTGTGGGAACCAGTCAATATCAAATACGTCACTACTGTTTGTTAGGGCGGGTGGACCCCTTCCTCAAACAAATGTCCTTGAAGAGGATGATACCCTCCACGTCTGTGATATAACTTTCAATGTTTTAGGAAAAACTTGCCATTCCTTTTTCCAGAATTTCTCTCCATCTTTTTATTTTGCTGCTTCTATGCATTCTGTCTGTATATTGAACTCTTTTTTTTAAAAAAAAGTTTAAATATTTATGCTTCTCTGATAATTCACAGATCTCCATAAGTAGTGCGTTTTGTTTCAGTTTTCCAGGAGTGTGTCCTTTGCCTCATTGTATTGTGTGCTATATCAGATCTCCTACGTTTCATGTTGTTTTCTGGATCTGTTTTCCTTGATGGGAGATCCTTTGTTACTCAAGGTTTGAGGTTCTCCACTCGGGATCCATATCCTGTAGCTTGCATGCCTGGTTCATCAGCTTCTTTCAGGGCTAGCCAGATTCTGCATAGACTCTTCTTCCGCTGTAGTCATTAGCCATCTTAGCCTTCTACTGCTCATAATCTCTAAGGATGTAGGCCCCATAAGACTTTTACAGTGGCAATTCATTCCATTCAGTAAATCCCTAGGTATTAATTCCACCATGAGGGCATTGCGATCTATCTCTAGTTTTCACCAAATTTGGTATTGTAAGAAGGGCAATGTATTCATTAGATCAGGAACAGTCCATTAGGGACTTGGAGTTGTTAAAAGTGCTCAGCTTGCACTCTATACTTTAGTGTGCAGAAAGAAAGCTCTGCATTACTAGGAAGCGAATGATTTTGTGACCCATGACACAGGTTTTTAGGAACTGATGTTTTAAAAAAGGACCTGGCCAGGCATCTCCCATCTTCATATATGACTATTTGTCTACCTTTTCCCCAATTTTTCATTTAAATCCCTTGAAATGCACATTGTTTTTGGTGATACCTTGTATCCCACTGATTTCAATGATTACTGTAAGTAGAGTTCCTCCAGAATTCTTTGAAATTTGCTGTCTTTCTTGATGTACAAATAATGTTGACTATAACGACTGTCTGTTTTTTTCTCACTTCAATTGGATTTGTTCTCATGTTGCTTGCTTCGACTCTGAAATCCTTTCCGACTGCTATGTTCATTTGCAACACTTTCAAACCCCTGGCCGCCTTGTGTGTGTTTTTTTTGCACTACATGCGCTTCAAACCCAGGTACATTTCATGACGTGTGTACCGCACTCATACTAGCGGACCTATAGTTTAACTGGTTCGGCTGTCTGCATGTGTATAGAAGATCTGTTTTTTTGGTTTTGTGCATTCTGTTCTATCGTCAAAGACTCTTTGCATGCCATGCCTTGCTTCTATGTTGGTCTGTGTTTGATGACCCGAGATTACTTCTTAGGGACACCGGACCTCTCCTCTTTGACTGCTTCATCCTCTTCTCTTTGACCGAAATATGCTACATCTTTCTTCTTTTGTCTTTGTCCTTCCTTTGTGCGGCTTTCAATTGTGCTATGCCTAGTCATCATGTTACAGTTGTCCGAGGTTGGTTCTGTGCCAACAGCTTCATTGTATTCCTTATAGGTTGGTTCCAGTTTTATCACAATCTTATTTCGGAGAGTTGACTTGTTTAAGGAGTTGTTTTCATGCGTTCATTTTTTCAGGCCGGTGTGCCCTCAGCCCAGGACTATTGCATTTCTATTCCACTATTTTAACCATGTTATATCTGTTCTTCTAATAGTACCTTCTCCCGCATTCCTTACCATCCAGTGAAAGTAAGTTTCCAGAGGAAGTGTCTGTTTAATTTACAGTTTACTCCGCACCTTTATAATGGGGATGTTTTGCAGATCATAGAGGAGTTTGATCCGGGCCTCAATATTAACATGCGGCATCCCTTAAATATCTTTCATGAGCTCAGCTCGATCTTTCACTGAACATCCCCCATTCGATTCAACACTTTCTATTACATACTCCTTAGTGCACAGCTATTCCTAGAAATTTTGCCCACAAACCCGTTGCCTGTTTGCCAGTCTTCTCTTGGCCCTTCTACCCTGTTACTTGGGGGGTATTAAGTAGGCTAAAATCTAATCTCTTTACAACTTGCTCATCCATTACTTAACTATGATTAGGGTACATATGTATTGCATAATCCCTTCCCTCCATACTAATAGAAGACTCACCTATAGGGATGGGATCAGAGGATGGTGAGAAGCAGTGTTTATTAATAAAAACGAATCTGCTGACAAAAACGTGCGATCCTGCCCTGAAAACACCCCTACTGTGCATGCTGCCGGCCTCACCTGGCAGTCTTTACACTTACTGCAAGATATCTTTATAAGGGGGATGACGGACTGGTCGTACGGAGGAAGGGGGCCCAAAGCGCAAAAGTACTGTAGACAATACAGTGAGTAAATGGTTACTGTAGGTATTGTTTCTTTGGCATTGGTATCTTCATATATGCACATGCTTACTGAATATTTTTTTTTTTTATATTTTATTGTAAAACTTCAACTTGATAAAATTATATCATGTTTTTGTTACATTTCATCTAAGAGAGAGAAAAAAAAGTTAAGTATTTCTTCCTTTCCTTCTTTCCAACTCTTCCTTCGTATTACTCAGATCTTATTTAACAGTTCAAGCTAGACTATTGGGAGAGTCGGTCTCACAGGGTACTATCCGATATAAATGGATTATTTCCGATTGCGCAGTTATGCCATTCAGATAGGAACTGACTTTAAAGCTTCATCAAAAAAGTTAATTAAGCGACAGGACAGCTTGATGTTATGTCATGCCACAGCATAGTCCCACCAATCGTCTGACTCATTGGATAATGGTTTGAATTCTTTTAAATGTACTTCACGTAGTTTAGTCAACATGGGACATGCTGCTGCCAGATGTTTTAGAGACTCGACTGCTGATGTTTTGCAGAAGCGGCATTTGTTGTTGACTGTATCTTTGTTCTTACGCATCCAGAGCATTTCATTAGTGTTTAGAGCATTCAATCGTAACCTCAAAAATTGTGCCCTATGATGGCGCGAAGGGCAGTCTGAGAGAAATTTTGGTTGAGAGTGTAATTTAACCATGCTTCTGGAGGAAGGAAGGGTGGACTTGAGGGCTGAGCGGCTGTTGTACGTTGAAATCCAATCCCATGTTGCTAGCTTCTTCTTTGCGTGTTGTGGGCGCTGGATTAACTCTTCTTCAAGTATGCCTGCTTCAGCCATAATCAAGTTTAGCTTAAGCTTCCATGCATGAATCAGTACGTTATCCGTGGATTCTTTACTTGGCTTGAGAATGTTATATGCGGGTATAGAGGAACCAAGTAGTATCTTACGTAAAGTTGATAAAGATTTCCAGATGATTGTCATGTAGATTGAGTTCAGAGCTAACTCATATCTCAGTGCTGATGTTGAGGTGTAATTCGAAAGATTCAAAACACGTCTCCAAAATGTTCCTTCCAAACGGCTCCAGACATTATGATCGATGTTCAAGGCAGCTTCACCGCCAAAGGTTATTGTTGGTATTACTTTTTGGAGGTAGAACATGATAACAGGCGTGATGGAAAATTTCCCATAGTCAAAGTTGATTTTGGCCGCTTGAAGACTCAAGATCTTTGTTTTAGCTATCAAGTCATCTATCCAGGCAGCTTCACATAGCGAGTCATTGACCATTGCACCTAGATAGCGGATCGACTTAACGACATCTAGGGCTTTTTGCTCTATATGCCAACGGAAAGATTTATCTTTCTTTGACATGGATCGTCCAATGCAGATAATTTTTGTTTTCTCTGCATTCAAACAGAGCTCATTGGTGCATAGAAACTCTTGCAAGCGGGAGAGAAGATGTTGGAGGCCGATTTGAGTCTGGTCGACCAGCACTATGTCGTCAGCGTAGACCAGATGATTTACAGTGTGACCATTGAGCTTGGGAGGAAAGCAATGGACAGACTTTAGCCACTCTGGTAGGTCGGCTATAAAGAGTTTAAAGAGGTCTGCTGCGAGTGGACAGCCTTGTTTGACGCCTTTGAAAGTTCTTATTCGATCTGTGAGGTCACCTTGTGAATTGACTCTGATTTGGATCGAGGTATCAGAGTGCAGGGCGATGATGGGATCTAACAGATGAGCTGCGCACTCCCACAAGCGTAATTTTGCCCATAATTTGGTCCGATTGATGGCGTCGAAAGCTTGTCGAAGGTCGACGAATGCAAAAAAGATTTTTTTTTTCGCTTCCAGTGCTGACAATTTTAGAAATGACAAGAGTATAAGGTTCATATCGGTGCCAACATTTTTTGTGAAGCCTGATTGTCTGGAGTCAAATTTACCAGATGAGAGGGCCCAATTAACCAGCTGTTGGCGCAAGAAGGATCCAAAAATCTTGCCAATAGTGTCGAGAAGGGTGATCGGGCGATAGTTCGCAGGGTCAGCCCGACAACCCTTCTTATATATCGGGACCACTATTGCCTTGGACCAGGAAGAGGGCAGCTTCTTGCTAGCAGCAATCTGAAGAAATAGTTCGTCGATGAATTTGGCCCAATGTGATTTGTGCTTTTTAAGCATCAGATTTGATATTTGATCGGGGCCGGCAGCTCTTGAATTTTTTAGCTTAGCGATTGCAAATTCAATCTCTTCGCACAAAGGTATAAGGTCCCAACTGGAATTTGACACACTCGGCTGGAGATAACTTCCAATGCAGAGTTTTCATATAATAAAGTGAAATATTCACGCCATTTCTCGCTCAGAATTTCATTAGAAATTGAAGGATTGGAATTCGAGCGACCTCCATTTAAAATGGCCCAGATTTCACGTGTGTTTTTCTGTACCAGAAGTTTTAACATGGATTCTGCTCGTCCTTGATCGATTATAACAAGATGTGATCTTAACCAGTTTCTATATGATTGCCGCCGCTTCTTCACTTCCAAAGCCTTACAATTCTGATCACGCTGTGTTCTTTTGATTTGTCTGAGGTCCCTCCTTAATGATTTTTTTCCCTCTGCTATTTCTAAACTATATAATTGTTTCGGGATTATCCCAAGGACTCTTGAATTAAGGGTTATCTGAGTTTGGTCTGTCAGAAGCGGTGTGTACTCTGCTGTCTGAAGTACATTTAAGCTGTGACTTAAATGGGCGATCGTAGAGCCGTTGGTTCTCAGTCGATTTCCTGCAGCATTTATTTGAAGTCGATCTGAGTGTTTTTCTGGCATGCCACAATACTCTTCGCACCAAACGAATCGCAATAAGTCATGATCACTAGATATCATCGGCTGCACGTTTAGAGAGATGGATTTTTCAAAAAAGTCAGACGAGGTCCAAATATAATCAAGTGTATTCGTCCGAGTCATGCTATGCCATGTTGGATTTGCGGGAGAGTCGCCCTGAATTGCTCCATTCAGCATGTGACAGTTGCGATCTAGAAGATCTTTGGCCCAAAGTTGGCCTCTCGGAGTAACCTCAGAATCCGGCAGCCGAACATTTGATTTGGAGAGTAGATCAAACTTAAACCAGCTGCAGTTTAAGTCTCCACAGATGAGTACAGAGACGTTTTCGTATTTTAGAAAGGTAAGATCAATTTCATTCAATACTGACTGAATGAAAGATGAGGATGAAATCATGGCGGGATTCCAATATCCATTGATAATTAAGAGATTAGAAACCGTAGCTCTCAATGATAGTCTAATCAAAGTGCTTTGCACGAATGGATTAGGGTTCGTAGACGTCACCAACGTCCACCAATTCCAGATTTTCAAGAGAGTTATTAATCCTGCAAAAGGCCGGCCTTTGGGGTTCTTTCCAGCTGGATTTATTAATATGGAAAAACCATCACGTGTGGGAGGAT
Organism: Ambystoma mexicanum; assembly: GCF_040938575.1. Lineage (NCBI taxonomy): Eukaryota > Metazoa > Chordata > Amphibia > Caudata > Ambystomatidae > Ambystoma > Ambystoma mexicanum. Next base: position 109,047,239 of record NC_090931.1, read on the forward strand.
CTCGTAGCCACGTTTCTTGTAAACATATGATGAATACATTCTCCAGATTCCTGGAATGTGTTGAATAAATGTGTGAAAACCCCTTGTATTCCATGACAATAGAATTAGCTCTTGTTGTTTAGTTTGTGATCGTTGTTATTGGCGTGGCCCATGTGGAAATCTTTTCAGGTTATTAGCTCTTCTTTCGAAAGACTGATGCGTGGCAGCATCTAAGATGTCAGGGGATGAGACCATAGACTGACGCAGGCCTGATCGCTTGGCAGCTCCGAGGTTTGCCTCGTGATCAAAATTTGTTTTAGTCGATGAAATGGAATTCGAGGCCAATGGCTCGAGGGTGAGGTCAAAGCCATATACCAAAAGATCTTCGTTTGCTTGAAGTAGCATATTTTTTACTGCTGCAGAAGCTATATGAAGAAGAACATGATCAGAGGACATTTCAGAGACATATTCCACAATTTTGATGTCGTCTGATGTGATCGCTCGCAAAGGTGGAATACAAGCAAGCAATTTTAGAATATTTCCTCTGTTTAAATTAACTTTGTTGCCATCTGAGTGAATATTTTGGAGGCGAAGTTTCCACTTGTATTTTTGTGTTTCCGAATTTCCGAATCCGGGAGCTCGCTGAGTTGAAGGCAAACGCGTTTTCAGCTGATTCAATGTTTGTTTTGGATTTAACCTCGAACTTAGTGCTTTCTGTGGAGCCTTTTTTGTCACGAAGGAGAGTTGACTACTGATTGCTCTAGCCTGCGGTAACCTCGAAAGATTGTTTGCCTCTTGGATTTTCCTCAAAGGGGGTTCGATAGTTCTAACGACTTGTTCTTCGACAGAGACAATGGTGGAATTCTCAGGATCAGCTGAATAGGTGGATAAATTGCATAAATCAGTTGAAGAGTCTAAGGAGCCGTGTTCAGAAGAAGGAGCGCTAGATGCTAAGCGCCGTCGTTTTGCCGAAGTCTTTGAAAAGCTCAAGACAGTGCCTGTTGAACTTGTTGGAGGATTTCCAACAGTTCTCTTAGTAGTTATTGTGTGAGCTGGTTTGGTGAACAGACTTGTCTTCTTTGGAGTTGTTATATTTCTTATGAATTTTTTGACCTTTTGTTGTATTTGTTTCGGTGGTATACTTTTTTTTTGGATTGCTGGGCTTGTTTCGCAGATATATTTTTTTGATTGCTTTCTGTCGTAGCAATTGTTTTTGCAGAGCCTTTAAAAATATTGAAAGAATTTACTGTTGTTAGGGTTTGCAATGATACAGTTCCTTTTAGCGGAATCGTGTGTGGTACAAGGGTGTTCACTTGCGGAACAGAGCCTTGTGCAGTCTGAGTTGGATCTTGAGCGTCCTGCATGGAAGCCAACAAGCTCGTTGGTAAACCAGGCTGTGAAGATTCATTAGGAATTGTCACCAAATCACTTCTCGATGGAGAATGACTAGAGCCAGAAGATGTGTCTCGAGACACCGGGGCTCCACATACTTGAATGGATGTATTCTTTCGCATCCATTTTACAGAGTCCAAGAGGCCTTCCATTAAAGCATCATTTTGGCAATGATGCCGAGCGGCTAGATCACTCAGCCTGTCCTGCCATCTCGTTGCAATTTCTGCATTAGTTGTCATTTGATCCTGTAGAAAGCTCGAGAAATGTTCTAACTTGACAATTTTTGTCGTTAGATTGGATATTGCAGCACCTTGATCACTTATCGTGCCAAAGATTTTTGTAAATGGTGCTAGAACAACCGCCGAGGCGGACAACACATTGTTATGGATCTGCGAAAGTGCTTCAGATGAAATACCGAGCAGTTGTGGCTCAAGTTCCTGAAGTGATGAGGAGCAAGTTGAATTATCCAGATTGTACTGCGGATTAAATGTGGAACATTTCTTTACAAAGTTCGTTGAATGAACCTCGTTGCTTGATTGAGATTGCATATGATGCGGAGTACTCGCATTAAGTGTTGGATTTCCATGTCGAGGAGGTATGGTGGATATGCTTTTTCTTTTAAGCTCAGCGACTCTTTGCAGGCGACTAGCACGAGCGATCGCGCTCCGATCAAGAAGTATAGGCAATAGATTGAGATTTTGTACTGGGAGTTGGGAAGTACTTGGAGTATTAAGATCGATGGATTTATCGTTTATGCTTGACATGGAAGGATGCCTAACATCAGGTGCTTGGCAAGCTAAGGCACTGTCGTTCTCAGGTTCGGTGCATTCAAGTACGACTTCTGAAGTAGCTCGACCTGCTGGTTTTAGTGTAATAGTCTAATTAGGGTCGATTAGAGAGCCACTTAAATTTGTTGCAGATGATGGACATGGAATATAAACAGGGGGCTTCAAGACGTGTTTGCCGTTGATCGTGCCAGTCTGTAGGCCACTTGACTTGGCCAGAGAGTAACTAGAGAAATTCTCCTGTGACAGAGTGTTTCTGGCATTAAGAAGTAAAGTCGGCACCTTTGTGGACATTAGTGGTCGATTAATGTGCAAAGCATGTTTTAGTATTCGAATTATTCAACAGAGGATTTCCCAGGTCTAAATTAGAAATTTTAAGCAGTTCTTCGTCAGTCACTACATTTGAAAGAAGACCTTTTTCTTTCCAGAGGTCAACATCATTTGTGAAGTTATCAGTCCTTAAAGGCACAGGAGCCAACAAGACTGAATTCATTGATCGCTCAGTTGGAGGAGCTCTCGCATCAGGCTGAGACAACCAAATGGCAGCAGAAAGGCTAGGTAAATTCGGCCGGTCGGCGCTAGCTGCTTGAAATGCAGCGGAGTCAGATTCGCTGGCTAACGCTCTTGCACAGGGATCGCCATTGGGAGTTGGATTGCATTTGAGATTGGTAACACAAGTGCCTGATGAATGTTGGTTGTCAGGTTGGGCTGCTGGCGCTTCTAAAAGAACGCAAGGCTGGAGCAATACGTTGGAGCCGTCATCTGGGGTGCATCGTTCATCAAGAGTCGATGATGGGGGAGATGTTAAAGGTTTAATTTCCCCAGTAATTATTGGGCTTTTAAGTGTTGATGAGTTATTTGCAGCCATTAGCGCACGGCCAGTGGTTTTGCTTACCTTAGCCCCAGCAATGGCTTTCATCCTGGCCCAAGGGTTAGTCACGCGACGTTGCTGTGATGATTTTTTCCAGGTTTGGGGGCCGTCTGATAGCAAGGTCATTGTTTATCTCACAGTTGCAGACAGCAGTAAAGCAGCAAACAGCCAAACAGCAGGAATCACAGCAGACGCCCTTTATGCGGCCGGGCTTAACGCCGCAAGGGTGTGCTGAGCTCTGTTTTGTGGGCCTGGGTAGGTCACGTGAGCAGTCACGTGACAGGCAGAGCTCCGCCTCCTCCTGGAAGCGAGCGAGCTGGCCAGTTGGGAAAAACGAAATGCGTGAGTTCTTAGAACTCCCAGCGCACGTTATCAAAATGCAGCAAGCAGCAAGAAAGTGTCCTCTCCTCACGGAAATTGCACACGCCGCTCGGCTGTGCTGAGCTGTTTTGTGGGCCTGGGTAGGTCACGTGAGCAGTCACGTGACAGGCACAGAGCTCCGCCTCCTCCTGGAAGCGAGCAAGCTGGCCAGTTGGGAAAAACGAAATGCGCGAGTTCTTAGAACTCCCAGCGCACGTTATCAAAATGCAGCAAGCAGCAAGAAAGTGTCCTCTCCTCACGGAAATTGCACACGCCGCTCGGCTGTGCTGAGCTGTTTTGTGGGCCTGGGTAGGTCACGTGACAGGCACAGAGCTCCGCCTCCTCCTGGAAGCGAGCGAGGTGGCCAGTTGGGAAAAACGAAATGCGCGAGTTCTTAGAACTCCCAGCGCACGTTATCAAAATGCAGCAAGCAGCAAGAAAGTGTCCTCTCCTCACGGAAATTGCACACCATACTGAATATTTCCATACATTGAAGTGTAAAGAAATTTCAAAACAAACTTCCCATAGCAAAACCTGTATGTTAACATAATTATTTATTAGCCCTACATTAAGGCTCCTTTATATGATCTTGTTTCATCCCAAATGCCACTGGTGCTGCTGACCACCTAACTCCACCCCTCAAACTTGAACTATGTGAGATTAAAAATAAAAGACAAACTTCGTGGATAAAGGACGGGTCGTGTAAAGATTTATACAAGAAAACAATGCTGGAGAAGGATAGCGGACATTTAAGTAGATTTGACTCCTCGATGTAATGCTTCGTAAATGTGTGCAGAGAAGACGATGTAGCACAAATGTCTCTAGCCGGTACTGCCTTCTGAAGAGCCGAGGAGGCTGCGACCCCTCCGGTAAATTGGGCCCCAAGCCCTGCTGGAACATCTTTACCTGGATTCTGGTAACATTAAGAAATGCAAAACACTATCCAGCAAGAGATAGTTTGCTTAGTAACTGCTTGCCCCAACGTGTGAAAACGCAATAAATGACTGGCCATCCTTCATGAAAGAGCTTGTTCTAGCCAGTTAAAAACTCAGCGCCCTCTTCAGATCTAACCCGTGGAGCCTGTCCTCTTCCTTAGAAGGATAGGGTGGAGGGTAAAATGCTGGACAATCAATTCTCCGACCCAGATGGAATTCTGATACCACCTTTGGCAAGAACGTCAGGCACAATGTTAGGGATACCTTCTCTTTAAAGAAAACTTCAGGAAAGGGGTTTTACAGAGAGTGCCCGCAATTCACTGACCCTTCTCGCAGACGTGACTTCCACCAGAAAAGCTGTCTTCAATGTAACGAGTCGGGTGGGAGTTGAACGCAAAGGCTCAAACTGAGCCGTCATCAGGAAGATGAGAATCAAGCTGAAATTCCAATCAGGGGCCACAAACGGCGAAATGAACCAGCCCCTTTAAAAACAGTCCCGTCTCTCGGATGATAAAGAAAGAACCTTGTTCTGGTCTCCTTTTAAAGCAAGAAAAATCCAATAGATATTCTTTAACCATGCCCACTGGCAGGCCTGATTTGGCTATGGCCAACACAAACTCCATCACTGAGGAGTTGTGACACAACATGGGATCTAGTCCCTTCACACCAAGCCATGGACTTTCTCCATCTACTCGCGTAAAGAGACCTAGTGGACGGTCAAAGTGCAGCCACCAAAACCTTCAGCATCTCTTTGTTGAAGTCCCAGTCCCCGTACCTCAGCATCTTAAGAGTGAAGCATGCAGGTTGAGGGTGGCTGGGTTTGGGTGAAGCACATGCCTCCGACTTTGTCAAGAGGTCCGGCCTTCGAGGAAGCAGGAGATGTGGACATACGCTAGTTGCAGGAGAGCTCAGTCAGTCCAGGGCGATAAGCATCAGGGGAGCCCTACATCTCTGCAACCTCCTGAGAACTCAAGGGATGACCATAATGGAGGCCGAAGACCAAATCCACCACTAATTTGTTTGTTTTGTTTTATTCGTATTTATATAGCGCACAACAGCCCGAGGACATTGTGGCACTTGTTACAGTACAAAGCTTAGTTACTTAGTCATTAGCAATATATATACAGGTTACAATACAGTTATATTACATTTGTGTTATATTACAATATACATGGCAGAAGTAGAGGAGGCAGTCCTCCACTTGCTAGTTGAGGAGAGTGGCCTTGAGATGGAAGTTTCAGCTCTAAGGGTGGCAGGGAGTGAGTTCCAGAGTTTTGGTGCAATATAGGAGAAGCCTAGACCTCCCGCTGTGGCTCTCTTTATGCGTGGTATGTGTAGCTGGTTGGTGTACTGAGCTCTGGTGGGGCGAGTGGATGTGGTCCTTGATATTGCTTCAGATAGGTATGCTGGAGCGGTTTTGTTGATGCACCTGTGAGTGATGGTGAGGATTTTCAGAGTAATACAGTCTTTGACCTGGAGCCACCGTGCTTCACGTCTGGCGTGGGATATATGGTCTCTTCTAGGGATGCTCATGGCGGCTCTGAGGGCATTGTTTTGTGTGGTTTGCAGTCTGTGAATGTTTTTGGCGGAGGTGCCAGCTAGAAGGGCGTTGTAATAATCGAGTTTGGCTCCTATAGTTGCTCTAGCTATGGCCAAGCGGTTGGGGGTTGATAAGTAGGGTTTAATGGTTTTGATGAGTTTGGTGCTGACCGCTGATGCAGAGGCTATGGCGCTGACTTGTTTGTTTATCGATAGATTTGCATCAATGTGAACACCTAGAGTCTTGACAGAAGATGATACGGAGATGGTTGAGTTGTCTATATTGAAGTTGTTGTATTGGGGGCTTAGTTTCGATAATGTGTTTGTCCGGCCCAGGATGAGAATTTCAGTCTTCTCCCTGTTACGACAGAGGCCATTGATTGCCATCCAAGTTTGGATAGTGGCATAGATGTTGTGAAGGGCTGTGGCGTCTTGGTGATAGAGTCCAGATAGGGGTAAAAGTACTTGAGTGTCGTCTGCATAGTTTGTATATGCAACACCCATGGAGTCAAGTAGGTCAAAGAGGGATTTTGTGAAGAGGTTATAGAGGGTGGGGGCTGTACAAGATCCTTGGGGGACACCGCAGTTTATAGTGGTAGGATCTGCGTTAGCTGTGTCGGAGTAGACCTTCATGGCTCTTCCTTCAAGGAAGGAAGTGATCCAGGATGCTGCTTGATTAGAGAAATGGGCTGCATGGGTGAGATGGGTGGTGAGTGTTTGGTGATCTACCAGGTCAAAAGCAGCTGATAGATCGAGGAGGAGGAGCAAGGCAGGTTTGCCTTTGTCCATGATCTGTGAGATTTGATTTTTTAGGTCTATTAAGGCGGATTCTGTTCCATGCCCGACACGGAAGCCGGATTGTCTTTTGCCTAGTATGGAGTTAGCTTCTATGTATGATTGGATCTGGATGTGAGCTAATGTGTCCCCCACCCAATGCCTCCTGGGGGGCATATGTCCTCAAACAGAACTGCTTGCATTCTGTGTTGTCCTTTGTCACAAACAGGTCCACCGATGGGGTGCCCCACCGCGTGAAGATCTCTGAAATGAGCTCTGGGCATAGTTTCCACTTGTAGGAGACCAAGCTCTGCCTGCTCAGAGCGTCTGCCAACCCATTGCCCACCCCTGCCAAATGAGTTCCAGAGGCTGAGACGTTGTTCTCTAACATCAAGAACAATAGCTACATAGCCTGCATGAACAGGGGCAGTGATCTCACGCCTTCCTGCTTGTTGACATAGTACATGGTCACAGTGTTGTTGTTAAAACTAGGACATATTTCCCCTGCATAGAAGGCGCAAACGCCGACAACGCTAGTCTGACTGCTGGCAGCTCTGGCAGATTAATGTGGTATCCTTTCTCCTTCTGGGACCAATGGCCGCTAATTTGGCGAGAGCCACAATATATGTATACATGTATTTATATTTGTAAAGCGTTATCGCCCAAGGGCATCTAGGTGCTGAAATATGCTCCCCAACCCTTCCGTGAGGCGTACATGACAACGTGCTCCTCTGGCCATGGCGCCTAGAAAGGTTCTCCTGCCAACATATTTGTCCTGTCGCTCGACCAAGTCATGTCATTCGCCACAGACCTCAACATTAGGAGGACATACAACATCTTGCCGAAGTACTGCGACCAGAGGCTCCTGAGAAGCCACTGAAGGGATCATATCGGGAAGCTCGCCTGCGGCACCAGAAAAATGCAGGATGCCATGAAGCCCAGTAGGCACAAGAACGCAGATAGAGAGTACGACTATGAGTGCCTTGTTGGTGACTTTCTCCATGTGAGGAAAAGCCTTCCCTTCCAGGGTATCCAAGACCTCTCTGATGAACTAGAACCTTTGCGCTGGTGTAGTCCATCATTTCTTTAAATTCAAGGAGAAACCCAAGTCGTGCAGTAGTGAATAGGTGACCTCGAGGTGCTTCGAAGCCTGTTCCGACGACCAGATCGGATCAGCCAATTATCCGAATATGGAAACACAAAGACGACGGCTCTCCTGCGACGGGCTGCAACTACTGCCATCAACATGGTAAAGACCCTGGAGCAGAGATCAAGCCAAAAGGGAACACTTTGAATTGGTAATGTGCATCCCTGATGACAAACCTTAGGAACCGCCTATACTTCCTGTGGCTAGGCACGTGAAAATAGGCGTCCTGAAAGTCCAGCAACACCAGCCAGAGCTTGGAGAGTTTCCCTCAACATCAACATTCTGAATTTGTCCTTCGTCAAGAATGTGTTCAAATGCCTGAGGTCCAGAATGGGAAAGTGCCCTCCCCCTTTTTTGGGGACCAGGCAATATCGAGGGTACCACCTGACCCTATTTCCTCAGATGGCACTTCCTCTATGGCTCCCTTCAAAAGAAGGAAGTCTCGTTCCAGCAGTCGGTGGGAGCCTGTCCAACGGTCTCTTCATAAACGGGAGGCAGTAACCCCACTGGATCAGCTGAAGGACCCAGGCTTCGGAAGCAATTTCTTGTCATTTGCCCAAAAATCAAGAGACTCTCCCTCCGACTGGGGTAGCATGGGGGGACATAAAAGAAGTGTCTGAGGCGCTGTCGGTGATGCGGCAATTATCGACTATCTCGACCCTCCTCTATCTCCACCTGGCTGTGGGAACATAAGTTGTCCCTGTTTGGGCTGGGGCGCTGGCACCCTTCTGGGAAAGGTGGAGTATCTCCTGTAACCTCGCCCTTTGGAACCAAAGACAAAATTCTTCTGTGAAGGCTGCTGCTGCGCTGCTAATCGTAGGGACTTCGCTGTAAGATTAGAGTCCTTGAACTTTTCGAGTGACTCATCAGCTTGGGGGCGAAGGCAAAGTCCAGCAGTTTCGATTGAACGTTCGGGGAAAACCCCTCAGCTCCTCAGATAAGCACACCTGCGCAGGACCATGTAGGTGCCCATGGCGTGACCTTTGCAGTCCACTGCACCCAAACCTGCTTGGAGGGCTTCCAGGCCATTTCCTTTGCATCAGCAAAGATCTCCAAGAAGCCATTCTTGACCTCTCCCTCTAGTAGCTGATCAGATGCTTCTGAAATGGTGCCCCATGGAGAGAATTTAGCAAAGGCACAATAGGCATTCATGGTTGGGAGCTCTGTGCCGACTGCCAGTGTCGTGCCCGAGTGTTGCCGGGTGTGGCCACAGGACCATGACTGGGTCCGCTATAGTAGCAAAGAACAGCAAAGGGCCCTCTGTCAGATTGGTCGTACTGCGATACCAGCTTCGTGGGAGCGCCATGCCAAATGCTACGACAACCTTCTCGATTGCCTTGTGGTATTGGGCGTTCAGGTGCGCTTACGGGTTTAACTGCTAGAATTCTACATCAGGAGATGTATCCAAGCCACTGGCATTGTTGAGGCCCTCAACCAGCCCAACAAGTATCAGGTCACCATTTTTGTAAAAGATTGACTGTATTGAGTTGAAGACATGGATCTGGTATCCGGTACAAAGGTTCAATCTTGCGAGGCTTCTTGGCCAGAGGGGGCTGCCGACGGTATTTGCACAGGAGTAGGTTTCTCCTTTGGGGTCTCGCTCAAAGGCATTCGACCTCTCTTAGCTGCGTTTGTGGCTGACGATATGGGCGCGGTCAGCGCCGGATCCACCGGCAGTATTGAGGCAGAAGCCGTACTAGCTAAGTCCTTTTCAAAGACTTAACATTTTCTTTTTGAAGTCCTCCCACTCCTCCCCTGGGTACAACGTATCCCTTTCATACAATGAATCGGAATCGTATCTGCTGTTTAACTTGTGTGAGTGGTGAGATTCACTACGCAAGTGCAACGTTTCTTGGACTTCTTGTGGTGACGTCTCTCCCAATGTTTCTCGGGTGTAGGCCTTCCGATATTGTGGTGCAAGGAACTTGGAAGTGACTTTGCAGGGATTTTGGCGGCGGTCTGCTGAGCGCCAGTTTTGCCATGTGTGTCTTTACTGCCTTTGATTTCATCACCAGAAAAGAACCACATCGCTCTGTATCACAACCAACTCAAATACACCACATACAGATAGTGTGTGGATCCGTGAGTGACAATTTAGAGTTGCAGTCCTTGCAATGTTTAAACACAGACAGTGTAGGCCCAGACAGGCTGAGGCTCTATCAAATTAGTTTGAATCGACTTTCACAAGCATATTCCGAATAGCATGCTGAGTACACGAGAAAAAGGTGCTGAGGTAAGGGGAGCAGTGCATTCCTTTAATACAGAGATTTACGTCACGTCTGTTGTCGAGGGGTTGCGTGACCGTATATGAAGGAGTCATTGATGATATCGAGAAGCACTACGCCCCCCGTCGAAAGAATTCCGAGCAACTGACACTGGATGGCTATCTATCAACATGAGGAATCTGTGGGAGAATGCCATCCATTGAAGTAGACCCCTTATATTTAGTCTGCCTAATAGAATTAAGCGGATTGCATTAAGACATAAGACACAATAGCACTTTGAAAAGACTGTCAAGCAATGTGGGTTTGCATGACCCCACTTTTCCATGCCACAAATTGGATTCATCCCCATTGTCTGTGTGTGGTTTCCCCCTGGTGCAGGTTTTATTGGCAAATCAAGTTAATGGCCTGGGAAGATGCAGGTCCCAATGAAGCTAGGTCATCCTCCATTTCAGATTAGGTAAGCTTGGGGACTGGAGGCGGGGAGACGGGACAAGCAAGGGATTCCCCAGAGAATACACAGTAATTGAGGTTATCATACTACACATGTTCCCCTTAGAAGCAGGGGCCTTGCTCTATTACAAGGACTCTTCCACCCAAAGTGTCTTCCGTTTTACCTATTACCTACATTAGGGGTTCTAGCCATATGTGGCAGCAGGTGAATTATATCTCCAGTACATGGTAATACGATCTTCAATACATGACAGTTTACAAAGCCTAACACAAGGCTTCAGTGACCCTTTGCATGACTGCAATGAACATTAATGGATCTTCAAAATAGCATCCTCTAGGTCTTTTGATATTGGGACATAGTTGGAAGGAATATAGGACACCCAAATAACATCTCGAAAAGGAGCAGGACCCTTGAGTTGCTCCTCCTGACCTTTGTCTGGCCCCTACCTGTCTTCGTCACAATCTTCTGTGTGGCCCATTTCTTGCATTATAAATGGATAAGTGCCTGCATACTCTTTTTCATCCTTTTGAAAATGAATAGTTACTTACTGTAGTGACTAACATACTCTTAGTCCATAGTCCCCTTTCCTCATGCTGCATAGGCGACCCTCGCGAGGGACAGGAGACGGAACCTTTTTCACCAAAATAAAACCTGTGCCCCCAATAAATTTAGAGGCGCGGCCCTGGGAGCATGTGCTCCCCTGACTCCGCCCACTGGTGTCACTCCTCAGTCCCCATTGACGCGTCGACAATATTTAACATTGCCTAATAACACCAGTATTAGGGGGGAGGATGGTGGGACGTATGGAGGATATGGGACTATCGACTAAGAGTACGATAGTCACTACGGTGAGTAACTATTAATTACTCTTACGTCCCGTCCCCTTTCCTCCATACTGCATGGGCGATTACAACTGAATATAGCCCGAGGGTGGAGAGGAGGCCCTCCTTAAGAAAACAGATTCCTTAGAACATCCTGTACGAAAGCCGCCTCTGACTTTAGAGCCGGCGTCCAAACTGTAGTCCTTACAGAAAGGCTGAAGGGGAGTCACAGGTGGGCGCCCTGCTGATGACCTGCCACGGTACCTGCCACTGGAATGCGATGGCCATGGCCTTGGCTCTGACAGCGTGGGAATGCATGTTAGCTGGAAGCGGTTTGTGCTGTTCCTCATAGGCCTCCTTGATGGCCGAAACCATCTACCTTGCTATGGAGACTTTGGATGCCAGATAACCGGGCCTTGACCCCCCAAAGGTGACAAACAGAGCGCCCGACTTGCGTAAGCCCTTGGTCCTGTCCAGACAGAATTTCAGAGCGCGTCTGACATCAAGACAGTGCAAGACCCTCTGAGCCTCGTCTTTAGGGTCGCCGAAAAACATAGGTAAGACTATCTCCTTGTTTAGCTGGAAAGCGGAGGCTACCTTAGCTAGGAATGCAGGGTGTGTTCTCAGGACCACCTTATCCTTGTGAAAAGTAGTATAGGGTTCTGAAGCCACCAGTGCCTGGAACTCGCTGACTCTGCGAACAGAGTTGAGGCCTACCAACAGAGCTGTTTTAATGGTGATCAGCCTGAAGTCCGCGGAACGCCATTAGCTCAAACGTTTTGTGCGCCAAGGTGCCGAACACTCCATTGAGGTCCCACACAGGGTGTGGTTTTTGATGGGCGGGAAGAGCCTGGTGAGGCCTGCTAAATGTCGCTTGACCACCGGGTTGGAAGAAGAGAAGAACTCCTCCTCTGAATTTCTGTAGGCCCCTATATCTGCCATATAGGTGCGAAATTTGTCCACCTGCATGCCTGAGTGAGCAAGGTGTGCAGAGAAGGAGAGCATATCATCCAATGTGCACTTAAGGGGGTCGATCTATTTAGAGTCCGCCCAGTGACAGAACATAGTCCATTAACTCCTTTACTGGCTCCTAGTAGCCGTGCTCCTAGTACCCTTAATGATTTCTAGGTTAGCCTGTGATAGGCCCAGGTGTTTCAGCATGACCTGCTCAGGAACCACGCTTCAAGGGCTAATTTCTGTGGAGCGAGGTGGATGACCCTGCCCCGAATGGGAGGCCTGTCAGAGAGGCTGACAAGCTCAGAGAACCACAGTCTCGTCGGCAACCATAAGCTATCAGAATGATGCTGAGGTGACAAGATTCCTTTATCTTGCAGATCACTCTGTGGACTAGGGGTGTGGGATATGATATGGCATTTATAACGCGCCTATAAACAAGTGTTTCAAGGGATGCTGTCATGCCGTTGTACTGTATCTGGAATGCGTCGCCCAGGGAGCCGGGGCTCTGCCCCTGCCAGGACGCAAACTGCTGGCACTTCTTGTTGTCTCACGAGGCAAAGAGACCCACCTGAGGATGCCCCCATCTGCTCAAGATCTCCAGTAGCACCTGATCGATCAGTTGCCACTCGTAATTGTCTGCTCCTAGTCTGCTGAGCCTGTTCGCCTCCAGGTTGGACTCACCCGGAAAGTGGATAGCCGACAGGTATATGTTGTTCTCCAGGGCCCATTCTCACATGCTGATCGCTAGGCTGCACAGTGGAGGGGGCCTGGTATCCCCCTGCTTGTTGATATAGTACATGCTGGTGGAGTTGTCTGTAAAATTGGCCCGTTCCCGCTGACGCAGAAAAGGGAACTGGCGCCGGTGGGCAGAGTCAGGGGAAGGAATGCCCCCAGGGCCACGCCCCGCACGCCTCTAAATTTAAAGGGGAAGAAGGTTTTTCTGGTGAGAAAAGGATCTGTCTCCCGTCCCTAGTGAGGGACGCCCCTTCTAGTATGGAGGAAAGGGGACGGGACGTAAGAGTAAGAAGGAATTATCAGCATCCTCCGAATGAACTTAGGACGGACTGATTCCTCGTACTATGCTATAATCACCTTCATGTATGCAATGTTCTGCTCAGTTGTCATTGGGCTGTTATCCTTAGATGTATTCTTCTCTTTTTCTGCATAATTCTTTTTCTTTGCATTTTGATTGTTTCCTTTTCCAATTCTTTGGTTTATTTTTTCCTTTCCTTCTCAATATGGCCTTTTCATTTGATAACTTCTCCATCTTTCAAATGAACCCTTCCCTGCTTGGGTGGCATCTTTTTCTTACGCTTTGGTGTTCAAGTTCATGATGACGCTGAGCAAAGCCATCTGTTTTCCATTGGCTGGTGCTAGAAGCATTTAGGCTGTTTGAACTGACATTGGTAGTACTGATTTTAGTAGGTGTAGCACCGAAAGAACTGACCTTAATGGACTTGCAGTGACAGTCTTTGACATCTGAGGGCCTCACGTCGCAGTTCTCTAGAGTTACGATGATGTATGAGTGGGTCATGGCATCAAAGGCTTTGGTAGTGATGCACTTGCGTAAAAGACCAGAGTGCCGATGCATTTGACAGGGAGTGACAGCATTGGGTGTGCTGGTGTCGGCCTTAACTGCAAACTGCTAGATGCATTGAACACTCTATGCACAATGCTACAGAGATGACCTGGTAGATCTCACACTCAGGGGTACTGTAGTCCGGGTAGAGGCAGTGTACAGCGACCAACCTCATCAGGCTCCACTTATCAATTGTTTGTCTGTCTGTACTTGTTGCATGGCTTGAAAATACTTTTCCCTTTCTTTTTCAGACATTCTGAGAGGTGTTGTCCCTTTCCTTGACATAGTAAAATTCAATCCGCATACTAGAAAACAGGCCAGCTGAACGATTTTCAAAATGTAATGTCACGAACAAACTCTTGAGCAGAGCTCAGAAAGGGCAATCCCTAGACTGACACGTGTGCTAAGAATCTGGGGTGTGAGGAGACAGGTGGCGATAGGTCAAGAGGACTGGTGGACATTAGGATAAAATAAATTCTAATGGCTTTTATGTAGGCCTCATACATAATGATGTTGGCAAATATGAATAAACTGGGAACAATGCTGTAATTTCTGTCTCACAGAGCAGAACCCCCAGCCCCCTCAAAGAGGGTATATTCAGTAAACATGTGAGCCATGAAAGGAACAGCGCTGGAAATCGTGTTCTTACGCCTATGCTCTACCCCGTTTTATCCATAATTGCGGAAGATTTATAAGCACCTTCACCACTGGGTCATTGACCGACGTCACCAAGAGATGCCCTTAGTCAAAAATGTTAGGCAGCAATGGCTCCCCAAACTGCACATATCTTCACTGCAGAAGGTATCCATGGAGTAATGTTTGCAGGGCACATGTGCATAGTAGCACACGTAAGACTTCCTCTGGGGCAGTGGTATACAACCTTTAGCTGTCTCGATCTTCTGGACTACAATTTCGATCAGCCCATGTCATCATAGTCAGTGGCGAGAGATTCTGAGAGCCATAGTCTAAAACATCTGGAGAGCCACAGGCTGCAGCCCCCAACTCTAGAAAAACATGTCTGTTGGAGCCAAATGAGGCCACTTTCGACCTCACCAAGTGCTGCTCATGCAAACCTTCAGGAGCTGCCATTTCTCTGAGAAGAGAATCGCAGAATGCAGTGTGCATTAGATAGATGAAGGGAGCATCAGTTTTCTATCTCTGGATAGATATCGAATTAGTTGCTAAAATAGATACTCTTTTAACCAATGATAGTACTTAATTGCAGTACATCCCTGTTTTAAACTAAAACATATATTTATATAACATAAAAACCTGTCTTCATCCAGGACGACTATGAGCCATGAAACCGGGCACAAGCATCGGCCACTGAGGTAACCAAATTGTTAAAAAAATCCCATTTCTCCATAATGAAATTTTCATATGAGTAAAGAAAAAAATCATTGCATAGAAGGGACCAAAACCGAATAAGAACACCATTCTGTGATCCTGGACGTTTGTTGGTTAACTAAGGGGACACTGCAAAGACAGCACACTTGGTCATTGTTATAACAACTCAGCTCTGCAGTCTATTCTTGAACACATGTGATATTCAAATACGTTTGGAACTGAGAAGGAGGCCTGTTAAAATGGTTGTCAGAAATGAAAATGGGATACTTTAAAATTCAAAATTGGAAATAACATTGCTTTTTACAAAAATGTGGCCATACTGTAAAAGTGTAACAACAGAGCAATCCAGTCAGGTCTATTTCCATTAACAAAACACAGTCCAACTTCATGTTGAGGGAAATCCATGAGTGAGACATAGTTCTGCAATACTTACTGCTCGGTAGGTAACCAGATAGTGCCTGATTGGGGATCCTCCATCATCTTGCTTGATTAGGTTCACTTTTATGGAGTTTCCGTCCTCTCCCATCTGTCCATCCAGCTTTGGAGCACTGGGTTCCCCTGTAATAATCATGTCAATGATGGTTAATGCTTTCATTTCAAACAGTTCTAAGAAACCAATCAAGTCCACAATTCTCACTTTTCAGTTTGACCTGATAGCGGCAAAGCCCTAACATCATATTAATTCAAGCTGCTAACAATGTCAGAATTCAGTACGTCTGGAAAAGGTGGCAGGGTATTTTCAGTGCTACTGTAGGTGTAAAACTCAGGAATTGCCCGTCCACCTGCCTTTGCCAAAAAGACTGTCAGGACTGCCTTAAAAAAGGGATTATTCTTTGTTAGTAACTTAGATCCTTTTAACTCTTTAATCAATTTATGGAAATACTGTCACTTGTCAGTAAGGACCTGAGAAACTCTCTGGGCAATCCTTCTTTAGAGATGCATGGTAATAGAGTTTCCTCTCAGTCCGTCCTCTTTAACAACTGTCACCAAGGTGTAGACCAGGGTCACTTTTGAGCCAGTATCAGGTATTGACTCATCGGCTTTGAATGGGCTGGAAAAGGGTTTAATTATTAATTTCATGCTAATGGCATAGGAGCAGTGGTATTCCTCTTGCAAGAGATCTGGGACTGCATTTGAAGTTAGAGGTAATTATCTAGGAGATCCCCCTTTGAAATCTTGAAGAGGATGATTATGGAAGATTCTCGATAAAAAATAATGTATTGCTGATGATCTTCAATGACCAGAAAAATTTTGCGTGATCTGAGTCTATTAATGATTGAGAAGATTATTTCACACGGGATGGAACAAGTTACCTCCCTGTAACTCCTGTTCTCCAGCATGGGTCTGGCAACTGTATTTCTCCTCTAAACCAATCACTGTCCTTTGGATCATACTGTCCCCATCCAATGACAGTCCACTCCCTAAGCTCCACCCCTGGAGGCCATCTTCAGATTTGGTAGCACACAAAGTGGCAGTATGAACCAAGAAGAGCCACAGAGAGGAAGGAGGGAGGGTTTGCATGTGAATCTATGCCAGACCCATGCTGGAGAACAGGAGTTACAGATAGGTAACTTGTTCCTTCTCATTCCAGCAATTTGAATGCCCGCTGTTGAAATAATCTCACTCCAGCTATCACACCAGTCCAAGTGGTCCGATTCCTAAAGGTTTGGGCTCGTACTGCTTTAACAGCACCCTCTCTCTAGAAGATCCTTTGAACTAGGGACCTTACAAAATGAATACACAGAACACATAGACCAAGGGCTGACTTCATCCACTGGTTCCTCTTAATGACATACATATCTATATGAAGAGTCATGTAGTCAATTGGTCCACCAGCCCACCTGGGTCCGGAACAGAGCTGCTGCATCTAAAGTTCAGTCAAATGGTTCAGATGCAAATGCGCAACTATTACTGAACTAAAATGCCCGCGCGTGCACCTGTTTCAGCATCACTGAATTGTCTGCTGCAAGAGAAGGCAGGTGGGATTCTTGTTAAAAATCAGTGGGGTGTTTTGTCGTAAAAGATAAATGACTGCTATAAAAACAAAAATACTCTTAATGAGTACAGAATAAGGGCTTATTAACTTGTGTTTTGAGTGTTTGGAGCTAGAGCAGAACACTTGTTTCACACTGTTTTGGAAAGGGGTTTGCTCGATCTATGCTAAGAGTGCACATGATCAGGTTGGTCGGCTATTGCATGCAGGATGCTCAAGGCCAAGCCTGATGACAGCTGCAAACACCGACCGGCAAGGTATAAATGGATATGGGAGGTGGTTTACACAGTTGTTCACTTCATACAGTATCCTGATATAATGGCTCTCCATAATGGCAATAACATTTCCCCAGTCGAGGGCAACGCCCTTAAAGTAGTAGCCTTTTATGTCCTGTGTTCCACACTATTGAAAACAATCACACCTTTATTGACAAACTTTCTACCTTAATATAAGATTTGTCCTTGATTTACCTACACTGGTATCCAGGGAGCAAGGTAAGGGTGTCAGTGTGCATTTTTCCACATTTGCATGTGTGTGGTACATCAGTGCACACGGAAGGAGGCGAGGCAGCTGCTGTGTCTTTAACTCCCTTGTGTGTGTGTGTGCTTAAAATCAAACTTATGAGCACACAAACTGCGAATGTCTGTATTTTAGCAATCACAGACACATTTGTTTTAAGCTCATCACCTTCTTTACTATGTCTGGAAAGAACTGCATCATGGGAGGAGTAGACATGATTTGCATGAATTTCGTGGAGAAGAGAACTGAATTGCCACGAGAATGGGTCTAGAAGGAAGGGGTGACATCAGGGGGGGGTGTCCACAATTGCTCAGGAAACCTGTAAAATATAGGCTTCGAAACAATTGGATAGAACCGCATCTGTGTGATAGCTGGTGAGGACAACTGGACTGATACCACCTGGAGCAATGTTTCGGTGTGCAAAACCTGGCCGTCCTAACCCATGGCATCAACACTCAGGGATGAAGACCCCACCAAAGAGAACGCTGTCGTCCAAGGGTTACTCGGCGACAAAAGCTCTGTGTCCATGTTTATGCGGCTTGGTGCACTCCCCAGTACTGCCGATGGGTTTGTCCACACTCGTGGCTCCTCCCTTGATTACCTTCACACCATCTTTGGAACCCTGACGGTCATGGGCTTTGGACAGTGTGAGTTAGTTCTGATAGGGGGAGCCCTATCTCCAGAACTGATGGCCCAGCAGAAACTGATGCAGAATCAACAACACTGTGAGTGGATCCCCCAGCAGAGCCGCAGCATCTCACATGCTCTTTAGAAAGAAAGCTGACAGATATCAAGGGTGAAAACCTCCACGGCTCCAATTAATTTTGGTGAAGCACCCTCTGTTTTAAAAGCAATTTGAGGGGAAACTCTAAATCCACAGTGGGTTTAGATTGGCAAAGTTGGCTTTATAGTTCTTCATAACACAATACAAGCCTGATTTTATTTACTTGCATTTGGCACACATAGAAAACTTGAAGTGTTTTGTAAGCGGACTTGAGCAACCTGGGCGGTCCCTCCAGGAACAAAGGAGACAACCGGCTGAACCGCATGGCTCACCACCACCGACCTTATACACCCCTTTGTATGACCATTTGTGAGCAACTGCCAGCACTGAGTGGAGAAGCACACACACATCAGGCAGAACCAGGGATCTGGGTGTCAGGTGCATGATTAACTTTCACAGATCAATTTGGCTAAAGTCCATCCAAACACTAAATACCAATTGTCGAGCCTAGGAAAAGTAAATTGGCACTGCTCATTTATTCTGGTTTGGCATCTTGTTGGAACCCAAATGTTTACCAACTCAACAGTCGGATTAAGGCTCACTAATAACAAGTGCAAAGTGTGGCTATTAATGTGAAGGTCTAGTAACTTTGCTATCAGACCTATTGGCAGGCCCTGTCTCTTCAACTCAATGGGGGGGTGTTTAACCCCCACTACAATCAACAAGCCCATTGCTTTGAAAGTCTGTTTCTGTGCATAGTGCTATTCTCACCCTATTTTAAGGAGTTAGGAAAAGCAACATAAGATTTCTCCTAACATGACTGAAACAATTCAAATGCAAATGTGTGTGTCAAGTTAAGGGCGAACAACAAAAACACATGTTAAAAGCTATTTAGCTCGTCCCAATGCTCTCTTCACAGTAAATAAAGTGATTCATTTAATTTCAACAAAGAAATTGGGTTCAAACACATGGTAGAGGTAAACTAGAAAAGTGCATCTACATATGTAAACGTTTTTATATCTACACCCATCTATTTGTATGCACGTATGTACATAGGGCCTTAAATCCTCCAATTGCTATGCAGGAGTGGATTTATCAGTCGTGTGTAGGTTTTGCAAGGCACTTCCCGTGTGCTTGCTTACAATTCAACATATCTTTGCGGCGCCCATGAAACACATGAAATTGAGCGGAGCAGGTCGGAGAGCAAAAGTACAGTTATTGTGGAGGGTGCTCCCCCCACACGCCACTCAGGTGTATTAGTGCATGCCGGCACATCAACAAGTTAATTTCCATTTGGTCTGCAGAGATATACATATGCAAGTAGTACCAAGGCTGCAAAGGTAAGACGAGTTAGTGATGCTTTCATCTGAGAAGAAAGAGGTTTAGTAAGGAAATTATTAGTCCGCTTGAATCATCATTCCTTTTAAAGAGAGAAAGAGTGGAAGAAATAAAAAGGTTTGAGGGGTGGAGGAGGCGGTGTGGGGTTGGGTAGTCGGGCTTGGAGTTAATGAAAGAAATGGATGAAGATGTTATCATGCTCTAACATTCATCTGCCCGCAACGTAAGGAGCAAATGAACCTGTTTGCAGCTGCACATGCAATTGACATACTCCCATTTACACAGAATTCGTTGCTGTAACGTTTTTTGCATAAAAAGATTGGAAATCCTAAACTCGACTGAAATAAATATGACCTTTACTGCATTGGCTAAGAGCAGAGATTTGTAAGCATGCCAACACGCGTCACCATTTGACTAACAATCAGAACACGTCAAACAAATACAACACTAATAATGATTATTCAACCAAGACCCCCTTTATCAGAACACATTACTATTGAAA
The DNA here is from genome assembly GCF_040938575.1 of Ambystoma mexicanum. Lineage (NCBI taxonomy): Eukaryota > Metazoa > Chordata > Amphibia > Caudata > Ambystomatidae > Ambystoma > Ambystoma mexicanum. The sequence continues at coordinate 109,067,477 of NC_090931.1, forward strand.
CATGTTTTATCTAACAACTTCTTAAAATACTCTAAATAAATAATAACTGGGAAATTACTCATGCAAGGCACAAAACCTCAACCGGGAAACGGGATATGAAATGCGGACTATAAGCACAACGCCTGCTCGACAATTGCCCGTTGCTCTCTGAAAGCATCTGCACATCCCTCTGGAGACATTAAAAACAAAGGCAGCACGACAGTGTGAGTCATAAAATGGGACCAAAGCTTAGAGAAGAATGCCGAAGATACAAGAGTCCATGTCTGGAACACTGTCTTCACTAGAGCACCAAATCTTGGGGAGTAAATTACAGAGTACAAGTATGCATAAAAGATGCAACCCATCAAACAGATGTGGATTTGCCAAGCGGAGAAAAACACACAAAGAGGTCAGGGGTAGTACCCTAGATTCTGCTCTGCAAAATTTCTCATTGTTGGTAGTTATTCAAATATTCCATATCTTCAATTCAAGCATTTCCTTAATATCTTAAAATAAAGAGAAGCACCAATGTCCTCTGCTGGGAAAGAAAATCAGTAGGACAATGCAATGATTAAAAAGGATAACTTCTGGTGTGAATTTAGGGTGTGATCCCAATTCGTCCATTTAATTGGATTTGAGAATTAACTGTGATCTTGGTTGCGTTGAGCTATGAGTGGCAACACTTGGATTTACAGAGGCGATCCTGGGACTCAGATCGAGCAAACCCAAATATATTGAAAGCTCTGTGCAATTCCAGGATATTACGAAGGAGAGGATCCTAAGTGGGAAGCAATTGCATAGGAGAAGCATGAACTGCAAGCCTTTGCTCCTTGTTTGTAGAAATCATGAAGGTACAGAGAAAGCTGGTAAAAACATCAGAAGGAAGGGGTAATTAGGCACACAGAGATAATGTTTCTCCAAGGCATCTGTTAATGAAACAGAAAATATTTAGTATAAATGTGTCCTATCAGGATGCCAACAACGGGAAACAGGAGAGGTGTTACATACAGGGTTTCTCAATTTAAGGTTCAACCCAAAAATTAGATATACACCTGTGTTCTGAGATTCCTATCACTGTATAAGCTGGTTTGACGGAAACCCCACATATAGGGCATTTGATATTCAACCAGGATGAATGAAGCACACTGAAATGATGATACAGACTAGTAAAGTGAGGCAATGCCTTAATCTGAGAAAGTGAGGATATACCTTAATCTGAGAAAGTGAGGATATGCCTTAATCTGAGAAAGTGAGGATATGCCTTAATCTGAGAGCAGATGCCCAGGTTTCCCATGTGACAGATATGCCCCAGAACTACTTTTCAAATGTAATATTGCAGACAAAACGTACACAAGAAGAAGATTCCTTGGACAAGGAGCAAAGCAGTTACAGGGCCTCTGGTAAAGCACATTGGTATTAGAGAAAGACATGTATCACTATGATAATAGAACGAATGACAGAGGTCCCAGAGGTTGTACTGAGGGATCCTGTATAGATGTTAAAGAGAAAGAGACTCTCAATGAATTGATCATACAGCTCCAGAAGTCAATATTAAGATGTGATGGCTTCATTTGCCACAAAGATTAATTCATCCACATTATTTCCTTAGCAAATAATAGCACTGAAATATTACATGATTGAACTAGCCTCCAAAGAAAAGACATTACACTGTGAACATCAAAGTGCAATGCGCCTAAAAGAGGAGAAGTGATGGAGAAAGCTGACCTAAGCCCTGGAAAGGAGGGATCAGATTCAGCGCTTGCATCCCCAGGCGCATGAATTTTGATCACAGAGGGGCTTGAGGAGATGCCAATATGAGTCTCATCCTGGAAAATATAGTCATCCTCCAAAGAGGTTTTTGCAAAACAAACTTTCTAATCCAAAGCAAATACAGGAAAGGGATTTAAAAATTATGCTTTCATGTTTCATTTTTGTCCATTGCTCAGCCATGCTATTTTGTTCATTGGCGTCCAAAGGTTGTTTCTTTATGCGCCTTGACCCTTTCTATGACCCACTCAGGAGCCAAGTGGGGGCCATTAGACTTGCTCTGATTGGCAGATAGGATTTTTTGAGGTTACAGCGGTAGCAACCATTGTGTAACCAAGGGATACAATTTTACAATGCATACAAAAATGAATCCCTCTGATTCCGCTCTCTCCTAAAAGATGGGGGGAAGATGAGATAAGGGCGTGGACCAACTCTCTCTCTCTCACTGAGTCCAGATAGGCGAGAGAGCAGATGAGTAAAGTGGTTTCGAACACAATCATTCAGAGTGCTGCTGTTATGATGTCCGGCGCCTGACACAGTTTGCTCTGTATCAGTGAACATTGCTATTGCACTCCCTCTTGCACTCTGCGAAATCACAAACAACCCTTGGGTTGAAACTCTTAAAACCCGAGAGATACCCAGCACAAATATTAGTCAATACCGAAGAATTGGAAATGACTCGATTGTCACAGATTCTTCACCCTAAGCAAAGGCTGATGCTCAGAAACGAATGCCGATTTCTATAATTTGATTTCCAAGAGACATAGGTTTGTAAAATCCATCAGCAATGACGGCAAAGCAATGATTGTTATCTATATCCTAATCAATTATTAAACTTTAAAAGTATGTGATGTCTGCTCTCCTTCAGCGCTTAAGATGTCAAGAGCATTAGAGTAGAACATTAGATATACATTTTCTAATTGCAGGACTCATCAATTAGCAATGTAGACTACTAATCTCTGTGGAATACTTATGGTCAAAGGATATTAGAGTAATATGAATGGCGTTTACCCCTCATCTGTAAAGTATTCCAAATTCTGACTACGGGACCCAGTGATCACTACGGGACCCAGTGATCCATGAGTCTGTTCAAGATGGAATGACTCCCCAAAGTTCCTATTTCGTATAGTACAACCCTCAAGAAGGCATTCCCTGGATATTTGCACAACCCTTTTGACTACGGAATCTTTACTTCTGCAATGAATTGTGCAGTACACGCTTTGCTGTGCAAATGGGAATAAATAGTTAAGTAAGACGAAACTACCCAAGAAACACACACACACAACACACAGATCATGCAACTGTTGCCCAATCAGCTCCACACATGTGAAAAATACACAAGGTGGAACACGCAAGAGGAAAATCTAACATGCAACAGCAAAAGACAAACGTGCAGAACAAAACAATCAATTCTTGTAACCTTCTGGATGTCGCCCAAACCAGCTTTTGTTTCAGAGGAGAAGGCTTAAGGCTAAGTTTACTTGCATGCACATAGCAGTGTTACAAGATTTACTAGTGTTAGTTTTGTTTCATGGCCCAACCGAACCCAAATGCTTCTGTGCTAGTGAGTCCACAAATAAGATCTACATCATTTGTACAGTCCAAATTTAATAAAATGTTTCACAAGACCTCTAAGAATGTTTTTGAAATAAGGCAATGGGTTGTCCTTTTGTTGATGTGTTAAAAGGGGATACCAACAGAAGTTCGAATATTAAGATCAGACTAATCCAAAATGTGACTATTGCCTCGCATGTTAATTTGTTAAATTGTGTTGCCACTTTGTTTTTTTCTTTTAAGCTTGGAAGGGTCAGTCATTTGCTTCTATCTTGCATTGAGGTCTGCGGCCGAGGCTACATGGTTATATGCCATGAACTGTCGCCTGACAAATTGTTGATGAGTCTACATGCTGCAACAGATATATTACTGTGTGTAGCAAATATTTGGTAGGTACTCATGGGTATGTACAATTTACCACAGTGAAGTATTTGCAGGTAGACGGTCTCATTATTCTAAACAATCGATCCATCTTGCAGATTACGTTTTTGTGAGAGACATTTTAACTTAACGACCATTCAAACTAAAATGCAACTATTATGTACTAAATACGAAAATTAAGTTTACCTACAGTTTGGAATTATATGGTATTAAGAAAATGTGTAGAAGGAAAAAGTATAATCGCAGTAGTCTTTAGTGGGTTTGAGCGAGGGGTGGACCTGTCCGTGATCTCTACTCGCCTTGTAGGCACCTATGCTCCAAAGACTGAAACAGACTAGAATGGTGAACACATTCCACACCAATTTAATGGTGGGATCTGGAGAGTGACGCTTTTCATGAGCCCATTCTGGGTGATATCTGCATGTCGTTAAGACATGATGGCATCCTGGCAAAAGCATCATCAAATCCAGATACAAACTGCGGAGGAGGTGCACTTTGATCACACGTGAATACTAGCAAGCTTCTGAACCTTCGAAATAGGGCCAATATTAACATTGAATTGAAGCAAATGATTGAGCTGTAAATAAAACGTTTAAAATAACTTTCCAATTGAGAGGGAGAAAGTCTGAATTTCTAAACTGTGCATGCAAACAGAGGAGTCAGGTCTTCACAAGAAATTGTTAAAACTGTGTATGTTCTGGAAATGTTCATAACGCAATCATGTTTAGTTTAGGGAATTTGTTGGATTCTAGGGACCCTAAATCTATATGCCCATTCAGAACAAAGAATTTTACCTTCTGCTCATCAGCGTGGACGACATCAGCAGCACCATGCAAGCCACATGACAAAGTCACATGATACGCAAGCACATGATTGGTTGAAAGGAAAGTGGAGGAAGTCACATGAAAAATACAAAAAAAAATCAAAAAACGGAGGTAAACAATGGGTAGGAAAATCAACAACAACGTTACAAACTGAGCAAACAAGAAACAAAAATTAAATGTGTAAATTTGCTACGTAAACATGACACAAGTGGAAATGGTGTTGGTCTGAAAACACAAACATATTCAAAACGGTTACAATAATTCAGCAGGAGCATGGAAGAGCAGGAAGTTAGGACATGATGCACTGGTTGTTACCAAATCTGATTGAAACATTGTAAGTAAAGCATTTAATATTACAAACTGATTCAAACATATAATTGCAATCAAACAGAAGCGAGGTTGGGTGGGTACATGGGTAGGAAAAAGGCAAGGTATTTAGCTGATGTCAATTCTTAGTTTGTGTCCTGAAACAAGGTGCAATTAGGTGCAAACAAATTTGTGATCATTTTTCCTTGACAAGAGAAATTGTAATCGTTGAAACAAGGTGCAAGTACAGAATATCATTGTATGGATAGATAAATGCAAAGACAGGTCCGGCATTGGAAGAAAATGGCATTTTAAATACGTTGCCCTATTCTGAAACATTGTTTCCGTTCCAATGTATGCATTTCCACTCAGTGCACAAAGGTTTCTTATTTCTTCAGCCGACGGTGTAACAAGGTTTATTCAAAATCTCCTTGGGGTTCATTTAATATGGCCCGAAGAGGTAAATCAAGGCTTCATGTGGTTTATTCCTTGCCTTACCACTCTAGGTCATTTTAGAAATTTTCTGTAGGCGACGTGGGAGTCCGGACTCGGAATCTGTTTCCTACTTGTCACTCCTGCTCTGCCTGCAAAACCTCTTTATTGTACGCCTGCAAAAGTATGCAGGCGGATGAATGGATTACTACACGATTCGCATGCATTTAGCACCTACTAAAAGCATGCAGATTCCATTGACCGCCATTGCAAATGCCATCTTAAAGCATTATTTGCCGGCATCATTTACATCTTTAACTAAACGGATCGTAAAAGAAAAGCATAAGGCGAATTTGCCACTTCTTGCTGTCTGAACATTACACATAGCATGCAGGGGACCCAAGAGCTGAAAGTGCTAACACTCGTGGCCCCCTGCATGCAAGTGCCATGTTTTAGACAATGACCCCCCCCTTGCGTTTATTCTCAGGATGGAACGAAGTCAGTGTGTACGGATGTTTACAGAGAGAATAGTGTTTCTTGCTTCCAGGTACTGCAGTTGAAAATATGGATCTTTTCAATGATTTAGCAATATTTTGGGAAGACGACGTTATAGAATTTGAAAGAGATTTGTATTCCATTTGTATAGCCTTATGGCCCGAGTGGGGGGTCATTATCGCAGAGGGACATGAGTTGGGAAAGGGTCATTATCCCAGGCGATAATGAGCCCTCCTGAGGTCTACAAGGTTATTAGCACATAATGGTAATAGAATAACATCTTTTAGCGTTTTCACGTTGACGTAAAAACGTTACTTTCACAGTTATTAAACTAAATAGACAACTTAGTAAATGACCTGTTTTATTTTGTATGCTTTAAATGTTTGTCTTCATAAGCTGAGCATTCCAATTGCAAAGGACTGGAGTGGGTCTAACATGAGCATGAATTAGGAGTCATGTAGTTGCCTCTATGAGAAAGTGAAAGCATCTTCCAATGTTTTAGCTTTGTCCTTATTATTTTGATGAATAGGAGGTTGCAGCTAAAAAAAAGCTATTCCCAGAGAGGAAGTGTCTTGTTGGAAAAGATCTGGCCTGAAATGGCATTGTTGTTTCCCAGCCTGCTTTTGAAGACGTGGGGCCTGATTTACAAAAACATTTTACCGTGGGGCAATCCCATTGGAAAACGTTTTGTAAATAAGGCCCAGAATGTTCTGCACGCAGCCATTATCAGTAGTTAGTGACTGCATTCTGATCGGCTGAAATGGGGCCCATAACGATCTCCATATGCTAATACACATCATGGAGTTGACTTGCAAAGAATGTACCTGCAGTAACTTCTCTGTGAATCGAATATTCCCTCTCCAGTAGGTAGTTGATAATGAGTAATAAGGTTCCTAAAAGTACTTCCTTGTCAATCAGACTCTGAGGCAGCATGTTGAGATGCAGCTGCTTCTGGTCGGAAACATTAAGAGATGCTTGTTTTTCAATGCATTCAACATGTGGCCATTAAACCAGAAGACCCCTTATTCTTCTGCATGGGATTCACATTCTAGAATCATGCTGAGCAGGTGGCGGGACGCTCTCTGAAAAGTAGACTAAGGGGCCTAATTCACAGAGCGTTTTCCAAAGGTGTGCCACCATGATAAAACGCTTCTGTGAATTAGGCCCTATGTGTTCTGCAGGTTTCGGACATCCGCCATCCTGTTATTCCCCCCCTGCCCCCCCACTCTGTTTTCAGTAATAACAAAGCTCTGTCTTTATGCGGAGCTTCACAGAAGCAACTCCGGGACACTATTCGTGGCCGAGTATGGGAGGTGGGCATAGGGAAGTTTCATCGCAATTCGATTTTATTTAACCGAATTCGGCTGCAAATGTATGTGGGGGGTGGTAAAGGTAATAATTAAGGTGGGGGAAGTGGAGGCGGTGGGGTCTCCCCCGCATATATATGCAGCCAAATGGTATAAAAGAAAAATAATTCGATGAAATTGTATTCGACAAATTCTTTCTGATGAAATCACATATAACCTGGGAGGTGTAAAAGATGGAATGTGTGCAGGGCAACATTAAACAGCCTACTGCTTTGCTGCTACCATCTGCTTTCTTTAACAACATTAATGCTTCCAGGTCCTTGCCACTCGGGAAACCTTTACTGGTTTCAGACCCCTGTAGGAATCCATGTTTAATAAAATGCACATCATGCGTACTGAATTGTAAACACATCCAGTAACTATCAAACAATCTCTGGTGCCATTAAATACAATTTAAATCTTGACTTAAGGTAAACTGAAATAGTCGAAAGTTTCAACCACCGTTAGGAAAATAAGTCACAATAGCTATTATGAGAATTGTGTTTTTTAGACCACATTCGTAGAAAACACAGCAAGATCCATGTCCATGCACAGTTGTAACTGCCTCCATGAGTTTGTTTGTGTTCAATCTGCTGTTTAAAAACCACAGAAAACTAAATACGTGTTGTGTATTAATTGTCTCAAACACAACAACGGGTCATTTTTATAACCGGCAAGGGGTGCAGCAAGATATAAATAAAAGCAAGGCGTGAAGCAGGTTACGCCTCGTTGCTCTGCAAAGTTAGATTTTACGCATGTTTTTCAGGCGGGGTCCCAAAGCATAAAGCAGGCTATGCCTTCTTAGACTGCAACGTTAGATTTTACACAGGTTTTGCAAGGCGGGGTCCCAAGGCATAAAGCAGGTTACGCCTTGTTACACTGCAACGTTAGATTGTACACAGGTTTTGCAGGTGGGGTGCCAGGTTACACCGAAACGCTAGATTTTATACAGGTTTTGCAGGTGGGGTGCCAAGGCATAAAGCAGGTTACGCCTTGTTACACTGCAACGTTAGATTGTACACAGGTTTTGCAGGTGGGGTGCCAAGGCATAAAGAAGGTTACGCCTCGTTACACTCCAACGTTAGATTTTACACACATTTTGCAGGCAGAGTGCCAAAGCAGGTTACGCCTTTTTACACTGCAACGTTAGATTTTACACAGGTTTTGCAGGTGCGGTGCCAAAGCATATAGCAGGTTACGCCTCGTTACACTCCAACGTTAGATTTTACACACATTTTGCAGGCAGAGTGCCAAAGCAGGTTACGCCTTGTTATAATGCAACGTTAGATTTTAAACATGTTTTGCAGGCGGAGTGCCAAGGCATAATGCAGGTTACGCCTCGTTATACTGCAACATTAGATTTTAAACACGTTTTGCAGGCGGGGTTGCCAGGTTACACCACAACAGTAGATTTTATACAGGTTTTGCAGGTGGGGTGCCAAGGCATAAAGCAGGTTAAGCCTTTTTACACTGCAACGTTAGATTTTACACAGGTTTTGCAGGTGGGGTGCCAAAGCATATAGCAGGTTACGCCTCGTTACACTGCAACGTTAGATTTCACACATGTTTTGCAGGCAGAGTGCCAAAGCAGGTTACGCCTTGTTATAATGCAACGTTAGATTTTAAACATGTTTTGCAGGTGGAGTGCCAAGGCATAAAGAAGGTTACGCCTTGTTACCCTGCAACGTTAGATTTTACACAGGTTTTTCAGGCGGGGTCCCAAAGCATATAGCAGATTACGCCTTCTTACACTGCAACGTTAGATTTTACACAGGTTTTGCAGGTGGGGTGCCAAAGCATGTAGCAGGTTACAGTTCGTTACACTTCAATGTTAGATTTTACACAGGTTTTGCAGGTGGAGTGCCAAGGCACATAGCAGGTTACGCCTTCTTACACTGCAACGTTAGATTTTACACAGGTTTTGCAGGTGGGGTGCCAAGGCATATAGCAGGTTACGCCTTCTTACACTGCAACGTTAGATTTTACACAGGTTTTGCAGGTGGGGTGAACGCATAAAGCAGGTCACACCTTGTTACAATGCAACGTTAGATTTTACACAGGTTTTGCAGGCGGAGTGCCGAAGCATAAAGCAGGCTACGCCTCGTTATACTGCAACGTTAGATTTTACACGTTTTGCAGGCATAGTGGGAGAGCGGGGATTTTCTCGCTTGCATAAAACAAATGGATTCCGTTGTGGATGCAATCCCTGAGGTGTCATTTGCAGGCCGCATTTACATTTTTAAACGACACAGAGAATAAACGGAAAGAATAAGGCGAATTGGCCTCTTTTTCCTCTTTCAGTTTGCATTCTTTTTCCTGAAAGATAAACATAGCATGCATGCAACTCATCAGCACGGAAGCGCTAACATTGGCGGCCACCCGTGTGCAATTTGCACTTCTTAGAATCTACCCCCACGTGACTTAACAAACAGCACGCTGCATCCACAGTCACTGCAAACAACGCCCCTGCATACTCACGGTTCCAGCCTGTGGTTTCTGATTCAGTGGGCGGAGGAGTTGCTATGGAAACGGGAACGGATAGATAGGACACGCAAAGTTGAAACACGGTGAGGATAAAGGATTAAGGCATGCTGTGTAATGAGCAAGCCGGAGAAGGCAAGAGTGATGAAGCGCTGCGTTGCCAAGAGAAGGAGATCGCAGCGCTCCATGTCTACACCATGGGCGAGTTATGGCGCGTAATAACAGTCACAAAGTAGCAAAACGATAAGTAAATAATTGATAGGCGCGTCTAACTGCCAGCAAGAGAACTATTAAAGTTTCATTATTCCTCCATTTCTCTGAAATTAATCACATGGAAAATACAAAGGAAAAGCTCTTCCCCAGGAGTCCAAGCACCTGTGCAAGGCAAAAACAAAGGGGGCGGGTGTGTCAACTAGCTCGGTCTCTTGGGAGGCTTGCAAGGGGGTGGGGGGCGGGGGCTTTATCAGATGTTCTGCATCTTATAATAGGGGATTAGGAGTGTCACTTTGTATTTATGTGTTAATCGAGTCCAGTCAGACAAGGGGCTGCAAAACGTTCCCCGCCCATTTGTGCAGCTTACTCAACCATGTTGCAACAGTGAATTTGTTGTAGGTCTACCCGATGTGTACAGTTTTACTGTGACAAAGATGGTGGTATCCTACTACATAAAGATAATGCTCTGATTACTTAGCGGTAATCTTCATTACTCCTAGTCCTACTCTTCCTTGTCACAGTACTTACTTCATGAGGCCCCTGCCTCCGACACAGGACCTTCTTCTATTTCTTTAAATTCCTATAACTCCTCCCCCACATCCACGTCACTCGGTTTCATATTACCAAGCCGGAGCATGGGACATTCCCCGCAAGGAGGGTCGTCAGTACTGTGACGAGGAAGAGTAGGACTAGGAGTAATGAGGATTACCGGTAAGTAATCAGAGCATTACCTCCACGTCCACTCTTCCTCGTCCCAGTACTTACTTCATGAGGTATACCAAAGCAGCAACGGGGAAAAGGTCCCAATGAGACACAGAGCTAAAAACTGCAGCAAACACACCCACAATAACCCTTAATTCACATTCCCACAGACAAAACTCCAACCACGAAGGAACCAACCCCCCCGAGTGGGAGAAACTCAACCCATAGCGGTTGATGAAAATGCCTAGACCAGCCAAGGCGGCAGCCATACAAATCTCTTGCAGATAAAAACCCTCCTTGCATCGGCCCAGGAAGCCGCCAAACCCCTGGCGGACTGCCCCCTGATCGTGCGCAGGCACAGGCAGGCCAGAAGCCCCATAGGCCCTGAAGATCACAACCCGGAACCACCGGAAAATGGAAACCACAGATGCGTTATGCCCAGCCCCAGCCGGACCACAAGCAATCAGAAGACTATCAGATTGGTGGAAAAAAGCAAACCTAGCCAAATACTCCAACACATCCCGTCGGACATAATGTTAAGCCAAGCCACCTCCTCATGCATTCTCGGATCATGAAAGAAGTCAGGGAGAACCAGATCCTGAGAGGTGTGAAAACCGAGATACAACCTAAGGGAGGAACTTCGGACCACACCTCAGCACCACCGAGTCTGGCAGCACCCTCAGGAAAGGAGGGTGACATAAGAGAGACCCAATCTCCCCAAGCCTACGGGCAGAAGCGAGGGCAATAAGAAAAGCAGATTTCAGTGTAAGATGTTTGATATCAATCTCGGAAAAAAGGGCTGAAAAGGAGGCCCTTGAAGGAACGGTAATACAAGAGGGAGATCCCAAGGGGGAAGCCCTTTATCAGCACAAGGACGGGAAGAAGAAAAACCCTGGAGCAACTTCCCCACCAACACCTCCCCATTCTAGTGACCATCAGAGTCCCCCAAAAGGAATTTCATGGAGGCCCACTGAGAGCGAAGCCTGGAAAAAAACTGCCAGGCCCGTCAAAAGCCCTTCTGGAGGAATCGAAGGATAGCAGAGAGGCCAGAACGCAGGGGAGGGATCCCAGACCGCCCATACCAGTCTCGGAAATGGCTCCAATGCCTGCGAACACCTTCAGAGTGGAGGGTCTAAGAGCATCCATTATGCACTCATTTACAGGATCTGAGAACCGCTGAGATATCAACCTAGACTGACCAATAGCCACACTGCCCATTGCACACGGTGGAATTCCAATCACAGATCCCCTTGAAGGGGACACAGCCACCTCGGAACCAGCAAAGGTTCCTAGGACCGAAGCTCCAACAGAGAGGGGAGCCAACTCCGGCGGGACCAGAACTGAGCTAACAACACAGTCACCCTCGACACTCTGATGCGCCAAACCACCTGGGGCAGAAGGGGAATTGGCAGAAAGGCATAAAGGAAAACCCGATGGCCACTGTACAGAAAGGGCGTCCATCCCCCAATCCCCCTGGCCTGAAACCGAGAACAGAAGAGGGGAACTTCTGCTGAGGCCGGGGATGCAAACAGGTTTAGAACTGGGGACTCCAATCTGACACAGGTCACCGCAAAGACCTGGGCCAACAGGACCAGTTCCGCAGAGGAGTGAAAACCAGCGTCTGAGAAGATCCGCTTGCACATTGTCCACCCTTCTGATATGTGAGGCCACCAGAGACACCAGATGAGATTCCTCCCAGGTGCCTATCAGTGCTGCCAGAGCATTCAAGGAGCGGCCGGAACCCCTTTAGCAGTTGACATATGCCAAGGCCGTCGTATTGTCCGATCGGATCAAAACCGCCGACCGTCCAGCAACTCCTCATAGTACACCAGAGCTTGGACAATGGCACAACTCTTGCCAATTGGCTGATCGCTGGTTTTCCCCAGATCTCACAACCCTTGAGCTGAGAGGACCCCCAATGTAGACCCTTTCTGCTGGCGTCGGTAATAAGAGAGGCCACAGGAGGAAGGACCATGCACACCTCAGCCTGTAGACCTGAAACCCCCCGCCACCATAGCGGGGAGACTCGCAGCGCTGGGGACACTGAAAACAAAACTATGAAAGCCGAGACGTCGGGAGCCAGTGGGAGAGAGTATAAGACTCCAGGGGATGTAACCGAAGACGGGCTCAAGGAACTGGAAAACACGCAAGACGCCACGTGCCCTGTAACTTCAGCAACAGGCGAGCCGAGACATACTGCCTTCTGAGAACCCAGCCCAGACCAGCCAGCAAGCGCCCCCCCTGCACAACATCCAGAATACGCTCTCCCCAGACGTCCGGACAAGCAGTGCAGGGTCTTGAGACCCATAAGCAGGTGACACATCCTAGAAGGCATAGGGACCAGGAACACCCGCAAGTAGAAAACTTGACCCTGAACAGGGAGAGGAACGGGCAAGACGGTAACCCACAACAACCGTTCGGAGAGAACGGATCCCATGGCCAACTACTTGGACCGTGAGCTGGGTACCAAAGTCCTAACCATGCAAACCTGGACAGGAGGAGACAGGAACGGCAACTGATACCCCCCTCCGGAAGGAGCCCATTACCCAGGAAGCCGAACCCCACCGGTCCCATGCACCTCCAAGAAGATAAAGACGAGGAGCCGGGGAAAACCACTAGTCACTGCACTTGCACCAGAGGAAAATCACAGGACATTGAAGCATGCCTGTGCCACAATATAACAGCATGCTTGTCAGCCCACGAAAAGATCCGACTTATCAAAAGGAAGATACAGGACAGCCCAGAAGTCCAGCAGACCATGGCCCCCCCAGCCGACAGAGGAGCCACCAGGCTGGCGTCAAAAGGGAAGAGTACTGCCACAAAGCGGGGCAAAGCAATCCATCCCGGATAGCAGACATCAAAGGCAACCCCCCACCTGGGTATGCCTACACTGTAAAAACCCACTGAAGTGACATTCCCCTCCACCGGTACCAGGGGCTCTGAGAACCTCTCTAAGCACAGACATGTGCCACCGTGTGCCATATCACTTCTCACAAGTCTGAGAGGAGGCGTGAAAGCAACACGTCGGCACCAGAGGACCTAGGCCCTAAAAGAAGAGACACTGGGAACCCTCTGAATGGCCATTACTTCCATGATGCATTTTCTATAATTCATTGCCGGACAAGGGAAAAGAAAATCATCTCCTTTGACCTTCCCTCGTGCAGTTCAGAGGAAGAGGACAGGACAAGGAGTCTGTGTCCATAGCTAGCACAGACCCAAACACACCACTAACTCGCTACATAACTGAGAGGTGGCTTGAGCCCTGTATCCAGTAGCTGGTAGCCCCAAGCTCTAAATCGTTCCAATGCGTCGGTCTAGGAAGGATGAAGGGCCGAGTCAGCACCCTAGAGACTCGAACCCGAAGTGTAGACTATGCCAGGCCGGTACCTTTCCGGCCGCTTGCAAACGTGTCCAAATCCGCGCCGTTTTCACAGGCTGCACGCAAAGAATGCAGCCAATATCCGGTGCATCCTGGGCTGCGTGTGTCTGAGGAGCGGGTGGTATGTGACATGCCTGTGACAGTACAGAGCCCCCGTACTTTCAAAAACTCTCTGCCACCGTCACCCCACGACAAGAAGCAGAAAGGCCTCACAACAAAAAGGGAAGGCTAGCCCATACTGCCAAGTGCTTGCCATTATTTCCAATAAAGATGTGTACACAGAGCACGAGGAAACGGCATGTTGAAGGAGTCAAGATGGCCATACCAGCAGGAGAGGAGAAAAATATCAAGCACAGTCCTCCCCTCTCCTTACCTTCCCCCAGAGAATGCAGCTAACATCCTGTGCATCCCTGGCTGTGTATGTCTGAGGAGCGGGTGGTATGTGACATGCCTGCGACAGAACAGAGCCCCCGCACTTTCAAAGACTCTCTGCCACGGTCACCCCACGACAAGAAGCAGAGAGGCCACACAACAAAAGGGAAGGCTAGCCCATACTGCCAAGTGCTTGCCATCATTTCCAATAAAGATGTGTACACAGAGCACGAGGAAAAGGCCTGTTGAATCAAAATGGCCAAAAACAGGAGGAGAGGGGAAAAACATCAAGCCCAGTCCTCCCCTCTCCTTACATTCCCCGGGCCGTGCAGGACCCGGGACACAATGCTCCCGCTGCGGTCCGGAGCCCAGCAAAGAACCGAGCGAGGCAATCCTGCTCAACTGTGACCCCAAGCCCCGCAGGTGGCCCAGGAGCAGCGCCTCACCTGAGGGAGCCGAGGGCCCCGCCACACAGCCCCCCCCCAGGGGGCCAGCAATCGGTGCTCCCCAGTGCCCCACACCGGGAAGAAAAAGTCCAACCTGCCGGAGGCAGGAAAAATTAAACTGAGTGACGTGGATGGGGGGAGGAGTTATAGGAATTTAAAGAAATAGAAGAAGGTCCTGTGTCGGAGGCAGGGGCCTCATGAAGTAAGTACTGGGACGAGGAAGAATGGACGTGGAGGTAATGAGGGTCTCAACAGGAGGGCTCCCTCTCTAACTGTGCAAGGCCACACCTGTATTCGCGCACACAATGGAGACCCTCTGCAGAGAGAAGGGCACCCCCAGCATACAGCAGGCGTATTTGCCAGGAAAATCACTTCCCTTTTGGAAACGCTTCAAGACCCACAATGGTGTATGAGCACCTGGTGGCCGCACCGACCTGTGTGTAAACCAGTATGAACAAACACAATGCCTAAGGAGCTGCTGAAACACACTTGTATGGTTTAGGGGAGCAGTTTACAAAACAATGGATAAAATGGTACACTGACACACACAACAGAATGACACACACTATGTAGGGGTGTTTAGGAAAAACAACATTGCCATGTGCCTACGATCTGAATAAAATACTGCACACTAATCACTACTCAGCCTCCATAACTTGGTCTCACTTCCACTAAGCTGAGCGCGTGTCCAGCACTTTCATCTGTAATTGTTGCCTCATCTTAAGAATGGACACAATGCGGATGCTTCCATCACGGATTCAGGAGTGGTATAGTGGCAAACACCATCACCAGCCTTACAGATAAGGAGTGTTTTGGCTACTTTTATTACCTAAAAATAGGCAAATACTCCCCAAAAATGTAAATAGGGAGTCAAAATACTCTCATAAAACAAGGAACCGTCTCATAGAACCTTGTCCCTCGGCTTGCACCCACACCTCTCGCTGAACATGTCTGGACCAGTAGTGCAGGTAACACCACAGGAAGAAACTGACATTATTACTGCCTGAACTGAAGAGGTACATGTGCAAGAATAACTAGGTGCAAAGAAATTATTATTTCAAAAACATTTCCATTTTCCAGTTAAAACATATTTTTACTCGCTAATAAAATATTTCCAATGGGAATTGGACTTAAACTTTGCCTCCCTTAAAAATCCCTTAAAAATCTGGAGCACTGACCACCAAAGGCTGCTCTTCGAGACTGCATGAGACTCCTCACTCCTAGCTGAGGATTAGAGGGTGTTTAAAAGCATAATAAAGGACTGTTAACCCTTACAATGCCACAATTTCAATGATTTCAGATTAACTTTAGGACTCAAACACATCCCAAGGTTAGGGAAAGGGTTACACACCTTGGTGCCACCCGCTCTATTTCCTTCATTTGTTTTCCGTTACAATCCTGTCCCCTAAAGTATAGACACACTTACAGTTCGACCAGTTTATTCAGACAGCCCAAATCCAATTTTTAAATATTTCTTCTGCTTTTGAATGTAAAAAAAAAAAAGAAATCTTTGAAAAGTTATGTATTCGTTGATTTGAAAAGGAAAAGTTATCTAATGTAACGCCTAGTGCACTCCTATTCCATAGTCCCCTTTTCCTCCATTTCTGGGTGTCCGTCTAGCGCGATTTACACCGCAACATGCTTTCCCCTTTATGGTTTAGCATGCGCTTAGGCACAGACATGAGTGATGGCGCGAGCACGCTGCTGATTCCAACTCTCCGGCACCACCCGTCGGTCCCTTTTCTTCACAACAGCATTGGCGCTGGATAGCTATATTTTATGTGGGCTGGAGGGAGGTTCGTATGGTGGAAGTACGGTAGTCACTGCAATGAGTAAATGCTTCTTACTCCTACGCCCTTTCCCCTTTCCTCCATACTTCGGGGGATTGCAAACCATGAAATATTTCCGGGAGGAGGAACCCTCGACTAATTTAAGCAAACAGATTTATCAGAACAGCCTGACCAAAGGAAAAATCTGCCCAAGAGCTTATGTCATGCAGAAGTGTTTGCAGTAGGCCAAACGACTAGCCCAAGGCACTGATGTCTCTGAAAAGCAACAGCTGTGGCTTTTGCCCTGAGAGCATGGAGCCCCTTTGATGCAACTACCTCTTGGATTTGTCACACTCCAGAATGCAGGAAACCATCTACCTAGCCACAGAAGCTTTAGAATGTTGATGTCCAGGTGAGGAGCAATATAAAGTCACACAATAGGCATCTATTGCATCTAGTATCTTCATCTGCATACTACATTCGACTCTTGGCTCACAAACGACCTTTCTTGCCACAGAAAGGATGTGAAATCACTGCAAGCGCTATTACATCAGCAAAACTGGAGTATTGCAGCTCTTTGCTTATTGGTATAAAGCTTGTTCAGAATAGCTCTATACGAGCTATAATGGGCCTAAGAAAATACACACACATGTTTCTGAGATAAGAAGAAACTTACACTGGCTGCCCATCGAGCAAAGTGTGATGTTTAGACTCCTAACGATTACATTTAATGCGGTGACACACCTACTTATCTAATCAACAGGCTAAACTTTAAGCCAATAAAACGATCTCTTCGATCAAATGGAGATCGAAATCTTGAGGTCCCAAAAACCTCTCTGGAAATTGTAAGAAAGGGCGCTTTTCAGTCAAGCGGCCCTATTACTTGGAACTCTTGACCTTCTGCTATAAAAAATTCCAGCTCTGTTAAACAATAAAAAACCTCAAAACTCACCTGTTCAGATAATTTACTCCCACCTTTTTAGATTTCTGACCCCCTCTTCTAACTGATTTGCGCCCGTATGCCTCCGGGCCGCTTCCTTGGTTGCGCATTACAAACAAACAAATAAATAAATAAATCCGACTTCCGAAATCTTTAGTGCTAGACAGATGGAATGTCACATCTGGACGATTTAAGATTTGATCTGCCTTGATTGAAGGAAACTGATCGAAAAAATGTCAGCAGCATTACCTCTTGGTTAATATGAAAGGCCGACACCAACTTGGGTAAGAACGCCGCATTTGTGCGAGGAGCCACCTTGTCCTTACGTAAGGTGGTACAAGGTTCAAAAGCAGATAAGGCTTTTCTCTTGCTAATTTTCCTAGAGGATGTTACAGTGACTAACAGTACCTTTGTCCAGGTGACTAGTTTGATAATGACCATAGCCATGGATTTGTATGGCATGTGAGACAGTGCTGCCAGCACCACATTCAGATGCCACACCACATGTGTTTTTTTGACTGGAGGAAAAAGTTTACCAAGCGCCTTCAGGTACCTCTTCGTGACTAAGGTTTACCGAAGACAAAACCAAGCTATCTAAGAATGCACTTGCATTCTCCTGAAGTGACAACATAGTCTAGTGTGTACCCTTCAGGGTTAACTACCTTAGCTCCCGCTCAGTGGCAAAGCCAGGTCCACTTGCTCCGACATCGCATGGATTTCTTCCTGGCCACATGAATAAGTTAATTGTTCAATAAACACATAACTAGGGACAGTGGTGCCACGCAGTGCACCCTCTTTCTGCTACAGAAGGTCCCAGCACAATGGGCTGGCTCAGGCAAAACTCTTCAAGTCAGAAAGAAGCACACCCTTGTTGGCCAGAATGGCGACACAAGACTCGCTGAGCATTACCTTTCCTCCCAAATTTTACTGACCAAACTCTAAATCAGGGCGATCAGTGGAAAGCTACAGCGAATGCTGCAATCCCACTTGATTTTAAATGCATCTCAATCCATCCACAATGCGCAAGTGCGGGACTTGGAGTTGCTGTGTGGCAAACAGGTATGGTCATTTGACCAGACCACTGCAGAAATGCCCAGAGTATGGAGGGGTTGAGCTCCCATTCGTAATTCATGTGCTTAGTCTTTTGAGATTGTCTGCTCTCATACTGGGATCACTTGCCAGAGGAATAGCTTTGAGTTAAAAGCCATGGGAAATGGACGACTTGCAAGGCTTTAGGGCAAGGAAGCAGGGATTCGGAGACCTCGTCCCCATTCCTCCTCTCGACATAAAACATAAAGGTGTCACTGGCCATGTGAATGAGTTCTGAATTACTGGAAGGAAAATGTGTCAGAACCTAGAGCATTGCTTTGGAGATGGTGCAAAGAAATGTTCGGCACTGTGTTAGTCTCGTTTTATTGGACTAACTGGAGCTATTAGCCAGAGATGGAACAATGCATAACATTAAAATTCACTCACAATATGAGGATAAAAAAGCATTCTCAATGTTAACTTAATTGGTGGCAAGGAAAGTATGCATGGTATGTAGGTCTGCTGTGGCTGTCTTATCTAAAGTACATGGCAGCAAAGAGCATATTACAGTTTACATAAAAAAAACTGTCCAGGTGCTGCAGAGATTCTTTCCTGAGTACCCATGCCTATCAACCACTAGTCCCCTTTATTCTATCCTCATAGTCTGCATTCTCTGTGTTCCCTTTTGCGAGGGTGGGTCCTTAGTGTTATAAACTGGTTGATTGCATTGTTAGTTTTGATTAGATTTTCTATTTTTCTAGAACCTTGGTTGGGCATACTTTTATTTTGGTACCACTGTATTTTTGCTGCTTGGTGGTGCAACTGTTTCAGTCCACATCCGCCCTGAAGATATAGCCTGCCCTTGGCTTGCGCTACCAAAAGAGGTGAGGAAGGTATACCAGTTGCGCTGTGCCTGTTTCACCTTAATGATTGGGATCACTGCTGGTTTAGTATTAGTGTGGTGCTGAGAAGGCGGTTTAGCCACTATTCCTCTCTGTCTTCCTGCAGAACAGTAGTCATTTCATCACATCCTGCTCTCCAGCTGTGCCTCTGCCGTTGCTGCAATCCCTAAAAAGAATGTGATTCCTGCCATTTGATCATTAAATGCCTTCTCCTCCTCATCATCTTTGTCCTATAGAACCTTGAGAGGCGAGTCAAGCTTTGGCCTCTCTGAAGCGGCTATTTCAGAAAGCAGAGTAGCCGCAACTGGCACATGAGCAGTATGAGGTGCTGGAATAGGTAGCGAGTATCACCTGTGGGATGTTTTTACCCATGCATACAAGCCCTACCATAAAACTGTGCAGTACTGGCATGGAAAACATCATGATGGCCAGAACTCCCCAGAGAGTGCACAGGGAAAACATGAAGAATAGGCTGCCACCCATTTTTGCCTATGCTGTGAGCACAGGAGGGCACTGCCTAAAACCACCATTGGGCTACACACACAGTAGCCTGAAACCATTGGGAATGGCAATGCGGATTGCCAAAAAAAGCAACTCAGAACTGTGGGTAATTCATTTTCTTAATCCCAAAAATGGTTGCATTACCAGTACTCACCACTATCAGAAAGCCGGCGTTTTAAAACCACCAGACCTTTGTGTAAAACTGCACAAATGAAACAAAGCCAGACCAAGGAAAGACTTGCTAAGAGGTGGAAGAATGTAAAACCATATTCTGAAATGACTTGAAGGAAGTAATTATTTAATGTATAGGTACAAATTGTCAGTTTGATTTGAATGTAGAAAACTGGGAACAAAAAGTGACATTTAGCTGAAACCTGGCTTAGTGAAACTGGATTCTGCCTGACAACTACCCCCGGCAGGAGAAACCTGTTCAGCCACTCTTCCCAGGCCTAGCTGCATCCTGCTGCCCCTTGCCAAAAGGAGTTGTCACCTCTCTGATTAGATTAGGGGTGGAGCACCTGGGAACTGGAAGGAACAGAACAATGCAACTCCCTTGACTCAGGCTAATGTTATATTGGGGGCGTCGTAAAGTGGCTTCCCCTTAGGGGAAACTGGGAGGGGCAGTGCCTCTGCTAGCAGCTGAGCTTGGGGGAAGTGGATAAACCAGTTATTCCACCCTGTGATGTGGGAAGCCACACCCCATTTTGACCAGGGCATAATTTTAAAAAGATAGATAACTCATAGTGCGGACTTGTCAGAATTATATAAGTAATATCATTATTTTTGTGATTTTTCTGTGAACATTTTGAGAGGCGTTAGGACCCTGTGGTGTATTCTGGGGGGTTGCTAGCGGAAAATAGGGTCTCACTTCAAATGTCTGCATGTTAAAAATCTGACACTTCATCAATTAATGTCCATACTCCTTGCGCACATGTGTGTAATTTTGGGTAAATGTCCGATATTGCAAAACCAGTTAAAAAGCGCAATATGTTGTCATTTTTGAATGCAAGCCCCCAGGAAGATCAGAGGCGGACAAGCATGGACCATAAGGAATATATAATGTGCACATGTAATTTCAACAAATTGTATATCTGGGAAAGATGTATTTGAATCAAATATAGATTTGTGGGCAAACTGACCAGGGGAGGATCCTCTGACCCATAAACAGACCTCATCATGATGACAATCCATTTCCTTTCCCCAATCATGGGAGAGGGGAGAATTGGGCCAATGACAAGTAGAGAGGGGCAGGCTTAGCTAGGCCCAGGCACACACCCATTTTCAAAACACATAAAAAGAGACTGCTGGGACAGGTAGAGACATTCAATTCCATTTGCTGCGGAGCATGCTGACCGACGACTTCACATCCAGAGATCCAGACTTCAAATCCATCAATCTCCAAAGACCAGAACTTTACTTCAGAACTTAAAGCAAGGGCCTAAACCCACAAACTGAGAACTCTTCTCAGCAGGCCTCAGAAACCTTAAAATCATTTGCAAACTATTCCACAGCCGGGCGAGCTGTTTGAATTCTTTTGCCAAGAACAATTGCCAGAGACCAGACCAGAGATCCAGAGTGACCCAGACCGCTGTGAGCAGAACCAGAGAGCTGACCCAGATCACTGTGAAGTGCCGAGACCAGAACCGGAGTCCAGTCTAAAACCTGACCAGATCCGTGGCGAGGCCTATTTCAAATTTATATTGTGAGTACCTAGCAGAACTGTGCAGAACCAATCTCTTAGTTAAAATAATCTAATCCAAACTATTTTAACCTATGTAGAACTGCCTCCTAGAAATCGTGTCATCTGTCATTTTTAAAGCTGCACAACTGTCACCTGTCAATTCTGCAGCTGCAAGCAGTCACCTGTCATTTTGAGTTTTACTTTAAATCTGAAAAACGACCTTTACAAAATACTTTTGCCGTAATTGCGATTAACGCACTCGCGAATTTTGCCGCGATTTGCGATTTGGCCTGATTTCTTTACCTGTAAAAAGATAGCAGCTTTTTGCTTTCCTTTGCTAAAAATTTGTTTGCCTCTTAATAACCATCCTGAATCATTGCTAAAGTGAGCCTGAGCTCATCCCAAGTATCTCTCACTCACCCTGAACCTCCTAAAGGGAATTAAAAGCATTTTCAGCATATTTCTCACTTCATTGCCACCACATTCAAAGCACTTGGGCCTGTGTTTTAAAACTCATACCTGTTTTCTCTAAGCTTGCTGGGGTGGGAATTGAATTTCGTATTGTATTTGGTTGCATTCCTGAGAACTGTGTGTGTTACTTCCATCTCCTTGCATTGCATATAGGGAGGTGGGGGGGGGGGGTGAATTGCCACCAGGGGAAAAGTGAACATATGATATCTTGTGAAACCATAATAGTTAGTTTCTGCACTGCATTTTCATTCAACATTGCATCCATCTGAAACCATAAAACAGCCTCAACAGTGAGTGCTTGTTCCCAGGCACTCCAAATAGAGTGCATGGGAGGCTGAAGCTTGGGAGGTACTCTCGAAGAAGCTGGTTAGACCAATATGCTCCCGGCCCACTGAAGCCATTAGGAGAAAGAAAACGAAGAAAGTAGCGAGAAAAAAAAACACGGTGCTACCGTCTGATCATGCTGTCAAGGAAAGATGCACACTCAAATGTAAAAGGAAAAGTATGCTGCAGTGCAAATGGCTCTGGCCCTGTGAGAGGGACACCCACAAGTATGCAGGACGGGACATCTGCATATGTTTTGCTTCCTTTATTTTTGGGAAGGGGACTCACATAGGAGGACTGCTTTTCTTTATCAAAACTAGATTCAAAATTGATGTTTTTGAAAACAAGATTCATATGGTCGACACAGACTGCTTTCACTTAAGCAGCAACCACCACTCCTGTCTCAGGACTCCAAAGTCCACGAGCTAACCAAGCACACTAGATGATCGTGCTTTGGTCATCACGGCATCGGTCACCACCTCTCTTAAAGCACAACTCACACTATTTGGCTTTGCTGGTTTCCAGTGAGCAAAACACCACTCATATTCTAGAATGGCATGAAGGAACAAGTTACTTACCTGTAACTGTTGTTCTCCAGCATGGGTCTGGCATGGATTCACATGCTCATGAATATTCCCCGTCGTCAGGCTGGGAATCCTCGGTAAAGAAAAAATCAGTATCAGTTTCGTTTCTGATCAGTCTTTCGTAGTAGTAACCAATCACTGATCTCTGCGTCATACTGACCACAGCCAAAGACTGCCCTCTACCTAAGCCCCGCCTCTGGCAGCCATCTTCAGATTTGGTAGCACGTGAAGTGGCAGTATGACCAAGTGAAGAGCCGCAGAGGGGTAGGTGGGAGGGTTTGCATGTGAATCCATGCCAGACCCATGCTGGAGAACAACAGTTACAGGTAAGTAACTTGTTCCTTCTCCAGCATGGGGTTTGGCATGGATTCACATGCTCATGAATATAAGAATAAATAGCAGTACACACATGCACAACCACGGGGGGTGGCAAAAGGCTCAACATTAAGCAATACAAAAAACTCAACATTAAGAACTCTTACCTCCTCACCAGGCTCACCTTAAGCGAACAGGTTGCGCAGCACTGCTTGGCCGACCCTGGACTCCTCCCTGGAATCCCGATCGACGCAGTAGAATCTCGTGAAGGTGTGTGCCGACCTCCACGTAGCAGCCCTGCAGATGTCCAGCAGGGGCACACCAGACAAGAACGCCGTAGTAGCAGTGATTGCTCTGGTCGAATGGGCTCTCGGACGGCCTGGCAGCGGTCGGTTAGCCAACCGGTGACAGTGCATGATGCAGCCGGAGAGCCATCTGGAAATAGAAGTCTTCGAGAGAGCCTTCCCTTGATTCACAGGTCCAAAGTTCACAAACAGCTGTGATGTCCTCCGGAAACTCTTTGTGCGGTCCACGTAGAACTTCAGCGCTCTAGCCACATCCAGCTAGTGCAAAGTCCTCTCGGCCGGCGACGAAGGAGACGGGAAGAAAACAGGTAACACCAAGGGCTCGTTAAGATGGAAGTCCGACGGCACCTTGGGCATAAAGGAGGGGTGCGTCCTAAGCACCACCCTCGAGGCATGGAAAGTCAAGTACGGTGCCTTGCAGGATAGGGCCTGGATCTCTCCCACTGGTCGTGCGGAGGTAATGGCCTCCAGGAACGCAGTCTTCCACGACACAAACTTCATCGGTGCGGAGTGCATCGGCTCGAATGGGGGCCCCATGAGCCTGGTCAGCACCACGTTAAGTTCCCACGCCGGGGCCTTCACCGACGGGAACGACTGGAACAGTCCTTTCATAAACTCTTTTACCAGTCGATGGGACCACAGGGACATCGGTCCTGTGGTTCTGGTATATCTGGAGATCGCCGCCAGATGAATCTTAATGGAGGCATGGGCTAGCCCAGCCTTTGCCAGCGATAGCAGGTACGGCAGCACTTGAGGGGCCGTAATCCGTAGGGGGTTGATCTTCTGTGCTCGGCACCAGATAGAGAACCTCTTCCACTTATGACCATAGCATTTGAGAGTCGAGGACGCCCTGGCCTTTGCAAGAACCTCTCTGCAATCGGCCGGTATATCGTAGCCTCCAAACTCTAGTGCTACAGGAGCCAAGCCTGCAGGTTCAGCGACGCCGGGTCGTGGTGGAAGATGGCGCCTCCTTCTCTGGAGAGAAGGTCCGCATCCGCCGACAGCTTGATGGGAGGGGACGTTGACAAGTCCAGAAGGTCCGGGAACCAGATCTGTCTCGGCCATGCCGGTGCGACGAGGATCATCCTGCACCGGGACCTCTTGAGCTGGCTGATGAGTCGAAGCAGCAACGGCAACGGAGGGAACGCATACAGGTATAGGCCGTCCCAGGGGAACGAGAACGCATCGCCCATGCTTCTCGGCTGGGGAAACCTGCTGGCGACCGCCCAGTGCCACAAATCCTGTGCCTCCTTGGATAGGGCTGGGGATCTGGTGCCTCCCTTCTTCCATATGTAAAACATTGTCGTGGTGTTGTCCGTGAAGATCCGCACCACCTTGCCCTTGAGCGACGGGAGGAACGATTTGAAACACGGCTCGGAGTTCCAGGACGTTGATGTGCAGGAGCCTCTCCTCTGGGAGCCAGAAGCCTCTTTCGTGGAGATCTCCGGTGTGGGCGCCCCAGCCTTCCAGGGAGGCGTCCGTCGTCACCTGGTACGCCGGCGTTTGAAAGTCCTTGCCCGCCGTGAGGTGCGCTCGAACGCCCCACCACTGAATCGCCCGCCGGAACACCTCGTTGAGTGGGACCCTGTCTTCGAAGGTGCCCGTCGCCTGCCTCCAACGGGCGTCGAGAAATTCTTGAAGAGGGCGCATCCGTAGTCTGCAGAGGCGCACCAGGTAGATGCAAGAGGACATCATCCCCAGGAGGGACTTGATGGACCTCACCCTGGCCACGTCCGTGGCAAGCAGGTGCTGCACTTTGCCTAGAATGGTCTTCGTCCGTTCTTCCGACGGGGCCGCCAGGCGCCTCACTGTATCGAGCTTCGCTTCCAGAAACAGGGCCACCTGCGACAGCATCAGGTGGGACTTTGGGTAGTTTATGGCGAATCCCAGGTCTGTGAGTAGCTGGACGGTCCTCGCAGTGTGTTCGACGACGAGTTCCCTCGTCCTTGAGCGGATGAGCCAGTCATCCAGGTAGGGGTAGACGTGAATCCCCTGCAGGCGCAGCCGCGCCGCCACTGGTGCTAGGCACTTGGTAAAGACCCTGGGGGCCGACTTCAATCCGAACGGCAGCGCTCTGAATTGGTAGTGGCGTCCCTGGATGACGAACCTGAGGAACTTTCGGTGAACAGCCGCCTGTCTTCTTCCTGACGAGGAAGTACCTTGAGTATACCCCGGAGCCGCTTCGGGACAAGCTCGATGGCGCCTTTCCTGAGCATCGCCCCTACTTCCAAAAGCAGTTGCGGGACGTGATTTTCCTTCCTGGCCACAGGTGGAACGTGAGGGCACTTCTTCAGGAATTCGATAGAGTGCCCTCTTGCCAGGGTATCCAGCACCCAACGGTCGGTGGAGATGGACTTCCACACGCTGACGAAGTTCGTCAGCCGGCCTCCCACCGGGGTGCTTCGGTGGGGGCCCGAGACCACGGCCGGTTCAGCCCTGCTCGGAGGTGGTGGCCTTGCCGCCCTGGCAACCTTGCTGACGGTGGCGAGGCGCTCCCTGCTTGCCGCGACCCCTGTAGGCCTCCTGAGACGTGGAGCGTGCCGCCTGGCGGTAGGACGACGAGCCACCGCTGGATCCCTTGGAGGCACCCTGTCTGCCTCCGGAGCTCCGAAAGGGCCGTCGTTGCTGAAGGGCTCCTAGGGCATGGGCCGTCTCCGTGTCCGTTTTTATGGCTTGGAGGGATTCGTCCACCGCCTTCCCGAATAAGTTGCTGCCGTCGAACGGCATGTCCAACACCTTGGTCTGGACGTCCTGACGGAAGTCGGTCGTCCGGAGCCAACCCCGTCGTCGTAGGCAAACACCGTTGCCCTCTTGCAGTATTTCCAGGGCCTCGGACCTCTTGTCGTCCGGCAGGAAGTCCAATATGGGGGCCAGCTTAAACCAGAGCTCCATGTCGTAATGGGCCACGATTGCCAGGGCGCTGGCCGCTTTGATCGTCGTCGCCACCGACGAAATGACCCGCCGCCCCATGGCGTCCAACTTCTTTCCCTCGCCATCCGGCGGGGAATTCGACGTCGAGGCTCCTGACCCCGCCGCTTTCTTCTTCGCCGCCGCCGAGACAACCGAGTCTGGCGTTGGCTGGGCCCTGAGGCACAGGGAAGCGGTTTCGGGGACCCGGTACTTCTTCTCGTACCGGTCCCGTTTGGCTGGTGCCGTGGAGGGGTTTTTGAGAACCGACAGGCCCTCCTCCCAGATGTCATCGATTAGGGGCACCGTGATGACCGTCTTCCTCTTGGCCTCCCTGCGCTGATAGAGGAAACCTTCCTTTTTCTGCTCCTCCGGGCAGAGCTGGAACAATTCGGACTGGCGATCATGGCGTGGAATGAGCCAATCTCGTCGGGCGGCGGGGCCCGTGCGACGGGAGACCTGTTCCGTCGTCGTCGCCCTCAGAACCCGTCGTCGAGCCCAACGCACCGTCATCTCCCGACTCGTGGGAAGATGAGGAGGGAACTGTAGGCCTTACGGGGCGAGCGGAGGAGAGGGCTGGGTCCTCTGCCGTTTGTTCTGAAGACTTCCCGACGGGCCAGGTTGCGGGTCCTCCGGCCTGGGCCGTGGGAATCTCGTCCTTATCTCAGAGCATAAGGACTGGATGGGAGACAAAATGGCCGCCGAGCCATCCTGAGGCCTAGGATCCGGCTGCGCCGGAAATGAAGGCCGCTCTTCCTCACCATCGTCGTCTTCCTCGGTTATCTCCCGAGGATCTTCTTGACTGGATCAAACCTTCTCGAATTGGACTTCGAGGTTCCCCACGGCCTCGGTCAGTTCCTCCTCCGAGGCTGACTCCGAGCTCGAGGAGGGCATCGTGCCCCCCCTCGCTTCTTCCATCATGGCGGCCACGACGATGGGCTGAAAAGAGGATTCCCTCCTTGGCGGCAGGGAAACTCTAGTCCCGGAGGCGGTCTCCGCTGGCGGTGTCTCTGCCGGCTTGGCCAGAGTCGCCGCGATAGCCTCGATAGAGGCCTTCGCCAGCTGGGTAGGGGCCATCATCACCTTAGGTGCGTCCCAGGCCCTCTCCTTCGGGGGAGGGGCGACGCCTCGCTCCCCCTCTTCCGAGATCAGACGGGGCTTCTCCGGAAGCTTACCCGGGGTCTCGGACTTTCTCTTCCCCGAACCGGAGCGTTGGCTCGTGGTTGACGGTGCCGGGGAAGGAGCGCCCTGCCTGGCGACCGAAGAGCCCGACCTTTCAGCGCTCCCAGAGCCAGCGGACTCGTGGCGCTTGGCCTGGTGTTGGGCCCCCGTCGCCGGGGCACCCGCACATGACTTAGAAGCCCGCTCGGACCCTTTCTTCTTCTTCTCACACGTCGAGCCCTTCTCCAACCAGCTTGCGAGACGGGATCGACGGTCCCTCATGGTCTGCTCCGACAAGTTCTTGCAGAACTGGCAGTCCTTCTCTACATGAGTCTTGTCCCCATGAAGACAGTAGAGGCATCGCAAATGTTCGTCTTCCTTAAACACATTCTACAGCCCGCATCCAGGGCAGCTGCGAAACAGCTTGGGTCCGGGCGACGAACTCGCATCCTGGGCCATCTCGAAGTAGGCCGCGAATCTTCTGGAATCCTCCAAGAAGTTGATTCGACGAAATCTTCACCCGTGAGGGGCGTAGGAAAATCCCGCAACGGGTAGCCGTTAACGGGAGTAGAAACGGTGGAGCTTGAGGCTCGATTAACCGAAAAAATGTGAAAATTCACCTGAAAAAGTGTGAAACACGCAGTAAAAGCTCGAGAGCTAAGCACGAGGACTCCCACCACTTGAACGTGCGGTAAAAATCTGAAGATGGCTGCCAGAGGCAGAGCTTAGGTAGAGGGCAGTCATTGGCTGTGGTCAGTATGACGCAGAGATCAGTGATTGGTTACTACTACGAAAGACAGATCAGAAACAAAACTGATACTGATTTTTTCTTTACCGAGGATTCCCAGCCTGATGACGGGGAATATTCATGAGCATGTGAATCCATGCCAGGCCCCATGCTGGAGAAAGATAACTTCGGACTCGAAGACAACATCTGTTCTGCAGTACTGACTTCTTACGGTCAAGGATCTGACGTGTTATATGCAATCACAGGCATATAGCTTTTTGGATTGGCCATATTAGCTGTTGCTTTCTCTTACTTCATGTAGTACGACTTTAAAAATAGTAAGATCACAAAACGCCACTTGCCATTACTTTCTCCAACACATTGTGTGGATGGGACGAGGAAGATCCTCAAACCAAGGAGGGTGCTCTCTACAAGGGTGCATCCTGATGATTGCTCCTGGTGATCTCTTTGCCCATACTGACACAAGTCTGTGAAATGTACCAGAAGGAGGGTGCTTCCTACAAGGGTGCATCCTGATGATTGCTCCTAGTGATCTCTTTGCCCATACTGACACAAGTCTGTGAAATGTACCAGAAGGAGGGTGCTTCCTACAAGGGTGCATCCTGATGATTGCTCCTAGTGATCTCTTTGCCCATACTGACACAAGTCTGTGAAATGTACCAGAAGGAGGGTGCTCTCTATAAGGGTGCATCCTGACGATTGCTCCTGGTGATCTCTTTACCCATACTGGCACAAGTCTGTGAAATGTACCAGAAGGAGGGTGCTTCCTACAAGGGTGCATCCTGATGATTGCTCCTAGTGATCTCTTTGCCCATACTGACACAAGTCTGTGAAATGTACCAGAAGGAGGGTGCTCTCTATAAGGGTGCATCCTGATGATTGCTCCTGGTGATCTTTTTGCCCATACTGACACAAGTCTGTGAAATGTACCAGAAGGAGGGTGCTCTCTAGAAGGGTGCATCCTGATGATTGCTCCTGGTGATCTCTTTGCCCATACTGACACAAGTCTGTGAAATGTACCATACAGCTTTTAATCCGCATTTTAAGTCATGCTCTCTCACCAACCTTACGCATGCAGAGGACAGGATGAGAGCAAAGCGCCCACAATACTCACTATCAGGAGCTAACACAGCAGCAGAGGGTGTGGGGGAACAGGTGATGCTACAGGAGGAGAAAGCGAGGTAAAAATGGGTTAAACTCCCACTTGCGCACCCCCACACGCAAAGCAACATTGGCTTCCAAGAAAAAGAATGAATGTACGTGGTCAGTACCTTAAATATAGCCCCAAAAGACAACACAGCAGGATAAGCGTGCAAATAGGCATGTTTTCAACGCAGGACCATGTAACGTCTCAACGCAAAAGGATCCAGTATCCCCACAAGGCAACATTTATCTCCACAGGCCTCCAACACCTCCACCAATCTAATGGTGGTCACCGCATCAGGAGGTCTCAGAAGATCCTGACTTAGACCTTCTCTCTGCTCGTCCCTCCAACGCAAGAATGGAGCAATGCTTGTGCAGCAGCTCATTGTGCCAGAAAACAACCCCTGCCAAGGATGCCCATCAGAGCACCTGAGTGCAGCACCCAGTGATGTTTCACATTCTCAACTTATTGAAGAAATGGTAACACCAAACACGTGGCATAAAGTCCTTTCAGATGGTCAAAACACAAAACGTCTGCAATACGTGTTCATCCATCATAATTCTTTTAGCACCTGAGACTACTGCAGCCAACTTTCCTTGTCATACTTAATTCTGTTCAGCATTGGCAAAAGAAATCCAATTGCACAACTTTGCATAGCTTAGGAAATCGATCGACTAAAAACATCTGAAAACTCTTCCCCCAGATCAAAGGCTAGCAGTTTCAGAAAATGCCGCAGGTCAACTATTGGGGTTACACTTACAACAGCACACAGTATGTGGGGCCAATCTGTATTTCATGGCAAACACTCTTTCTGCCTCAACAGGACTTTATTTATGGAGTTGATCTTTAATAAACAATCTAAAAGAATGCAGAAATGATGTGGAAAGGTTGCAATTTGGTTTCCTTACAAAATGCACACAGCTCAGAGAATACCTGAATGAATGAAGACATACCTTCGAAAGCACTGCTCTTGTGTGTAAATTGCTTTGTAGTGTTTCTGGCTTGAAGGACTGAGTTTGTAATGTTTGCCCTACTGTGCTGCGTCACGTAAATTGCAGCTCTTCATGCATAACAAGTTCCAAAAGTACTGCTCCTTGAACCGAAAGGTGTTCATGCTGGAGTAGGTTTTGCGTCAATGGAAAAGGGGCGTGCCCCAGAAGATAGCGCTGTGTGGTGTTTCCAAGAACGCACTTGTGAGTGGGAGACTGGCCGCTGTCATTGAATGGGAGCCATTGTGGCAACTTCCACATCAGGGAGAAGGTGCCTCAAGAGTGTTTTGTAGTTATTAGTCTGGTGCACTGGACTAGTGGAATGCCAGAGGCTTGATGAATTGGTGGGCAATGGTAAAGTGAATTTGCAAAGATAGAAAAAGATGACTATATGCACACCAAAGAGATGTCCTGTGCAACAAGATGAAACAACATAAAGCAATATCTGCACATGTATCGCATTTGCATCGCTCAATGTTGAAATCCTTGGTATATGTTTATTGCGTGACTAGACCCTATTTACAGGAAATGGTGTGATGTGTGCATATATATATATAATTTTTTTTACGAATCTTTACAAAACTTTCGTGGAGTAGGAGGGGGCACGGGGGTTGGCACAGACCTTTAATCACTTTTGAAATTTCGGCCAAATCCGTTACTGGAATCAAAAGTTATTAAGAATACAATTTTGAGGGGTTCCTATGCGTCTCCCACTCACTTTGACAATAGGGTGGCGACCCGCCACCCTATAATATACACAAACTAAAATTGCAGAAAGCGCACACAGCATGCTCTGCAAAGCATTAAAGCATACGACTGTGTGTACAAAGTGCTGGCCATACATGATGCCCTCTATACAACACAACCATGCCAACGGCTGCCTACCAAATAACACAAAAAGAGATCAAAATGGAAGAAGGCAGCAAGCGTTAAGTGCATGCGACTAGCAAGCATCAACATATCAGGATGGTTGTCTATTGTAGTCCGTTCTTTCAGAAAAAACTGCAAGTGGACAACAAACTTTGCACCACGCTTTATTTTCCAACAAGGAACAGTGCATGCTTTGACTCACTGCTCGCTGAAGAACAAGCATCTGTTGTTGACGAATTTGCTGCAATATGTCCATTCGCGTCAACTGATTAAGTCTCAGCAAAACAGACGCCCACACCGTAGCAGAGTCTGACTGGATGCTGGTGACGTCCACCAGTAGCTCACGGGTCTCAACAGTAATAGACGCTGAGCACATTGAGAAGCCAGCTTGATTTAAATGCTTCAGGTTCGGAGCCTGACGGCACACCTGCCGCTGCCACGTATGCAAATGAAGGTCCGCAGGTTCTGGGTCGGAGGAGAAACCTGAGAATGAGTCATGGGCAAAGCTCGTGCTCAACGAGAGATTTCTTCATATCTCGCGTAATTGCAGGCAGCACTAGTAAGCACACATTCCTC
Organism: Ambystoma mexicanum; assembly: GCF_040938575.1. Taxonomy (NCBI): domain Eukaryota; kingdom Metazoa; phylum Chordata; class Amphibia; order Caudata; family Ambystomatidae; genus Ambystoma; species Ambystoma mexicanum. The sequence goes on from NC_090931.1 coordinate 109,099,370, forward strand.
TGGCGAGTCTCTGGGGCTCGTTCCTTCTGAATAGCAGCCTTGCTGCGCGAAACATTTCCACAGCGAAAGGCAGAACAAACGCTGCATCTAAAAACCTGCTGAGTGTTCTTATTTCCCTTCCCCTTCGACAATCATGGATGATCTGAGCGGAAGATGAAAAGACTGTTTTATCAATGAATATTTCCCCTCTCCTTCTGATCAGGGGTAACAACACTGGCCTTGTTATTCTCTGGGAAAACCCGGTTAACGATCCAGCGCTGCACATCTCTTGCAGCTCACTCTCCCCACGCTGACACTTTCAATTACTTCTCTTCTCTGCTGAGGGGAAGCCAGATTGCTCACCCAGGCAGAACTCGTGCAATGTTCTCCTCTGCAGCCCAGTTTCCCTTCAGACTGAAAGGACATCGAAGCAAGTCTGCCATGTTCAATGTCTCCTGATTTTGTGTCGTTGGCATAGATGCCACACTGCTCCCCTAAAAGCAAGAAGCACACAACTTCTTATCCCAGGGTTCAAGCATTATTCTGATATACAGCTGGTGTTCCAAGACGAAAATCGCGCATTTCTTATTTTCAGATGTTGACGGTTTACTTTCTTTGTTTGAGACACACTGACTGATAAATGCTACATTGGCCCTCATTACGAGGTGGGCAGTAAGGGATTACCGGCACCGGTAAGGAGACCGGTGCCGGTAATCCCTTACCGCCCTACTATGTGAATCCCTTACCGCCCTACTATGTGAACCCTTAGCGGGTCCCTCCAGTAACGCCTGGTCTGACCAGGCGTTATGGGCGGCACCCGTTAAGGGAGCTTGAAGCTAATAACAGTACTGCAATTTGCGGTACCGCTATTAGCGCCTTCCACGTTCCCATTGAGCCCTATAGGGGCTCAAATGGGAATGGGGAATGGCTTTTTCAATGGGGACTTACTGGTCCTGCAAAGGTCGGACTACACTGGTAAGTCCCCATTGAACGAGACCGGTGCCGGACACGTTATTGGTGGCAGTCATGGCGCAAATAGCGCCATGACTACCACCAATCTCATAATGAGGCCCATTGTCTCCTCTCTACTACGAAGCAGTCACAACCAAACACCATTCTACCTGACTGGGTAGCTCACCATCTCCAGAGGCCAATGCACCGCCAGAAACCACATCGCTAGACTGAAAGAGAGGCAAAAAAGGAAGCCGGCCTCTTCCTGCTAGGCACCATGTGTCTGGAACAGGTTGCCAGCTCTACATCCTGCACTTCAGGTAGGCATGAATGCTGCACTCTTCAAACATCTCGTTATCGTTAAATGCTCCACTCAACCCAACTTCTCCGCATCAGAAACTCCCCTGTGCCCCAATAACCACACCTCTCGCAGCGACTGTGCTTTACCCCCAGGGGCGCGTTCCTATGCAGAGTGCTCACTTGCATCACAACTGGAATAGTGCTTTAAACATGAATACATCCGCTCGATTCAATATTCACTGGCTGACCTGGATATTATATAAACTAAAAGGCTTCAATCAACTGAGTCTCGGTAGAGTTTTTGAGACTGTTTCAAAATGCTCCAGAATCAGCAGAAATGCTTGCAGGGTTAACGAAGGGGATGAAAAAGACTCTGTTTAACTGAGATTAGCCTCCTTTATATAACGATGACCGGGGACTGGGTGTGCTCACAGTCCACATGCGCACATTAATCTTTCACTTTTCTTCTTGAATTCAGCAAGGCTCCCAGTTTTGGGGAAAGAAAAAATCTCTGACACCAATGCAGCCATTTTATCCTCAAACCCAAATCCGGCCCTCTTAGTATATATACATGGATTATGGTTACAAGCATTTTAATGTTAGGGTGAGTTTTGTGAAAAATAAAATGAGCACCAAGCCCTGTGTGCATTAAGTATTTAGAGATTTAAGTATACAGTCTTTTTTTTTTTTTTAAATCACAGACATATTTGTCAACCATAAAGATCTGTGGTCATTCTTACTTTTACTTTCCCAACATGCACTTCTTATGCAGAGCAGCCAGGAACTCCCATTGGTGCAAGTTTCCCCTTCCCCTTATCTTGTGGGGATATTTTCAAAGAGTATGCCTCTAACCCATACCTCTTTTCTTTCACCTACATTGCCTTAGCATTGTCTTGAAAGTCAAATTGTGGTGTGTTTGTGTAATTGAAATTTGGGTGTGTTTTCAAAATCAAATTTGGGTGCGTTTTTGTCATTAAAATGTGGGTGTGTTTTGAAAGTCACATTTGGGTGTGTTTTTGCAATTGAAATTTGGGTGTGTTTTGAAAGACAAATTTGGGTGTGTTTTTGTAATTAAAATTTGGGTGTGTTATGAAAGTCAAATTTGGGTGTGTTTTTGTAATTGAAATGTGGGTTGTCTTTCACATTACTTTTGTGGCCTCAATTGTAATCTGCTAGCTCAGTGACATTTCCTTACCGCTTTTCCTTCATATTCCTCCTACTGCAATCCTTTCTTTACTTGCTCATGGCGTTATCTGTTTCTCCTATCTACTCTGACTGCTTCTCTATTAACTATCCTTCCCTACTCACCAAGTCTGGTAAGAAGAAATTGAAAAAGGAGATCTTGGCTTCCAACCCAGGTCTCCCCATCGCTGACATTCTCTTTTCCGTTCCTTCGCCTGATCTATGGACCCCTCATATGATCGCTGTGCTTTGTCCTGTCTCCTCCTCTCCCATTAATGGTGGCACCCGCTGGGAGGTCCTTGTGGCTTTCTTTGACTCCTCCAGAGTCATCATTAATGTCTACCTGAATGGCAGTGTCATGGTGCAAGGCTCTCAGGCCAATCTCCTCCTCTTTGATAGACGGTACCCTCGCCACATCAACTTCCTCTCATCTGCAGCTGTCCCCTACTCTCCTCCCTTGGCTACCATGCCATCCTTTCCTTCTGCCTTTGCCTCATCTGAAGCTCCCTCCACACCTCTGCAGGGCGTACCCCTAATTTGTACCCCTCCTTGGAAGGTTTTTCAGGCTGGTAACCTTCTACATCTTGCCACTCTCAACTCTCGTTCTGCTGTCAAACATTTCTCTGACATTTGTCACCTCCTAGAAGAACTTAACCTTGATGTCCTTGGTCTTCACGAGAATTGGTTCAAGGCCAGCTCTGTCACGAGTTTTGACACTCTCCTCCCTGACGGCTACAAGACCCTCTCCGCCCCCAGTTCCAACCAGCCTGGAGGGGGAGTAGCTCTGATCTCCCCGAGTGGATTTCTACCTCTATCATCCCCATTCAGACATACTCGTCTTCCGAATGCCTTGACTGCAGGCTTTCTCTCCTGGACACTCTCTCACCGTTGCGACTCTCTACCGGCCCATTACTTCTTTTCTCTCCGAGTGGGCAGACCTCTCCTTCTCCCTCCTAGCCTCAACCACTCACTTCTCCTTGGGGATCTGAACATCCATCGTGAGTCTCCCTGTTACTCATCTGCGCTCTTTCGCGACCTCTGCAACTCATTCTTCTTCTCTATCCTCCCCTCTGGCCTGACTCACTCTGCTGGTCACACACTTGATGTCTTGATCTCCTCTGGCATCACCCATTCTACTCCCCTCACCACGCCTCTCTCCTGAAGTGATCATTGTCTCCTCTCCTCCCATCTGTCCATCTCCCCCCCCCCCAAGCCAAGCCTTTCCCAAGATTGCCATCCACCTTCTCGGACATCCGGCCCATGAAGCGTGTGTCAATCGAGGCTTTCGCTGCCACCTACTCCCCTCCACACCCACCTCAGGCTGACTTACACCCTGACACCGCCCTGTCCCTGCCCTACTCCTCTATCTCTTCTACTCTTGATGTTCTTGCCCCTGTCATGAGGATCCATTTGAAGTCCAAAGCCAAGTGTAATTCCTGGTATGACTTGGACCTATCTACACTTAAATGCAAGTGTAGGGCGGCTGAGAGGAAATGGAGGGCTTCCTTCTCATCCTCTGACAAACTGGCCTGCCGCTTGCTCCAAAGGCAATACCTACTCGCTGTCCGCTCCAACAAGAGAGCCCACATTCAAGCCCGCGTCTCTGAGGCAACTAACAACTCGGCCAAACTCTTTAAAATCTGCAAGGAGCTGGCCACCCCTGCTGCAGTCTCCACCCCCTCTCACCTCCCAGGCTCTTTGCAATGCCCTTGCCTCTCACTATAATTCCAAAATCCAGGACATCTTGTCCACCCTCTCCTCCCGGCTTCCTGACCCTCCTTCAGCCACCCCTCCACCCTTTTCCTCCTTTCCTCTTTTCTCCCCGGATGAGGTTGCTAAACAAGTCCGATCTATGAAAGCCTCATCAAAGCAGGTCCACCCCTGTTCCTCTAAAACCATTAAGGACCACATTGATACCCTTGCTCCGGCCCTTGCCAATTTCTGCAACCATTCTTTTGCCTCTGGGTCTTTCCCTTCCCCCCTCAAGCACTCCCTTGTGCATCCTCTCCTCAAGAAACCCACAGCTGATCCCTCTTGTCTGGCTAACTACTGCCCAATTTCCATTACTCACTTTTTGGGGAAGCTCCTGGAAAAGCTTGCCATCTCCCAGCTTAACCCTCTTTCTGACTCTGTTGGCTCTCTCCATGACCACCAATCTGGATTCATGGCTGCCAGAAGCACGGAAACTGCTCTCCTAAACATCCGTGAACACCTGCTCTCTAGCCTTGACTCTAACATTCCCTCCGTCCTCATCCTTCTTGATCTCTCCTCTGCTTTCGACATGGTCAACCATACCATCCTGCTCAATCGTCTCCGTGACAAACTGGGTATCACTGATCAGGCTCTGGCCTGGCTGACCTCTTTCCTTTCTGATCGACCCTCCCAGGTAGCACATGGATCCTTCCTATCCGCTATCTCCCTTTCTACCTGTGGTGTTCCCCAGGGGTGTAACCTCTTGCCCTGGCTTTGCAACCAATACCTGCCAACTATCGCCTACTGCATTTCCATTTTCTGCTCACACTTCCAGTGCTATGCTGATGACATCCAACTCATTTTCTGGCTTCCTTCAGCCACCTTCTCGCCTTCACTCATCTCTGATTGCCCAACCACCATTCAAAATTGGTGTGCTGCCAACAATCTTTGTCTAAATGCCAACAAAACTGAGATCCTTCTCATTGGGTCAACACCCTTTCCCCTTACTCTTTGGCCGGCCTTCCTTGGCCCTCCTCCTACCCTTTCCTGTGAGTCTAAGAACTTCAGAGTCATCTTTGACTCCACACTTTCCTTCTCCGCACACATCTCTGAAAAGTCAAACTTCTTACTGCATCTTCTTAGAGGTACTCTGCCTTTCCTCCCCTTCCCCCAGAAGCTCACTGTCTCCCAAGCTCTGGTTCTCTCCAGGTTGAACTATTGTAACAGCATTTTTCTAAATCTACCTGCCTCCACTCTTCGCCCTTTACAACTAATCCAGAACAGGACTGCAAGACTTGTCCTCGGCCTCAACACCCTGGGATCGTATCTCTCCAGCTCTGCAATCCCTTCATTGGCTCCCTTTGGATGCAAGGATTACATTTTAAACCCTCTGCATTGTCCACAAGGCTTTCTAGGGCCTGGGTCCGAAATACCTTCAAATATCCCTCTGTAAATTACCTCCCTTCTCGAGCCCTTCACTCCTCTACTTCTAATTCCCTCAGGGTCGGTCGTTTTTAAAAGAAACGAGCTGGGGACAGATCTCTGTCTTCGGCAGGGCCTCCCTTTGCAACAGCCTCCCGACCACCCTGAAAATTGAGGAGAACCATATCCGGTTCTGGAAGCACCTTAAGACCTTCCTCTTCACTTCTGCCTTTGCCCTTCTTCTCCCCTGCTGATCTGTTTCTCTCTTTCGGCACCATGCACCTGGCCACCCTCTGTCCTTCGGGCCCAGGTACCTGCTCACCCTGTCTCCCTTCCTACACTGCCTCCGTGCCACCCTGGCACAGGGATCTGTATCTGTACCCATACAGTACCCCACTCTTCTTATGCACTTATCAGATATACCCTATGTGACTAATCATGCACCTGCCACTTGTCTGGCTGCACTACCAGTTTCACAGAATGTATTTATTTATTTAACTTATTATTTATTCTGTTCTCTCCCCTGTTCTGCACTTTCCACTTCTCCCCTTCCAACACACTTTCCCTCTTTTCCCTTTTCCATGCACTTGCGCGTTCTTAATGTCACCGGGCCTAGTAAGATCGTATTTTTGTTCTCCCCTGTTCCCCCACTCTTTGCTGGGTCGCGTTCTGAAACATTTGTGTATGAGCGAGATATAAATAAAATATCATATCATACAACAGAAAATATGTTCTATGGTTATTCTAGGTTTTCATAATGTGTTTTTCTGAGTCAGCAGTAGCATTCTTATTGTGACCACAATGTGTGAGAATCAAGGCAATGTTTAATTGTGCATGCTGGATGCGGAGTGGAGTATCGCTGAACCTTTACGTTTCGTTAGAGCATGTACACACAGCAAACATTACAAACACTGCAGCCTGGTCCCCCTGCTCCCCATATAGAGCCGGTAGGCACTCTCCTCTCTTCCATTGTATCGACAATACCGTCACAGATTAATAGCGATATTACTGCAGAACACACGTGACAACAAAGTATGTCTTCATATGCCAGAGCCCAAGTATGGGGATACTTCTGATGTTCCAACTCTCTGCAGGACACACGTGACACCAAAGTATGTCTTCATATGCCAGAGCCCAAGTATGGGGATACTTCTGATTTCCCAGCTCTCTTTCTACTTTTAACCTTAATAAAGCACATGACTTCCCTTAAAGAGAGCGAGAGAGGGAGTGACACACACACACACAAGGGGAAATTGAGACACACAGGAAGAGATAGGTAGAATGAGGCAGCGACAATGAGCGAGGGGTAGGGAGAGGCACAGAGGGACCGAGAGAGAGATACACACAGAGAATCCGTGTACCATAATTCACTGAGACTGAGAGAACCGTGCTGGCAAGACCACACTAACAGTGGAAGACGTTAAGATAGAGGGAGAGAGAGCCCAGCAAGCCAGACCGCATAGACTGACATGAAGAGAAATAGAGCGCGCTGACAGTGAGAGCGTATCAGATGACACTGACAGAATGCAAGAAGAGGATGCACACGGGACAAGGCAATCCTCATCCAGATACAGCGTGAGACAAGAGGAACAGAGCAGAGGGAGAGAATGAGCGCGAGCAAGAGAGGGAGCAAGGGCGCATGCTAGGTGGGCTTACAACATGCCAGGTACAGCTAGGAGCTCTCTATTCTCATGTGATCGTCTTCGACAGATGCTCCAACTATCTCATTATGACAGCAGCAAGCCTCCCATGCATGCCTTCTGAGCAGCGGGGGATCGCTTGTGTTTTGGACTGTTCTGTGCATATATGCACTGTGTGCATCTGCCTTTTTCTAAATCTCTTTTTCTTCTGTCAAAATGATCTAGTCGTGTGTGTGTTGTAAAAATACCTTTTTTTAGTTAGTTTACGGGGTTCAAAATTGATGGTAGCTCTTTGGCTCCTGGTTGCACCCTAAAAAAGCTTGGTTTTCCACTATCAGTAACCTGTACCTACTTTTCGATCCCAGTGCCATAGAAACATACCTATGTGGCATTAAGTCTATGCAAAAGGCAATGTGCATACATGATCACTGTGACACATTTAAAAGACAAAGCACAATGGGCCATATTTAATAGACCAAGTTATAATTTGCATCTCATGTGAAAGTTAGATTTGTGGTATGCTATGTACTAGCTGCTCTGTTCACAGATGTACCTGCGTTCATTAGATAATCCCTGCTTTGAGCCACTGCACATCAAATCTTTATTCTGACTCCTGTTTTGTTAACAAAGATTTAAGGTGACAACCTATAAAAAAGTGAAGTACTGCCTCAAACCCGTAAGTTATTATCCCAGGAGATGCCAGAGTTGAATAAAATGCCTGAGTTTCATCTCTGAAGACCAGAAAAATCCTCCCGCTCCTCAAGAAACCCACGTTGAACCCCAATGGCCTTAGGAACTGCTGCACCATTACCCATCTTTCCTTTCAAGGAAAGGAAAGCAGGTGCCACTCAACTCCACCAACACATTGACACCAACAACTTACTACAGTCCTACCAATCTGGATTCACACCTAGATATGGGACCAACAACGCAACCTCCCAAGCGATCGACAATGCTCTCAACATCCTCGACGACCGACATCCCTGCATCCTGGTTCTCCCCAACTTCTAAGCCACGTTCGACACAGTAGACCACCTACCTCTCACTGACATCCTACATCGATGTATGGTCATCAGCAAGACTGTCCTACAATGGTACAAGTCCTACCTCACTAAACTCCATCAGCTTGTCCAGATGGACGCCGCCAGATCACCTATTCCACCCATCATATGTGGAGTATCGCAGAAATCCATCCTCTCCCCATGAACTTCAACCTGTACGTGAACCCCCTTGCTGCCCTACTGACGCAGCGCCTGACCCTGCACAACCTCCACATCCACCAATGTGCTGATGACACTCTGCCCTACCTGAAGGTCTCCTCCATCGAACCCATCCGCAGGCTCAAAGCCTGCATTGCATTAATCCAGTCCTGGACGTCCACTGCTTGCCTAAACCTTAACCTATCCAAGACCAAACTCTTACTTCTCACCATCAAGACCGAACATCCAGAAATCCAGACCTGACTCCCTGCCATTAACCTCAAGGGGGGCACACTGCAGCAGCCCACCTGTTCCAAATCCCTTGTGTTCTACATCGACAGACACCTCTCCTTGAAGACATTTATAGCTAAAAAGACACACATAACTAAAATGATGCAAACAGCATGGTACACACTCTCCCTCCGAAAGAAAATGTAGCCCTTCCTACCAACAAGCAACTTCAGATCCATTGTTCAAGGCCTCATCATATCCCACTCGGATGGTGTCAATGCTCTCGTTGAAGACCTTGCGAAGACCATCCTAGCATCCATGAGAAGTGTGCTACATGTGGCAGCAAGTCTCATCAAAGGACAGCGATTTCAGCCAAAGCACACCAACCCACATCAATCTGCTCTGGCTCCTGCTGCCTGTATGCATTACATTCAGATTCTGCTACACCATCTACAAGGCGGTCATCGTCAAGTCTCTCATCTACCTCTCAGAGAACCTGAAGATCTTCTTCCACCAGAAGCCAACATTTGAGCAGATCAGAACAATGTCATAGTAGGAAGCAAAGCGTCAGATTACACCACTTCTCTGCCAGACTCTGGAACCTCCTTCCCATCAACAGCAGACTCACCCCAATGTTTATGAAATTTAGGGAGGAGCTCAAGACGTTCCTCTTCCAAGGCTTGCTCCTCATCAACATCTAAGGCTTAATCTCTGCTCTCCCCGCGGACCCGAACTTTGGGGCCATTCTGTGGCACCCTCCACTTGTAATGGCCCCTCCCCCTTGCCCGGTCCTTCCACCTGCTGCAAGCGTTCAACCCCTCCGTTCAACCCCTCCTTTATAGGCCTCATGATGTTTTTCTCCACTCCTTCCCCTGCTGCTACTGTACCCTCTTCTTTGTTAACCACAGGTTGCTCCTACCTTTACCTGGAGCCAGCCCACTGTTGCCTGCACTTCCAGATTGTCACCCCTTCCCCTTTGATCACTCAGTCCCTGCTCCTATGCTCTGCCGATTGTTACTTACTCCTTCTTCATGTTATTACTCCTATTACTCTGAAAAGCGTTCAGCAGCTAGGTTTGCACTGAATAAGTACCCAACAAATAAATAAAAATAAAGACTAAAATATCTGTATGTTGCTTTGTTCGCAGGCAGGACATCCCCTCAATTCAAGTGGCACACCAAACAAAATGGCAGCATTTAATGTTTTGTTTACCGGCAGTGCAGCATTTCCAGGTGAGGCACAACATTCCCAGCCAGGACACACACACACACAGGCAGAGTCAGCAACAAGGCCTGCAGGAGACAATAAGCTAAAAGGAACAGCGTGGAGACAGAGGGACAGGAAAGCAAATAAAAGATACGAGGGCACTTACGTGATGAAGATGAACCTGCAGTTTCCCAAGGATGGAACAGAGATGAAAAGAAAATACAGAGAGAGAGACAGACCAAAATAAAGAGATGTGCATGAGATGAAGAGAAATGACAGAGAATATCAAGCAGGAAATGGAGGCTGAACTATCACTTCATTTCTGGACTAGAATCGATGAGTGCATGCTGGGGTGCAGAGCTACATTGGCCGCTAAGGTCGCTCTGCTTAACCGTTGCAGAATTGACAGCTTACGCAAACATGAAAGATATTATTCTAGCACCACCCAATGCATGTCATCTTCAGAGAGCAATAATAAGAGACAGTGAATTGTTTGATTGACCAATGACTGAACATACACTGGAGCCTTAATACAGGGCGTATTTTACTCTTTTTTAGATATATATGGCACTTTTGTAAAGTTGCTTATTGCAGCAGAACTACCCAAAACGTATATGAAATGCAACTGTGTCTATATCCTCTATTAGTCACTCTTATTTAGTAAATACTCCTTAATCATAAAACTAATATATGTTGGGGAAGTTAAAGGTGACTATGTTAAATCGTCACCAACTCCATAATTTCTTTAAATACAAAATCTCTTGAAGACATTTTAAAGAGAATACAGTAGGCTATAGTTAAAACCAGTAAACATGTACGCCTGTTGCAAGCTGTCGTAAAACAATGCATTACTTACCGTAAAAGCATTTCTGATGGTTGTATCTGCTTAGATTCACATGCTGTGCATAGGTCCGACATCCAGTGGTCACTGCGGAGTATTGCATTTCGTTTTTCGTAGTCGAAAAGGGACGTCGACAAGGCGTGTCTGAAATACTATCCCTATAGTGACGTGTGTTGTACCCACAATCCCTCACGCGTCGAGGTCCCTCTGTTTGTATTTTTCTGCCCTGAGGGAGCCTTTTAGACGTGAGTGAGTACAGAAAAGAGAGATATAAAAGGAAGTCTATGTTCCTTCCATCCGAGCGGGGAGGAAGGGTGGGCGCATGTGAATCTAAGCAGATACAACCATCAGAAATGCTTTTACGGTAAGTAATGCATTGTCTTCTGATGCTTGTTAATCTGCTTAGAATCAGTAGAGCAGTACCCGGAGTTGGCGGTGGGTTATGAGAAGGAACAGTAGAGAAAAGATGTCTTAATATTGCCTGACCCACCTGGGAGTCAGATCTCGAGTGTGCATCTAGACAGTAGTGTTTTGTAAAGGTGTGCACAGAACTCCAGGTAGCTGCTTTGCAGATGGACTCAAGGGGAACATTTGCAATAAATGCTATGGACGCCCCCGTGCCTCGAGTAGAGTGTGCTCTTGGCTTAAAGGGCAGTTCTCTCTTAGCAAGAGTATAGCAGAGAGTGATGCATTGAACAATCCATCTAGAAATAGTGGACTTTGAAACTGCATCCCCTTCTCTTCCTGCTGCCACCGAGACGAAGAACTGATTAGTCTTCCTCAGTGGTCTCGTTCTTTCCATGTAGAACATGACCGCTCTGCGCACATCTAGTGTGTGTAGAGTTTTTTCTCCCAAGTTGGAAGGATTTTGAAAGAACGTTGGCAGTTCTATAGACTGGTTTACGTGGAATTTCGATATGAACTTCGGAGCAAATCTTGGGTGCGTGCGTAGAACCACCTTATCTCTGTGAACTGTAGCGAAGGGGTCTAGAACAGAAAGAGCCTGTAGTTCACTTACCCTCCTGATGGAGGTGATAGCTATTAAAAAAGCAGTCTTAAGAGTGAGGTCTTTAAGAGATGCTTTGTGCATGGGTTCGAAAGGTGAGCCCATGAGTCTGGTAAGTACCACGTTAAGGTTCCATCCGGGAGCTGGGTCAGCTATCGGGGGGTGTATTCTCTTTATTCCCTCCATGAAGGCCTTTATAACAGGGATCTTCCACCACGACACCTTGAGTTGGGAAGTGGTGTATGCAGAAAGTGCCGCTAGGTGGACTTTAAGGGAATTGAACACTAGACCTGAATCCAACAAGTGGGTCAGGTATAGAACAATATGTGTGGGAGAGCAGTCAATCGGGTTGATGCTTTTTCCTCTGCACCAGATGACAAATCTCCTCCACTTACTAGAGTAGCAGTGGCGAGTGTTAGGTTTTCTGGCTTCCCTGAGGATGTCCATGCATCTCTGCGGGAGCTGTAGATGTCCGAATTCTATGATCTCAGGAGCCAAGCTGCTAAGTTCATGTTCTGGGGGCATGGATGCAGAGTCCTGCCCTTGTCTTGTGACAGCATGTTGTACGGGCAGGGGAGTTTCACTGGGGGAGATAGAGACATCTCCATCAAGTGAGCGAACCATGGCTGTCGGGCCCACATTGGGGCCACCAGTATCATGGTTACTTGTTCCTGGTGCATCTTGTGCACCACTTTGTTGAGAAGGGGAGTCGGGGGAAAAGCGTAAACAAATTTCCCTGACCATTGCATCGACAGACCGTTCCCCTTGGATTAGTTCTGGGGGTACCTGGAGGCGTAACTTGGGCATTGTGAGTTCTCCAGGGTTGCGAACAGGTCTATTTCTGGGAATCCCCATTGTGTGAAGACGTCGAAGACGATGTCTTCGTGCAGTCGCCATTCGTACTCTTCGGGCAGGGGGAAATCTCTGCTGAGTTTGTCTGCCAGCAGATTGAGTTCCCCTGGTACATGTTCTGACAGTAGGAACATGTTTTGTTTGAGAGCCCACTTCCATATATTTTGGGCCAGTTTGGACAGTCCTGGAGAGTGGGTGCCCCCCTGCTTGTTGATGTAGTACATGGCTGTGGTGCTGTCTGTAAGGACCAACACAGTTTTGCCTTGTAGGTGTTCCTGGAAGGCTTTTAGCGCCTTGAACACAGCTAGTAGCTCCAGTAGATTTATGTGTTTGGATGCTACTTTCGGAGTCCACACTCCGTGAGCAGTCTGATGGGATAGGTGAGCCCCCCATCCTGTTAGGGATGCGTCTGTGGTTAGAGTGGCTTCGGCCGCGGGTGTAGCAAAGGGTTTCCCTTTTTCCAGGTTTTCCTTTGTCCACCATCGTAGCGAGAGAACCAAGGCCTGCGAGACCACCACTGGATCGTCCCATAATCCGCTGGCCTGACACCACTGGCTGTTGAGCCACTCTTGCATAGGACGCATGCGCAGGCGCGCGTGAGGTACCAAATAAATACACGACGCCATCATGCCTAGCAAGCGCATTGCTTTGCGTACCGTCACCTCTCGACCGGTCACATATTGAGGGATCTGAAACAGCATGTTTTGGACCCTCTCGTTGGAGGGGAAGACGAGGCCGTCCTTTGTTTGAATTAGAGCCCCTAGGAATTGTTTGATTTGGCTGGGGTCTAGGCTGGACTTCTTTTCGTTGATGGAGAAGCCCAACTGGAACAAAAGGTCTACAGTCTTTTGGGTTTTGGAGAAGCATGTTTCGTAAGAATCCCCTGTTATGAGCCAGTCGTCGAGGTAAGGGTAAACTGGGATGGACAACCTGCGCAGGTGGGCCGCTGCCACTGCCAGTACCTTCGTGAATACCCTTGGTGCTGATGCTATGCCGAAGGGTAGCACTCTGAACTGATAGTGTTTGCCCTCTATCATAAACCTGAGATATCTTCTGTGCGCTGGCAACATTAAAATATGAAAGTATGCATCTTTCATGTCCAATGTTGTCATGTAATCTCCCTGTGATAGCAGTGGGATCACTTCCTGTAAGGTCACCATACGAAACTTCTGGGGTTTGATAAACTTGTTCGCTGGGCGCACATCTAATACAGGGCGCATAGTTAGATCCTTTTTGGGTACAAGGAAGTACACTGAATAAATACCTTCCGTTACCTGAGATAGAGGCACGACCTCTATGGCTCCTTTTTCCAGCAGTAGTTGTACTTCTTGGAGAAGGATGGCAAGGTGTTCCGGTGTCATGCGTCATCCCCTCGGGGGTCTGTATGTTGGGGAACTGTTGAATTCGATGCAGTATCCGTGGGCTACGGTGGAAAGTACCCAGCGGTCTGACGTTATTCCCTCCCATGCTGGAAGAAAGGATGTTATCCGGCCCCGACCGGTGTTGCATGGGAGGGGACGCGAATCTTCGCGTCACTTGGTGTTGTTGGGGGCTTGGGAGCCTCTGGGGGTGGACCCCCGCCCTCTCCCTTTGCCCCTGCGCTGTCCTCTTTGGCTGTACTGCCCACTATTGGTCTGGTAACTGGTGGCAGGGTACTGTTGCTGCTAATTCTGCTGTTGGCGTTGGCCACGAAAAAAGCGTTTGTTGCCATAGCCGCGTCTGGTAGTGGGCTTAGAGATCTGGTCAAGAGTCTTGATAGTATCGAACTCTTTTTTAGCCATTTCCAGAGCCTCATCCACCGCCTTCCCGAAGAGGTTTGAGTCTTCAACAGGTTCATTTATTAAAGACGCCTGTGTCTCCGGTTTGAACCCTGAGTTGCGCAGCCATACATGGCGTTTTAGGAGTATTCCCTGAACCAGGGAACGTCCCGCTGTCTCAGCAGCATCCAGAGAGTTCTTTACAATACTCTGGTTGACCTGGGTTCCTTCGCCAATAGTTGAAAGCACGCATGTACGTAATGGTTCTGGCGCTTCTTCGGCGTCCTTGCGCATTTTGTTCCACTGCGCGTCCGCGTAGCTAGCTAACAAAGAATTGTTGTTCGCAATTCTTGCCGAAAAGGCAGCCGAGGATGTGACTCTTTTAGCAAGGGCATATAACTTCTTGCCCTCCTTGTCAGGTGGTGCCTCACTGGTGGACAGCGGCACCCCTGCCCTCTTCCTTGTATTAGTTACTACAAGGGAATCCGGAATGGAATGTCCCCTGATGTACAGCGGGTCTGAGGGTGAAGGAGTGAAAAGTTTTTCAATCCTTGGATTGACTCCTCTGATTAGTGCGGGTGTGGATAGCGAAGGGATGATTCTTCTCTTCACTGAAGCGAGGAGGGGAATGGTCTGGCTGACTGGGGGTTTCTCCTTAATTACTCTTTCCACAAAGTCTATTTCCGGAGAGATCTCCCCAGTGTCCAGTTCGAAATGCGCTGCTGCTCTGCGCAACAGGGCATTGAATGTGGGCTGATCATCAATGGGAGACGTGTTTCTAACAGGTGAATTGTCAGGAGGATTTAGGTTCAGGACATCAGTGTCCGAATATACTGATGGGGATTGCCAGGGATGAGAAGGTCCTTCTGGATTTTCTCCGAAGCCTTCTCCTACCATGTCTGGGCTGTCTTCCAGACCTTCCTCTTGGTTCTGTCCTTCTTCATTGTCCACAAAATCATCCTCCTCTTCTAAGTATTGTTCCTCACCAGTGAGGTCATACACATTATGGAAGTCTAAGGGTGTGTCCTGCCTCGGGTATTTGGCCCTGGGGTCCTCCTGAGGCCCTTCTCTTGTTCTCTTGGGAGTGGGAGGGTTCTGGGTGTTCATAAACCTCTCCATTCTCTCCATGCAGAGATGGAGCCTTTCCATGGTTTCATGGGGTACCCCTGAGCGGTCTAGCGGGGGAAAATTAGTGTTATCTTGCTGAAAACGGCTCGACCTCTCCCACAACGTCGAGGAAAGTGTCCCGTCGCCCTCCGAAAAGCCTTCCGGTATGCTGGGGGTCCCCCCCGACTGAAGGGGGTAGTCCCTGTTTTTCTTCGGGCTTTTTCGGCGTGTCTTTCGACCTTTGCGTAGCGCTCGACGTGTCTTTCGGCGTACGCTTCTGGGCGTCGGCCACAACGATCCTCGCCAAGCTCTCTGTGCCTCGTTTGTCAGCGGAGGGCTGTGGTTTCGACATTACGGGTGTCGAACGTTCTACGGCGGCGTGCGCTCTCTGCTGGTGCGCGCTGGCCGATGGTTTGGGGCGGCGCCCTTATTTGCCGAAAGCCCAGTTGCTGGTCGCGGCTGCGAGAGGGGCTCCGAACCCGAACGGTCCGAGGAGGCCGCCGGTGTAACCTGCGTCTCCTTGGGCGCTGATGCTTTCTTCGTCTTCGACGAAGAAGAGCTATGGGTTGTGTGTTTATGTGTTGCATCGTGTGCGTCAGTGTCGCAGGGGTGTTCATCCCCATAAGCAGGGCGTGAGCCGAGCCCGTCGGGGCCGGGGACAGACGACGAAGAGCGCGAGCGCTCTTTAGAGGGGTGTACGACTTCCGTAGCGGAGGTCGTGTTATCACATTCCTCGTCACGGTCGGTGGTAGCAGCGGCGGGTGAAGACCCGGCCTTCGACATAGCGTAGGCCGCCCACCTCTTGACCCTACGGTCTTTTAGGGTCTTTGGCTTTAGAAGCCGACAAGCCGAGCAACCCTCCTCTACGTGATCGAGGGGCAAGCAGCGGTTACACCGTGAATGCTTGTCCTTCCAAGTAAACTTGCCCTTACAAAGTGGGCAAAACCTAAAGGGTGTCCTCTCCATAGCCGAGGCAATAAACAGTGATAACTACCCCAAGGGAAAGGAAGGGGAAAAGGAAAGGCATTCTCAGAAAAAGAATCAGAGATGTCCCACGACCCCACTCTCCCTACTGTATTTGGCCTGCGAGGCCAGGCCACGTGTTCGGCAACGCCGAAGGATCTCCTCCGCTCGTCCCCTCCGTCAAAGATCTTGCTCGGCGGAGACAGCTTCACAACTGCGTCGAGGGAGGGATCGATATATTAAATCTTTAAACAGGAAAAAACGACCAAAGGTCGAGGAGATGGAATCTGCAATGTCTCTCGAGGAGCTCCGCGTAAAGGCGACCAGTAGCTGGGCGGAAAAAAACAATCTGAGGGACCTCGACGCGTGAGGGATTGTGGGTACAACACACGTCACTATAGGGATAGTATTTCAGACACGCCTTGTCGACGTCCCTTTTCGACTACGAAAAACAAAATGCAATACTCCGCAGTGACCACTGGATGTCGGACCTAAGCACAGCATGTGATTCTAAGCAGATTAACAAGCATCAGAAATAATGTTTTCCAATGGGTGTACAGGCTCAGACAGGCCTCTGATCTATTTTCTTAAGTTAAACAATAATGACCTTTGCCGTAAGCATAAGGCTGGAGAAACTTTATTTATTGATTTTGGTTGCCCTAAAATATTTGTGCTTCTCCAGAAAATCCCAGAAACTATGAATAGTTCTACTCCTTGATTGGAGGCGTGCTTGATGCTAACTGGCTGCATGGCAACCCAAAATTCACTGTTACGGTCCTGTTCTTGGTCCATGAATGACTTCCTGGACTAGCCAGCTACTAATGCAATGCCCAGGTCCACAGTATCTGCCAATGCTTAACAATATAATGTTGTGTATTTAATTAGTACTCCTCTTTAGTCTGATGCACTGAAGAATCGGGAGGATAGCTCAGGGGCAACCTGCTCACCTTGGAAGCAAGATGACACGGAGCAACACAGGTTCGATCTCCACGTGCGCGCTTAGAAACCTCTGGGTATTAAGTGCGTTAAAAATAACATATATCATATCACTTGCCCACTTAGGTTAATTTTACACTTAATTCTTAAAATTCCCACTAGACTTGCAGGGCAAGATTCTTAGTGTACATTCGTAACCTAAGAGAAATGTATTCGACCCATGATGACGGGTCACAACATATTTACCAGTGCTTTCAGTAAAATGGCGCATTTCACCATAAGCACACATTACATTCTATGCAGTGCTGCCACAAACAGGCCCGCCATACAGTGAAACGTTTGCCATTTACAGAAAACAGTTTGTTTGCAGTAAATGTCAAATAGCTTTCAATACCATGTAAATGGTACTTGTCCTCCATAAAATCTGCTTGCCAGTGTGCTATTAGATTTTGTGATCCCTGCATCTGTTTTCTTGCATACAGTTTGTTTCTGTTTGTTTTGTCCCTGTATATGTGTTTCCTTTTACACCTTCATAAGCTGGCTCACTAGTTGTTTTCATCTTTATGCTACTGTACAGGCCCCTTTTGTGGGAATGTGTTACAGTAAGTCATTTCTGTTCGAAATTGACACCCTTGTTCTCAAATAAATTAAAAAATACAAAATACACACGCAGCCTTCTGTACTCGATTCAATGTAACATCGTGTGTTCTATTTACTACAGGAGCCACACGGTTACCTTCCATCTACCCCAAACTCCAACATGCAATGATGAGGCACGTTCTGAAAGAAACACAAGTATCTAGTATCTAGAGCGGCAAAGGAAGCTCTCATGTTTCCTAGATCTGTATGAGGACCCCACCATTGGTCTTCCTTTTCATTGTCAGATCAGTGCCTGGAGAGGATCACTCTGAGTGTGTAGGGCTTCATCATACGCTCGCTTTTTTCATATGTAGTTAGAAATGTAACTGTGTAGCATCAGTCAATCAAACTGTTCGCTTAATACTTAACTATTGCACATTTAGAGAAAGGTTTTTGATCGTACTGCTACTTTTTTGGAAAATAGATTTTCTAGGAAGGGGCCGACACTGAGGACATTAGCGGCCAATGATTGCCATGTGGAAGACATAGGCAGATGTTTAGTAAGGGCTAGTGAGTGGGAAACAGTGAAGATGAATTCAGAGAGCTGAAGCTCGAGTACCAGGATCTATTTGTATTTGTATTTATTTTATTTATAACGCGCAAACCCGCAGGCCCGGAGGCATCAGGGCGCAATTTAAGATGTTACAGAAATGCATACATACAGGCAATTGCAATGCATGAAATTGGAAAAGGAGTGACAATACAAGATATGTACAGGACATTCAGTACAAGTAAACAGTCAGCAGGTCAGAGTAAGTATGACAGAGGAGCTGTGCAGGACTTAAGGCTGGTCGAAGAGCCAAGATCTAGAATTGACCTTGAAAGTGTGAAAAGACTCTTCAGCTCTGATTGTGGCAGGGAGTGAATTCCAGAGCTTGGACGCTAGGACCGGGAAGCTTGAGCCCTCTGCTTTTTGCAGTTTAAATCTAGGGATGGCTAGACAGTGGGATTGGGCAGTTCTTAGCGGACGGGAGGCCGAGTGTCTCGACAGTCGACTGCCGAGATAGATGGGGGCCTTGTTGGCCAGGCATTTGTGCGTGATGGCGAGTGCTTTGAGTGAGATTCTTTGCTTGACAGGTAACCACTTTAACATAGATCTAGTTTCTGAGATATGGTGGTTGCGAGGGATGTTTAAGGCAGCACGGATGGCATTGTTTTGGGTGGTTTGGAGTTTATTTAGGTTCTCTTGACTAGTGCCTAGGTAGCGGGCACTGCAGTAGTCGATTTTGGCCATGAGGAGGGTTCTCGCTAGTGTGACACTGTTGGATGTAGTAAGGAAAGGTCTGCAAGCTGCAATGAGTTTGCATGTGTGTGCCGACGCAGATCTGACAGCATTCGTTTGACCGGTTAATGATAAAGTAGCGTCAAGGTAGAACCCTAATGTTTTAGTGTCTTTAGAGACTCGAATGCTATTGCCATCTATAGAGAATGATTGATATGCCGGTTCAAGTCTGCTCAGGCGTTGTGCAGTGCCCAAGATGAGAAGCTCTGTCTTATCATCATTTAGGCACAACTGGTGTTGGGCCATCCAAGCTTGGATAACCAAGTAGACATCGTTGAGGGCCTTGGTGTCAGCTAGATAATCACCAGTGTGGGGATGAGTATCTGGGTGTCATCCGCATAATTAGTGTAGGAGACACCCAGATAGTCAAGCACATCAAAGAGTGGTTTTGTGAAAATGTTATAGAGTGTAGGTGACACACAAGAACCCTGAGGTACGCCACAATGAATTGGGGAAGGGTCGGCAGCTGCGGATGGGGCAAAGACTCTCATGGATCTGTTGCTCAAGAAGGATTTGATCCATGCTGCAGCAGAGGGTGAGAAGTTGGCAGCGGAGTGGAGGTGCTTGCAACGGATTTGGTGATTGACCAAATCAAAAGCGGCCGAAAGGTCGAGAAGTAGTAACATTGCTAGCTTGCCCTGATCCTTTAGGACTTCGATTTGGGTTTTGAGGTCTATTAACGCAGTCTCCGTCCCGTGTCTGGGGCGGAATCCAGATTGTCGTAGACCTAGCATGTTACTGGATTCCAAATAGTTTTGAATCTGAAGGTATGCAGCACGATCTAAGATCTTAAGCAGAAATGGTACTGTTGTGATAGGTCGGAAATTAGTAGGAATGCTTGGGTCGAGGGAAGGTTTTTTGAGCAGAGGGATCACCCAAGCGTCCTTCAGGTTATCCGGGACAATACCAGTTTTGAAAGACGCGTTAATGAAGGCAGTGATGAATGGGGCCAGCTCATGCGCCGAGTCCTTGATAATGGGGGCTGGGCATGGATCACCTTGGCAGTTGGAGGGTTTGATTCTGAGAATTATGTTTTCTACCTCATCGACGGTGAGCGGTGAGAATGTAAATGGTGTGATGTTAGCGGTGTCTGGAGTGGGGGCCTTGGCAGGGGAGAGAGCGCAGTTATCGCGCTTCAAGTTGTCCTGCTTATCTTTAATTTTTGCTTGTAGTGTGGATATTTTATTTAGTAAGGCTGCTTGGATGTTAGTACACCATTGACTATCTTTCAAGCAGGTGTCGGGGGGGGGGTGACAGGAGTTTCAAGCTCTTTTAGGATTTTGAAGAGTTCCTTGGTGTTCAAATCGGCTTGCATAATGCGGTTGTTGAAGGATTCCTTTTTTGCAGTGATGATGGCATCTTTATAGGAGAGTGAGGCAAGAAGGAAACCATCTTTGTGCTCGTCAGAGGGATGGCTTTTCCATCGATTTTCGGCACAACGTTTCGCTTTGCGGAGAATTCTTAACTGTGGGGTGAACCATGAGTTAAGATGAGCTTGTAATTTGGCTTTCCTTAGTTTGATAGGTGCTATAGAGTCAATAGCCGTAAGCATAGTTTGGTTGTACATGTCTGCTAAGGACGTAGGGTCAGGGCAAGTGTTGAAGGCTGCATCAAGAGTTGGGAGTAGCAGTGGGAGGAGTTTCTCTTTCGTTATATCTTTTTTGCTTCTGGTCGGGAGTGCTGGGGCTGTTGGAGTCGGGATACGTGGGGTTGCTTCAATGTTAAAGGTTATGACATGGTGGTCAGACCATAGACAGGGGGTGTTGCTAAGAACCTTATTGTTGCAATTGGAGCCAGCTAACCAATCTAGTGTTCTACCTTTGATATGGGTAGGTTCTTGGATGTACAAGGTGAGGCCGAGATCAGTTAGCATGTTCTCCAAGTCAGTTGCCACAGGATCCTTAGGGTCTCCAAGACCTAAGTTAAGGTTGCCTAGGACGATGGTTTGTGATTTGTTTTTAGTATTATCCAGAAGGAGGGTGGAAATTTCACTGGCAAAGGACGGTGCCGGACCCGGAGGCCTGTAAATGAGGTGCAAGGTGGCCGTTTGATTGGGGGTGAGTGCTAATTTGACTGACAGCAGCTCTGCTGAAGCCAGTGTGGCATTAGGTATTACTCTTAGGTCAAGTGAATTTTTGTGGATGAAGGCTACACCCCCACCTCTATAGTGGGCCGTGGGACGGTCACACCGTGTGATGCCGTAGTCAGGCGGTAGGGTGAGCGCTAGTAAGGGGCCAGAAGCAGCATGAAGCCAGGTTTCGGATATCGCTAGGAAGTCAAGGTCAGACGTAGTGATGAGGTCAGCTATGTCTAGTGCATGTGCAGTGAGGGATCTGGCGTTAATAAGGGCACCCTTAAACATGGGCAGTATAACCTCTGTAGATGTGGATTTGCAAGAGGTAATGATTGGCGGTGAACCAAGTGGAGGTAGTAAGGTTTGCTTCGAGGCGTTGTTACGGGAGTGACGTAGGCGGAATCTGGTGCCTAATCTCTTGTTTCTGAGAAGGAGGGGGCAAGGTTGGTTAGGTGTAGGTTTCTTGGCGATGTGTTCTAGCCATAGTGCAGGGTCATTAAGGTATTGGTTGATCTGTCCACCTGCAGAGGCTGCCAGGCTCATTATGGGTGACACCATAAGTCGTGAGGAAGCAGGACTGAGAGAAGGATTATCAGGTTTAGGATGGAGAGGTAGGATGGTTACCGTATGTAGCTGCGTGACTTGGGCAAGTCGAAGAGCTAGAGTGTAATAGAGTGGAAGGAGAGCACTGATGTACATGATGGTCGTCGTAGTATGGTCGTCTCTATGTATGAGTGATAGCTGAACCACAGAAAATAAAGAGTGACACGATCACCTATAACAGAAGACTGAGAGATTCTACACAGACAGAGTGCATGCATTTATCGGAAGATTCATGTACAGTTCATTTAGTACACTACTAGTGATGTCAACCTTACCTCCCAGGGTTGTGTCACACCGTACATTTAATCCCTAGGAGTCTAAATGTCAACTTCAGGTGTGATGCAATTTTTGGTTGTCTCAAGGGCCAATTATCAAATGTACCGCAGAAATGCACAATTTAAGAGGTGTTTACCTTTCATTCTTGAAGCCAATGCAACAGTACCCCATACTGATGAGCAAAGAATGCAGACATTTTGGAAAACCTGGAATCACCTGGAATGGTCCTAATGTATGTGGTAACCGACGGCACATGTTTAAACGTCCTCTGCCTACACTTTAACTTGAGTTAGTTCCTATTGAATACGATCCTGTGTGCCATACTGCGGATTTCCAAACTGAGAAATAAAGCATTGCTGTAGTTAGAGGATTCCTTAATAATTGCTGCATCTGAATAATTATGACCAACCCAACTGGTTTTTTCAGGTTTCACATATACAATATTTCATAGGTAAAATCTAGACAAAAACATATTAATTAGCGGGGAACGTTATGTTACGCTAACAGTCTTGTACTTTGCACATGACCATTGCTGTGCGCTAAAGAGCTGAGCCTTTCCAAGTAGAGGTTAATTGTGACCCAGCCAAGGGAAAGAAGCAGGCCATGGTCCTTGAAATAGGAACTCGTTACAAGAGACGAAACACTTTGCGGGCTTGAAACAGCTTAAATTACAGCAGCCTTTCACACAATGTATTCACAGATGTAGCTCACGCCGTAACAAGTTAGTGCTTGTGAGGTATTGCAGCCCCTCCACAGCCTGTCAAATAAGATGATATTCAAGATCTGTGAGTTAGTGCTCGGGAGGTATTGCGCCCTCCACTGCTTGTCAAAGAAGATGATCTTCAAGATCTGTAAATTAGTGCTCGGGAGGTATTGCAGCCCCTCCACAGCCTGTCAAATCAGATGATCTTCAAGTACTGTGAGTCAGTGCTCGGGAGGTATTGCATCACCTCCACTGCCTGTCGAAGAAGATGATCATCAAGATCTGTGAGTTAGTGCTCGGGAGGTATTGCAGCCCTACACTGCTTGTCAAAGAAGATGATCTTCAAGATCTGTGAGTTAGTGCGAGGTATTACAGCCCTTCCACTGCCTGTCAAAGAACATGACCTTCAAGATTTGTGAGTTAGTGCTTGGGAGGTATTGTAGCCCAACACTGCTTGCTGATTTTTTCTTTTGTCCTATCAATTGTTGACCAGAGAAACAGAGGAATTATAGGTCTGACACAAAGATGCTTTGTGGAGTGAGTGCATGAAGTGGATGGACCTGTTACATTTCTACTGCTCTGTCACTAAATTGGGAATCTAGCAAGTGAGCCTCTTTCTGTCGTGCATAAGACGTGCATTTCCAAATGTATAAAGAAGGGGGAAAGGCAGCCAGGAGAGCAAAGGCATAAACATGGGAATGATATCCCCCAAGTATGCTGAATTGTGGACGCCGCGGAGTAGTACATCTTTTTATGCAAGTTATTGAAAGCATCAAATGTCATATCAGGGTCATGGTGTTGAAGGCAAATTGGGGACGGCATATTAAAGAATGTGATAAATAAGCATAATGTTCACCAATAAACAGCCAACAGTCAAGAAGAGGCGGCATTGCTGAGAGCCGGAACGACAAATGGGGGGAGGCTGTACGCTAACCCAATCACAGAAGCAAGAATCTTTAAGAAGCTCTATACACATACACTTGGTATCAAAAACGAATGCGTCCAAAGGGTATTCGAGGATGGTTAGTTAGAGTCATCAGCACTAACAAACTTGTTCAATCATTCGCTGTAGAAAAGGAATGTTTCAGAGGACTTGAGAAAAGCAGATGTGGAACTATTGCACAGGTGGCAATTCATTGAAGGCATATGTTAGTTAATGACAAATGAAAACAGCCACTGACAAAGACCTTATAAATGACAGGTTGCATGCTTCAGATAAGCATGCTTTCGTGAAAGACGCATCTAATTGTGCTTGTTGCACTTGTGGAACAGTGATAACGGCGATGACAGGGATGTAGACATCAGCGAAGCTTACAGTATAAATAACAAAAGACAAGCGGGACTGGTCACGTCAGTGAAGTGGGCTAAGAAGTGGCTGGGGTATAAGGAGCAAAGAAGGTTGGTAAACTCAGTGAAGGGATGTGAGAAGTCAGAGGCTGCAAGAATCGCTTAGGAATTGACTGAAAGCACAGTTTGCTTGTTTGCAGACAGTCTGAATATATGTTAAAGCACTGATTCACAAAACAGTGTGCATACACTTAACCCAGGTCTAGGGACAATCATTCTAGGGGGCAGCAACATAGGCTGAATGCACCCAATTGGGGCACGTATATTCCAAGATACTGTAAAATATGCCTTTGTGAAATTCCAATGGCCATCAAAAAGAAGAGAGTTACAGAAGTTACTACGGGCCTGATTAACAGAAGGCTTTCCAGTGGGATTGCACCATTACAAAACACTTCTGTGAATCAGGCCCCACGTCTTAATGACATTTCTCCAGCACAGGTATTGCCATCTTACTCATAATGCTTTAACACGTTCTCTGTAAGACACAGTTCAATCCGCTGGGGAGATGTTATGAGTTTACAAGCAATGCTGACGATCCCGTGTTGGGTTACTACAGAGATGACCTCTAAGTATTAAAAACAAGACTATCCTAGGGGCAAGCAGAAGAGTGATGTCTTCACGGAGAGACATACTAAGCTGACAAAGGAGTAATCACATCACTAGTGAGGTGTGGTCTTGGGGATTGTGCCCAGTTAAGGTTTTTCTCATCCCCTGAGGGATAGCACTAAATGAGCGATACCAGAGCCAGGATAAGAAAATGGTGAGCATTTCACGGGTCAGCCTCATCTTGACGATTGCAGCTACGCTGGTTTAATCTCCACAAGGATAATAGATGGAGAAACACCAGAGACTGGCTAATAAAATGGTGAACGTTTCCAACTAGTAGATATGTGAGCAAAGACTCAATGAGCACGTACAATGTAGAGAAAAGGCGAGATGAGTGAACTGAATAAAACTTTTCGGTCTAGAGAACTGTAAACAAACTAAATAGAGGCCTCAGACACCCTTGAAGGATCCAGCAGAAAGGGCAGGTGTAATAAGCATGGAGACCAGGACGAGTTTTGTGTGGAGAGTGGGTAACGAAAGAAGAAAGCTGTATGGGCCATGAGGCCCTTCTCTGTGATCAGTTGGTATGTATATATTTTTTCAGACAGCATCTTTAGGAATAATGCACTTTTTTTGGGTCTTTTAAACCCTCCGTCGCAATTATTTTATAAGTTCAGTGTATACAAAAACAACTGTCCCATCTTTTCCCAGTAGATTAGGGGTCTGCCCCATATGGACATTAAAAATACATGCATTCTCATATTAAAAAAGATTCAAATGCGAGGACTGCAGAGACAAGGCAGTGCAGGGTGATGCACTGAAACACAAACATGCAGGAGAAAGCCTGCTGCAAGTCTTGAACATAATATCAATCTCTTTAAAAGTAGCCATGCCATTCCCAGCAGAAAAGCAGGCCCAGTATGGCCTTTCCCCAATATGGCCCCAGCGGTGAAAGGGCTGAAATGGCGTCTCTCACGGGGCCACAATTTACTTACGGACGGGCTGAGTTTGGAACTTTGATATCGAGCTGTACTCTCCCAAGCCTTTGCCGTTGATGGCGGATAGTCGCACTGCATAAAATGTCTCCGGTTTCAGGCCTACAATGGTGACTGCATTCTCGATGCTCGCTGTAAAAGAAACACACAGCTCGTTAGCAATAACATTCCAAAAGGAACATTTCAATGATTATCCAATCCTTATGTAGATGGGGACAAAGATATACATTGGCCAAAAGACGCTTTCCTCAATTGGTTTACAACACAGTATTTTTTTTAATGACATTATTAAAAAATTGTGATGATTAGGAGTTCTAAATGTCCAGACTAAGCATAAACAACATAAACTCTTATGGCCTTGTACCAGGGTGCCTACCACCGGTCTGACATTGTAAACTGTCCCAGATTAAGTAATGGGGATCACGACCGGAGATATTTGCCATACAGGTGCTATTTGACTTATTTATTGTATAATTACAAGTCACCCTCTGAGAACACAGTCATGTTGCCTTTATAAGCTTTTTGTTCGCATGAGGGGATTGACATCAAGAAACCTGGCATATTTTCCTCCCATTTTAAGCCAAACCGAATCCCCTATTTTTATGTCAAGCTACGTTTATCTCGCCCATGTTTAGTACAGTGGCTCTGCCACTTCCTCACTGCCAATGATACAAACCATGCCACGACTCATTCATCAAATACCTGCAGCCACCTCTCCTAATCAATATCAATTTTACACCCACCCCATCATTTCCTAGACCTATACATACACAATCATGGATAGTGCATGAATACATATTTAACAGCGTGAAATGTAACATTATGATTTTTTTTTAAAAAATAATGAAAGTGGAAATACGAGAACCCGGGAAAAGGGACTGCTCTGAAACACACAGAACTCAACTGGTGCCTATCTTTTTTAAAATTGTTTTTTTTATTGATATAGCTGAAAAAAAAATCTTTTCAATATTAAGTTACACAATTTTAAATTGACAAAAATTCAGTTAACATTTTTTAGAAAATAAAAATAAATCACATATTGAAATAGTGATGCAACAATAAAAGAATTATTATACAAGTTAAACGATTGTGAAGAAACATTAATACATAACAATCATAGAATATGATATGTTCAAATGATTAGTTTTCTACTGGAATTTTGAATGATTAGAAGTCAGCATAGAACAAAGGGATTGTGATCAAACAGGAGTTTGAATAACAACAATTATATACAATTGTAAAAGAAAAAATAACATCATCCAGAAATTGTAATCAAACAATGATTCGAGTAATACTAGTTCTGTAAAATAACATCAGTCAATTGGATACTATTCTCTCTACATTCAAGCACGTGTCTGTGGGTTAATTATGACAGTATGGAAATAGTCATGACATATGATAGGTGTTCAAGTAATCAGCTGTTCTAATAGGAAACTGGTTATTTGCTAATAGGCTTAAGCTAAAGGAATTACATTAAAAATGTACTTAGATGACGTCAGATATGCCAGAGGCTTCATTCAGCTGAATGTGATATTTCCTATGCTAGAACATCAATCTATTAATCATACATGAAGTTTAACAAGCTCCGTGCCAAAATCAAATAAGACAAATCGATGTAAACAAAGAAAAGTTCAGAGCAGTTAATCCAATTATAACGAATTAAAAAAGTTAACTGTTGCAATCCTGATGCTAGTGCATGGGGTGGAGAGAATGAGTTGCCATAGTGTGTTTACATCAATCACTCTGAGATAGTCCAAATGTTTCGCAGGGTACTTTTCTCTATTTGAGGATAGTGCGGGACACTTCATAATTATGTGTCGCAAAGTTTCTTGTTGTGTATTGTCATTGCAAAAGCGACATATGTTCATCTCTTTGCTAATCATTTGAGGTTTGGCCAATAGTTCTCTTGTAGGCCATAAATTGAACCACCTACACCAGGAGTGAATAGACAACACCCTATTATAACATGGTGCTGAGTCCACATTGCGGTTTTACAGACAAATGTAATATTTTGCTATCATCTTCATTGATTGTATTACTATGAACATACTTAAACGGGCTCATTATGTTTACAACTTTGAACAGATGTACATATACTTGCATACCTCATGTAGAAACATTGTCAAAATCAGCATTGAGGATCCATATACAAATGTATTAAGATATTCAGGGGCCGCAATGTCATTAGTAAACTTTAATAGGTGCATACGTCCTTGAGAAAGGTTGCTGAGTCAACAGCGCAGATCTACATACAAATGTAACATATGGTCATTACCCTTATTGATTGTATTACGCAGGCACACTATGTTCACAACCTCAATTGGATGTCTATATATACTTACATAGATATGAATTTGAAATGGAAGGCATTGAATGCATATATGAAGAAACCAATTGCAATAATTGACCTATGTATTTTTACTTAAGGTCTACAGAAACCATATGCCACTAGATACATCACCAATGAGAAGTGAGGCATACATTCCTGTCAAAGATGTCCGCCACATTTTCGTACTACCTCAGCCAGTCCTTTGTCTATTTCCCGCTCCCGATCCTCCTCAGACAGTAACCTTAGTAACGCGTACTAAAGACTCGCCAGTTTTCACACAATCCCTTGTCTCCTTGGACATGGATCGAGCAACAGGACGCGCTGCACTCCACATGCGACTGAAACTAGGTACGCGTATCTGCCTCTTATTACCAGCCAAAACATGTTTTTCCTCCACACTAGGCTACTGAGGCCCCTTTATATGTCCTATAGTAACACAGACGTTTAGCATCTTTCAGAAAGCGCTACACGGCGTTCCACCATCAACTCTCAGCCACTGCTGCTGTTCGTCATTCCGTGTGTGAATCCCTGACAGTTCGTAAATCCATTTGGATGTGATCATTGGCATAGGTGGCGCTCCGCCACACTTTTGGCTTGAATTAGGTCAGTAACATGTAAACTCCTCTTATTTTTTTCCTCCTCAATAGTATATTAGGCTTTTACTAGCTAAACCTCCCCATACGTGGGTTTATTCATCTCTTCTATAGAGCTTGTGCCTTCCCCGCTCCTGCACCCTGTGAATATAAATTGTTCCTGCACTTAGGCTTCGAACCCATTTTTTACGTGGGATTCCATGAAGATTATGTAATCACGTGTAGCGCCCCCTCACTGAATGTGAGTCATTCCTGTACACCCGCGTCTGGTGCTCACCCTTGCTATTTACCTACACCTTTAAGTTCCATTTACCTAGCATCCCTCATTGCACTTACCTCCCTTTTTTATGACTTGTTAGTGATGACTTTCCAGTTGAGCTATGTCTGATACTACGACCTTCCGGAACTCACCAACCTAATTGATAGTGTTATTCTTACACTATTATGTCTTTTCTGGTCATATAGATTTACCATTAACTGAATATAGAACATATTTTGCTATACCCTCGAGTCATTATAACAGAACTGCTACATATACCTCTTTTGGTTACCTTACTTTATTTATTTATTTTTCTAGTGCCTTTGCCCAATCCACCAGATTTGAATCAACCTCTCGAGGAGTGAGATTGTCGATTCCGGCATTACTCAGACCCCATATAGCAATACCCTGATCTACTGAACCACCAAGGTAATGCCTTCATCCTTTGTTTACATGCCTTTTATTTGACCAGTACACACTTTAAATTAGAACTACTTGTGACATCTTAGACAGCTTCTGTTGCCTCTCCACATAGACGAGAAATTCACTTGCATACTCTGAGTATTTTATGTTATATTGTTGACCTTTTGACTACGTAGTATGATGTGTTGGGTCTTGAAATGTATAGTACCTGTACATTCTTTTTACAAAATGGATGTATCCCTTTAGACTAGAAAGGAACACTAGATATGTGACTTCACAATGATTGATTGGCGAGCCTATTGGAGCTATGTCTAACATTACCCTTTTGTTTGATTCTTTTTGCCTCACCAATATGTACATGATGTTCATCAACAGATCCACAAAGGCTTCTGAAGAAGATTGTCCTCGAAACGCGTCAAGCCTATCAAAGTGGAACCTCTATCAACTATGATAATGCAGACAATGTATTGCTATTTTCATTGCTTCTGCTTCAACTATTTGTTTATGAATAAATGAGAGACTCCTCTCTCCTTTTATATTACTACTACTATCTCTCCTTGATTCCTACAAGGTACATTAATATTTAATGTGTCTCTTCACAAATCTCATTGATAGAGCACCGAAATCTCCACTTTAATCAATTACGCCTTTGCTGCGTATCCACAGAGTGTGCAGGGGATGGGGGGTGGGGGGGACTCCAATCATGGGTCCTCTTTCCTTGTTCTCGTAAATTGAACTGGTGCCTATCTGAACTTTGTGACTAGAAGTATTTTTTAGTGCCTGATTGTCTCTCCATTAGGCATTGTACAACAGACTATGCCAGCCTAAGTCTAGAAGTATTGTATAGTCCCTAGTTGTCTCTCCATTAAGACATTTGCTTTATTACAAACTTTTATCCATAAACAATGTCACACAAAAAAGTCATCATCATCGGTGTCGGTTTAAAATCCACGTCAACGATCTTAATTAGTCATCAACATCAATTCAGTATGTATTATGTTAAATGGATTAAAAACCTCATACAAAAACATTATCAATTAAAAAAAAACAATTTAATTCGGGTTATCGTAATTAAAAACCCCAATCAAGAATTGCATCAATCCGAAGTTTACTGAAAAATGTTCACCCAGTAAAAATGTGGACCACCACTTATCAGCATTATAAGATTTCCTCTCTTCAATACAATTTCCATATGCCTACTTAATGCCGTCAGACCCTTGCAAAAATTATGATTTTTTGTAGGGTTTCAACTTTACCCCCACCTCCTGTACAGAATCTACATTTGGGGTCCGTCACTTCTTGTTTATGAGCCGCTAACATTTGCTTTGTAGGATATATATTCATGCAAAACCTTATGAATCTATATCGATACAAAGGGCTTGGAAATTTCGCTAAAAACTTGGGAAGTGTATTGTACGCCCTAACTTTGTTCCTTAGATTTTCATGCAACTTATATTTATTTCTGGATAGGACAGTCATGATCCAATCCTACTGCCATAGTTTCCTTTTGACTGACCCCGGGTTTGTAAGTAACATATCCAGCATAGTTTCCACGTAATTCAATATAGTCAAACACTGAGACTTCCACTGCCCTGGAGAGCCCAAAGCCTCCCTCGTACTATCATCTGGTAAGGGGTCATAGTCTCTGGAATGATGCATTTTCGGTATAAAGATCAAGCCCTCAGGACCCTCAGTGAGCCAGCGGCTGGTCTTCACTAGCCACTTCACTAGCCAGTCCACGGCAAAACCGAATCACTTTGATGGTACTACATGTCCAAACTCCAGGAAAGCTAGAGGAAAGTACCTACGCAGTTCAAGCCGCACTATTTCTAGCACGAACGAACAATGAGAGCGAGAATCAGTCGCCTCCGACGCAACCACCGGCAGTCATTACTCACAAGTTGCTTAAGAAGGCCTGAGTAACTCATTCCTCCATTAAGCATTGCAGAATAAATCATGCCAGGTCAAGTCGAGAAGTATTTTGGAGACTCTGGTTGTCTCTCCATCAGGCATTACACTACAGACTATGCAAGCGCAATGCAAATCACTAAATGACTTTCATGGTTACCTTTGATAACAAACAAATGAATCAGGAATCACATTCCTCGATTTGTTCTAGAAACAAGTACTGCTAGAGTACTATCAACACATTTTTTGTGAGAGGAGCCATCTTCATGTTTGAGTGTTAAAAAAAAAAACTCAGCAGATAAAACATACCTGCAAATTTCAAGCATTCACTTTGTTTAATTGTTTTACAAACTAAGACAAACATGTTCAACACCATACTCAAAGCCCCTCACTAACAACAGAACATTACAAAGAACGACAGCCATCGTTCTTGGGAAGGGACATTATCGGGAGGATAGCTCAGGGGAAACGTGCTCGCCTTGGAAGCAAGACGACACGGAGCAACACAGGTTCGATGCCTGGTCCTGTGCTTAGAAACCTCTGGCTACTAAGCGTGTTATAAACAACTTATCATATCATATCATTATTTAAACCTCATTTTAATCCCCATTTGTACTTCAATTGGCCATGCCTTCTACAGGACCCCGAAGATGTACGCAGGTAGAATCCTAACTGTATCAGTGTATTACATCAAATACATTCACCCTTACAAGAGTTAATTTGTGTGGATTTTATAAAACAATGTGTATTGATTAGACCCTGTGTGGTTGTATCCGCATTTGATTCCATCGGAAATGCCAGCCAAGATTCACCCTTATAAAAAGAAGGTACTAAGGAATCTTGATGGTATAACTCCATCCATGCAGCCCTCTGTGTCGGAAGCGCCTCCCCCAAGACATGAAAAAGTTACACTAGGGTCATATAAAAGACCCTGGATTACAGCTCAGAAAATCTGAGGCCTGTTCTTATCAAACAAATTGCGATTGAGAAATATTTGCTTTTTAAAGTATTTCATAATCAGTGAGAGATAGAGGAACAGCAAAAAATGAAAGTAGAGAAAACGGGGAGCGAGAGAGAAACAGAGAGCGAGAAAGGAGATTTCTATATATCTGTTTGGTCATTGCACCAATAGTGTAAAATTTAAACCCTGAAGTAAGCCCCACACGGCTGTAATCCCAAATACAAGCTAAAGGGCTTTTAGTGATTACATCGATAATAAAAATAACGACAAACCAAAGCATCTAATAAAAAGGATCGAATGCCAAAGCATCGGCAGGCTATTTTATACATGTAAAAGTGCCTTTCCATCTAAACGATCCATCTAAATGAAAATGTAAATGGACTGGTTTCAATGGAAATACACTTTTACATGTAAAAGATAGCATTTCAATCCTTTTATTTTTACTTTAAAACGTTACATGTAGCTGTCCAGTGCTGAAATTTCGGCAATGGCCAGCTCCTTGTAACGTTTTATTTATTTTTTGTATATGGGGGGATCCCCCCATCCCCCGACCCTAACCCTAATGTAAAACCTTAATCTAACCCTAGCCCCACCCCTAACCCTAATGTAACCCTTAAAATAACCCTAGCCCCAACCCTAATGTAACCCTTAATCTAACCCTAGCTCCAACCCTAACCCTAATGTAACCTTTAATCTAACCCTAGCCCCAACCCTAACCCTAATGTAACCCTTAATCTAACCTTAGGCCCAACCCTAATGTAACCTTTAATCTAACCCTAGCCCCAACCCT
This sequence comes from Ambystoma mexicanum, assembly GCF_040938575.1. Taxonomy (NCBI): domain Eukaryota; kingdom Metazoa; phylum Chordata; class Amphibia; order Caudata; family Ambystomatidae; genus Ambystoma; species Ambystoma mexicanum. Next base: position 109,132,362 of record NC_090931.1, read on the forward strand.
AACCTAATGTAACCCTTAATCTAACCCTAGCCCCAACCCCAACCCTAACCCTAATGTAACCCTTAATCTAACCCACCCTAGCCCCAACCCACCCCCAACCTTAACCTAACCCTAACCCCCAACTCTAACCCTAATGTAACCCTTAATCTAACCCACCCTAGCCCCAACCCTAACCCTAACCCAACCCCAACCCTAACCTAACCCAACCCTAGCCCCAACCCCACTAATTTCGATGGATCCATCGAATTATATACAACGAAATGGCTATTCGATTGAATGGAATTTCGTTGCATATAATTCGATGGTGTGGCTGTCGATGCTTTGGTTGTGAATGGATTGATCAGATACCAAGCAAAAGATCAATGAAAGGGGACCCGTCAGTCTGTCTCCAACAGCGCCAGTACCTCATCTTCCAGGGGGATTTGATAGAGTCTGAGATCAGAGAATAGGGTCATCTGTGCACACTCACTGAGAATAAAGGTGAAAGTAAATGCAAAGAGCAGGTAGAGGCAGTCCGCTAGAATGAAGAAAAGGAGAAGCTCGGAAAATGGGAGCGAGAGAGAGAAACACAGGGACAGAGAGAAGCAGCTTCTCGTTGGTGATTGGTTTGTCTGTCTGTCTATCTTTCCCTGATTGGCCAGAGGATTTCCTGTAGCAGCGTAGTACTACTTCTAGGGCATGCTGGACGGTATGACTTATATGCATCTGCCTTGTAGAGATGTACATGTATTGGGGGAAATTGTGATGCCCCGAGGCTCTCAATCAGTCGGTTCAGGTACTAGGTGCGTCTTTCATGTCAGCGATTCAGCCCCAGCCATTCAAGTCATTCAGAAGATCCAGCCCGACGAAAAAGATTTATTTTCATTACAGCCGAGTCAGATTGTGCCAACTAACTCGCAACTACAACTGCAGTGGTGATTTGAGTTAGTGCAATGAGGTTCTGCAATAAATGGAGACATATTTACCTTCCTTGGCATCATACATTCTAGAGCTCCACTCCCCATCAGTGACCGCTTTCCACTCGGCACGGTACTTCAGGATGGGCACTCCACCAGTGGCATCAGGCTCGTCAAACTCAATCTTGGCACTGCTGGAGTAAGGGTCCAACTTCAGAATGGAAGGAGAGGATGGAGTGTCTGAGGGGGAAACAGAGAAAGGCCTCAGCATGAGACACCGAGCACTGCAACAGCAACTAAATGCATGGTTTCCACATGAGGAACAGAGCAGAGAAACATGAAATCCCCAGATCAGCCACACTGGGAGAAAACAGGGCAGTCAACAGGAAATTGCTGCATGATCTTCAAAGGACCACGACAAGAAATCCCCACACCCGCGCCAAAGGAAATCCTCACATTCATTAGATAACAAGTTTGACATTACACTTGTCTGCACACACTAACGTTACAAGAGGCAACACAAAGCCTACCAGCTCGCACTCCTAAGCATTCTGCTCTTCTGAAGCGAAGTCTGGCCATTTTAAAAAATACTTATAACATGCACTTTTATTCATACATTCCCTTGAGCATTTCTAAAAGTAGATATGTCTATGTCTGTGTGTATTTATGAAGCGTCTATGGCCAATGGCATCTAAGTGCTATCATTCAGAAGTATGACATCGGCCCGTTGAAAACATACATAAAGAGAAAGCTTCCAGAGCATGATATATCCGTTCATTTCCTGTCTTGTAAATAGAATTGTGTAGTGTTCAGAAGCATTTCTTAATGTGACTACTTAAACTGGGATAAAACCCTTTAAAAAGCACTCCTTACAATACATCAAATGAGATACTTGATGAACAACACGTTTTTGACAATTATTTCAAGAGTAATTTCTGAGTTTTGGAAAAGGTACTGCATTATTTTGTGATGACTGATGATCATATACAAGAAGTGCCCTAATGAAGACCTTGTGCAGGGGGTCGAAACACGTGTTGGCTGTTGAGACACGTCGAAACATGGCTGTTAAGTAATGTTTTGAAGGTCTGGTCTATGTTTTGAGTCAATCAGACTGTCAATATATCAATTGAGTGCAAGTGGTCAGGTTATCTATTGCAGTCAATTGTGTGTGACCTTGGGCTTTATTCACACATTTTCTTGTCAATGTTAACCATTCTATAGCATGAGAACAAGTTCGTTTTTGTGATTTGAGAACAATTACTAATTATTGTAGTAGATAGCTCTATAGAGAGGTAGCTCATTTTATCATTTATTAATGTGTTTTACTCAATTGAAATATTTCAAATACAACTTATTCATTGTGTTGAAATAAAATGGGAAATGGGAAAATAAATAGAAAAATCATCAGGAAGTGGGACAGGTGTTGAGTGGGAGATTAACAGTACAGTGCATTGATAAGAGCTGTGGTGGGTTTAGGTCTGAGCCTTGGGTGCTGATGTGTGGCGGGAACACTTGAGCTTCTTATGTTTTCTAGTACATACCAGAAGAAGGCCGGTGTGAAATAGTATCTACTCGGCCGGTGGCTTCTTCCCCCTTTCATGGGACTCTCAGCCACCTGATCAATGGCGAAGCCAACCTTTGCCTTTGTTTCGGATTAGTTTATGTTGCAGAGATTCTACCCATCTAGCCTACCAAAGTTTACAGCCACGCCCCTCAGTGCATAGTAGAAACAGGCCACAAGACGTGCACTTGTCACTAGCGAAGGCAAGTGAAATTGACTCCTGGTGAGTAAGGAATGCTGTGCTGTGCGCATGTCTAGATTTGAGGGGGAAATTCACTGCTGATAGCTCGCATCTTGTAATTTTTACCCTTGACAGAGACTGTGTACGATATTGGTTATCATGATGCTCAAGGACTCCCAACAATGTATACTAAATCTAGAGGTATATGGCATTCTGTTCATCTCTAGTTTTAATGTTGGACATAGACACAATCGACTCTAAAATAGAGTTCCATGATAACTCATTAATGCTGAAAGCAGAACATTTTAAGTTACAACAAAGAGGTTTTTTTTAAAAAAAGAACTGAGGAGATAGGTATTTGAGAAGCTCCCCTCCCCCCCAGCCTCCCTACATTTCATAATTGAATGCCTGTTTTTAGCCTTTTCACATAGGTGTTATATATTTGGGAGGGCGCGCACCGTTCCACCACTCTACTGTATAGCAATCTCTCGCATAACCTCTTAGGATCTTTCTGTACAAATGCTGCAGCAACATGACTGGCGCGCCGGCGTTCTTATGAACTGTGCAGACCTCTATTTTCTCTTACCCATCAATCGCAGCAGGCAGTTGACCCCCTGTAATCACCCCATTTCTCTCCTTGGCAAAGCCCTAATAAGTTCATCCAATACAAGGAGACCGTGCTTATTGAATGCAGCCCTGAAATTAGGTTTGTGGGCCTGTGCTTCCAGGGGTGGCAGTGCTTAACAGCACTGAAGCAAGGTTAACGTGCAACCACAAAAGCCAATTCCGCTGCTGTCAGGTGTGAGCGATTAGCACTAATATTCACGGTGATGTTTAGATATGTCAAACCTTCTAAAGTACGAGCTTGTGCCCTGTGCCCCCATGAACAGTATGTAACATCACACTTAATAGCAAGCTTACTTACTGGGATGTCTCTGCAAGACCTAAAATTGGGGGGCAGGCTTCTAGAAACGACACCAACTAGTGGCCAGGACTGGAAATAGTGCCAAAAAAGACAGTCAATGGTGACCCACTATGGAGCTCCAGTCCAGCATTTAATGAACCATCTGCTTGCCTCACTCTACAATGCTTTAAGGTAAACAGCCAAATACAGCCTTAATCAACAGCTTTAACAGAGTTTGAGATATCATAGTACATCCTATACTAATAGGGAAATACGTCATTTCAAATATTTTGAACTTTTGTACATCTCACTGTATACACTCTGTGTAATATTTACTTGGAAGAGACCCAAGACATCCACAATTAAAGCTGCTGAACTTACACGCCGCCACTGCTTCGGTGGCCACACCTTTAAGCGATTCTACTGATGCAAGGTCCCTAATCTTTAAAAGGAGTGTTGCCAAGTGTGCTTTTTCAACTCATTCCCACTTATTCTTTTTGTACGTGTGCAGCTTTGTTCCTGCACGGCTGGTGTAAATGTGTACTGGTTAGTATGCTAAATGTCAATTTCCGCACGTGGGGTCAATTCCAGTGACTGGCTGTGTTTTTTCCGCGTGCTGCGCACCTGGATGAAGGATGAATTCAGTGCTTCATCCATTTGTCAAGAACGGTTGATGAGTCTGTGCATTCTTGTTGCATTCTGATACGTGTTTGGGTGCTTTTACGCGTCGCCATGTTTTTGTGTGTTATTTGTTTAGCCAGGAGGGTGTTAAATGTTTGTTTCTGCATTTGTGTTGCGTTTCTGTACATGTCTGTGTGTTGTGTGCCTGTTGGAATACCGTAGTTCGTCAATCTGTTTAAAGAGGTTGTTGTTTTTAATACGCATGTGTGTACTCTGTTTATGTTTCTGTGATTGCCGCGTTGTACGCGCATGTTCAAATTGTGTGTTCAGTGACATGGTAAAATGGGTTCGTAGCTGTGTTTTGATTTTGCATGTTCACCTTATGCACACTCAAATGTGTTTTCTGAGGGTAGTGCGTACGGCAAACTGCGAGATGACTAATTGCGTGTGTGTATTTTCTGCCTCTGGTTGCAGGATGTTTCGTTGCTGTGTTTGCGCATGCGTGTTTCGTGGAATCTGAACGCACGCCCAGCGTGTGAGATATCTGCGTGGAATGGCGTGATCTAGTTCAGTTTCAGTTTTACTTTCATGGTTTGCGCATCTGTTCAGGGTGTCTTAACTTCGCACCAAAAGCATGGGCCGCATTGTGAGATGTCTGTTTGTCCAGGCACGGCTTGTTGTTGGTCGCGAGTATGCCCCAATGCAAGACTTTGCAGGAGGTACACAGGCTGATGTATTTGAACATGCCTGGCTCCTTCCATAATAACCTGGTAATTCACAAGACGATGGCCTGTATTATTTAAAATTACATTGTTAGCTCAATATGTACTAGAAATAGGCTTTTATGTACTTTATGCTAAAGTCAGTGAGTAGCTGAGGTTTTTAATGCTGGTCATGTTTCTTATACTCTTGGTTTAGTTTTAAAAGCATGCTTGACTCAGAACAAGTGTTTTTCGACAGTTCATGCTAAGGACGTTAGCTAACAAAATGAACTAGAGCGAGTATCTACATGTGCTGTTTATAAGAAGGGGAGGTGGGGGGTCAAATAGAGGTTAGCAGAACTGAATGGGTACGAGGGGACTAACTGACGGGTGACCTGAAAATCTGGCCAAGAAAACACATTGACTGGAACGAGATTACGGTCAAAGCTCCGTGCATTGTCCAGAAACTAGCCACGACCATCCTAATATGTAAATGTAACAATCCACATTAAGACAAGCATTGGCAATGCCAACAGTTTGGGCTTTTGTGTAGGCACGGGAAAAGCTATTGCCAGGTACAGCCGTAGTGGTATTAACTGATGGTAGCAACAGCAAAATGGTGCGAGTACCTGGGCAGATACAGCAGTGCCTGGAAAAGGCCTAATACTTATACGCAAGCCAGAACTGTTGGCTTTGCCAATGCGTGTTAAATTGCTTTTAACAGGACTTCAGTGAAGAACACGCACAGTGCTTATGAATCGAGTGGGTGAAGGCAGACCTGGTAAGATATTTTTAACACGGCATTAGTGGGCTTAGAATTCCAATTAAGTCATTTGAAATACACTGGCAGACACTTCGAGTGCATAGTTTGATGGTAAGACTTGATTAAAGCGTGCTCAAAGAGTTCCGATGAGGAGGTGTTTTGGGCGGGGAAGGGCAGAAACTGGGTTGGAATGGCCACAGAGATTAGCATGGCCATGAGCAGTCAATGGGTGAGTAAATAAACAAACAACACCTACAGGGTTTGTGTCCCTCCTCATATGGCTATCTGTACTCTCATGCAATAGTGTCGGCTTACAGGTGTGGCAAGCGACAGCTAATAGCCCAACCTAAAAAACACAGTATGCATATACACACAACAGACTCAAGTTTCATGAAAGGGTGAGCTTGGGCAATTGTCCGCTAGAATCTATATGAGCAAATGTGGCACCTACTGGTTTAAGGATGAACGGACATGGTGCCCGAATGTGCTGGCTGGGTCATTTCCCAGAGCAACTGCTGCTCCCGCAAAGAGGAGTCGCCCCTATTTGTTTTACCCACCGTAAGAATGCTGCAGTAAGATGACTCGCCACCGCGGTCCCAAACTGTTGAAATGGACGGTATATTTGACGGATTTTGATTGGAGCCGTCTAAAGTTACTGAATTCCATCCCGTGTGGCTGTAAGTAATATGACTTTAAACCAAAAGCAGGAAGTCCGGGGACAAAAAGAAAGGCGCTGATTCTAGTCTATCCCATCCTAAGAGACCTATCAGGAGGCAGGTGCTGCTCTGGTAAATCAGCAATAAAAGCCACACCCTGCTTAGGCCAAAGCATCCCACGCCTTATTTGATCTTGAGGTAGGACCACACACTGCAACATAGAGTTCTGCCCACTCAGGGCGGCACAAAGCACAGCTAGCTCCAGTCTCAATCTTTGGCCACTCTTTGAGGGTCTTATGCGAATGGTAGCCTGAAGCACATGCTTTGCTACAGTGCTCGTTCAGCCAGACTCACCTGCTTGAACTAGGATAAACTCGGAAGAGTCCTGGCCAATGCGGTTGATGGCGGTGCAGTTGTAGTTGCCAAAATCATTTTCAGAATCCGGAACAACCTAAAAGAAAATAAATGCAATTCAGTACAGAACCACACAGTTATGAAGATGGGCATTGGTTGTGCGTTTTCATCACACTTCAGGAAATCACATATCGGAAGTCTCACATATTGGCAATGAGCCATATTAAAAGCATGACATCATGGCATGTCATATTGAAAGTTTTTCTACAGCGCCAGTCCCCATTGCAGTGGTTTCCCAGCATTGCGGCTTGTGCAGAGAGTGGCATATCACATCCCCGCCAAGGCTCCAGACATTGATCTCTGAGAGAATGGGAAAGGGCAGCAGGGCGGGGCAAAAGGTAAACCCCCCCGAAAGAGTAAGAAAGGGAAGACGGGCTAGGGATGGACGGTGCAGAGCAATCACAACTGATAAGAAAGGGGTACATGCTTGATGCTCCTGCAAACGAGTGCTGTTTCCAGCACTTGCAGGGAAGTAGTGACATTAGTCAGTAACTGGTCGCGTGCTGGGCTTGAGATGTGAAGAGTGGGGGCTTGAGTGTTCGGTTTGCTGTTGCCAAAATCTGACAGACCCCAGAGATATAAATCCGGGATTGCCCAGAGTGCACTGCGTGCAAAGTGAATTTGGCAGGGACACACAGGGTAAGAGAAATCAGGTTTTGGCTGCATTGGATCAACTTTAAAAATAAAAACATAACTAGCCCCTAATAGTTCTCGAGCATTGCTATCTTTCAAAGAATCACATGCTGACAACATCTGGCCAATTCCACAGGCAACGCCATATACACAGCAGTGTTCAATGTACAGCACTGTCACCCCTTTTCCTTTTCGAATGTTGTAAAGTCCCAAGTACATTACTTAAGCTATGATGCCGAGCTCGGCAGGCTGTACTGGACGGTACCGCCTTGTACATCACTTCAAGCACAGCAGTATATCTTTACGCAGCCCACGTTGATGGCTGGAATACCGGTGCCCTCTGCTTACAACTGCCCTTGCAACTCCCTAACCAGGTGCCCTCCTTAGCAGACCTTTTGGTCACTGTCTACCTCCCACCTTCAACGCCCTGCCTTCACACCACTCTCCTGCTCTACCTTCACCGGCAATGAAAATGGAAGTGGTGAGCCACATGGAGCCCTTGTTCCCATTTCCCAAATGGCTTGGCATCAAAGCACCCTACTTCACAATATCCAACCTTTCCAGCAAACCCAGGAATTTGGAACGGTAGAGCAGGCCCTGTTCATTTCTCACACAGATGGGGAAACACCCTGCTGACAGGGCCCCACAGTTACCCCCCGCCCCCTTGAAGCGACAAATTAAGCCGTGAATCGCTTTATCTCCTCCACGCTACACAAACAACACTGGTGACCGTTGCCAGCTAGGGCTGCAAAAACGCCTGTATCACAGAGAAATGTCTGGGCAAAGCCAGGGCTATCACTAACATCAGTATCGCTTGGGAACCTCAGACTCCTGCCTGGTTTTAGGCACTGACTGGGAAACCTGGGAATAGCGTCTGATGGGCACAGGATCCCTAGGGCTACTCCCCTGGGTATGAGTCTCTGGGCTGGGGTGCCCTAAAGATAGGAAGACCATCCACCCCTTGCTGCTTCTTCATCTCCAAGAACTTTTACAGGAGCTGTAGTGGTGTCGACCAGATCGACTCCCAGCATTGCAGGCGTGCTGACAGACAATTGTCGCAACACCAGCAGCATTCCGATCCATTTTTCCCGGACCCAGGCACTCCAGGCAGTTAATGAGGATCAGGGGTCGTGGGGGTGTGTGGTGGATATCTGTTGGGGAGGAAGGATAGCTCAGGGGCCACATGCTCGTCTTGAAAGCAAGACAATGCAGAGCAACATAGGTTTGAATCCCGATCCCGCGCTTAGAAACCGCTCATTGGTATTAAGCACGCTATAAATGAACCAATATTATTATCAGCACAGCATGTGCAGGCCACATAAAAGCTCTCTGGCAAAGACAAGGAAACCCGTAGAAATGCCGGGGGCAATGGAAGCCTAGCATACTAGGAACTAAAGAAAAGAAATAATGAAAAATATGCACGAAGAGTGCAGAGCCTGAGTTCTGTCCAGTGCAAAGAAAAGGACTTTGGTATGCACCAAATTGCTTCGGACAAGTATGCAGAAGCAGGACTCCAGCAAGTAGGGAGGAAAGGGGGCAGCACGCAAGGTACTGGCCTCCCACTTCCCCAAAACTTAGGACATCTTGTCCACACTGTCCTTCACTCCCCACCTCACCCCCCACCTCTCCTGCCTACCTTGACTCCCCTCTGCCCCCCTCACTCTCCTCCTTCTCCCCCACTGCATGTCTCAAGAGTAGTCCGCTCTATGAAAGTTTCCTCCAAACAGGCATTCCCCTGCTTCCAGAACCATCAAGGACAGCATCTCCTCCCTCACCCCTTCTGTGGCTGACCTCGTGAACCACTCCTTTGCCACTGGCTTTTTTCCACAACCCCTCAAGCACTCTCTTGTGCACCCTCTCCTTAAAACGTCACCGGCAAACCCTTCCTGACTGTCTTAACTATTGCCCTATCTTTATCACCCCTTTCTTGGGCAAATTCATGGGGAAGTTGGTCCTCCCCAACTAACCCACCACACCAAATCGGCTGGCTGCCTCCTTGACCACCAGCCTGGCTTCAGAGCATCCAGAGGCACGGAAATTGCTTGCCTGAACACCCATGAAGATCTGCTCTCAAACCTGGATTCTAACTCTCTCTCTGTTCTGATCCTTCTCGATCTTTCCTCTGCCTTTGACATGGTCAATCATGCCATCTTCATAAATCGTCACTGTGACACCCTTGGCATCACGGACCGGGCACTGGCGTGGCTGGCGTCCTTCTTTTCAAACCGACCCTCCCAAGTGCAATTGGGCCCTTTTCTATCCTCCACCTCACGCACAGGGTCTATCCTATCGCCATGGATCTTCAATATCTACCTTGCCCCTCTGGCCCACTTGATCTCCACCTTCTCTACTCATCTCCAGTGCTATGCTGACAACACCCAGCTCTCCTTTAAGCTCCCTTATACCTCCTCTCTCATTTCTGATTGCCTGACGTCTATTCAGGCATGGTGCTCTGCTTATGATCTATGCATCAATGCCAGTAAGGCAGAGATGATCATTCTCACTGGGACACCTGCACCTCTTTCCCTCCCTCTCTCTGGTCACCCTACTTGGGTCCCCTCCCCTCACCTTCTTGTGAAAAACCTTGGGGTCATCTTTGACTCTTCTCTCCACACTTCACAGACCTTGCCATGAAGTCCAACTTTCAGCTTCACCTCCTCGAGGGCATTCTCCCTTTCTCACCTTCCCCCAGCAGCACAATGTCTACAGAGCTCTGGTTCTCTCTAGGCTGGACAACTGCAACAGCCTCTTCCCCAATCTGCCTCTTTCTTTCCTTAGTCCTCTTCAACTAATCTAGAATAGGGCTGCAAGACTTACCCTTGTTCTCAAACCTAGGGACTGCATGTCTCCAGCCCTAAAATCTCTCCACTGGCCCCGTGTGACCCCAAGGACCAAATTCAGTACCCTTTGCATCATCCACAAGGCTGTCTGGGGACTGGGACCTCGCTACATCCAGCTTTCTCTCCCCAAATACCCCCCTGCCAGAGTTGTTGGTTTGTTTGTTTGTTTATTAATTTGTATGCTGCACCACACCCGAAGATATTTGATCGCGAGCATCAGAGGGTTACAAAGGTGTACGTTAGGTGTGAGTTACAAGGTTGCAGCAATATATACAAAAGATTTCTTGAATTACAATATTTATATACATACAAGGGTCACAGCAATATGCAAGAACTTACAGTATTTAAATACAAGTACAGTTATAAACATCTTGATGGATCATACAGTATGGTGTAGAGGTGGTTAGTGATCCTTGGCTATGAGCCAGTTTAGGGTATTGTACCTAAATTTTAGGAAGGTTTGGTCCACTTTCAAGGGTTGAGGGAGGGCATTCCAATACTGTGACGCCATAACAGGGAAGCTGCTCCCTCCAGCTTTTATTAGTTTAAATCTGGGAACTACCAGGCAGGAGGAATTACCAGTCCTAGTGGGGCATATTGATGCATTTCTGATGATTCTTTCCGAGAGGTAAAGTGGGGCAGCTTTGTTGAGTCATTTGTGTGTTAGTGAGATGGAATTAAGCATGATTTTGTCATTGTTGTACAGCCATTTGTTCTATCTCCTCAGCTCTGAGATATGTTCTCTTCTGTGTATGCCCTGTGCGGCTTTGAGGGCGTTATTCTGGAGAATTTGGATCTTATTAATAATGTGCTTGCTCGCACCCAAGTACAAGGCATTACAATAATCCAGCTTGGATAAGATATGGGCTCTGGCAAGGATAGTGCAACTGCCCTTGGAAAGAAACGGTTTGCAAGCTCTAATCAATTTGCAGCTGTATGCTGTAGCCGAGGCCATAGCATTAACCTGTTTGCCAAGTGTGAGGGTTGAGACTAGATAAAAGCCTAGAGTTTTTACCTCTTTTACCACTTTAATGTGGTTGCCATCGATGTTGAATGAGGTATATTTGGAGTTAAGTTTGTTCAGGTTGACTGTGGTTCCAAGTATGAAGAGCTCAGTTTTATCGTCATTCAAGGATAGGCCGTGGGCGGCCATCCATGCTTGGATGATTAGATACATCTTATTTACAAGGGCTATGTCCTTGTCATAGTCCCCGGTGAGTGGTATGAGGATCTGGATGTCATCTGCATAATTAGTGTAGGTAACACCCAGATGGTCCAAGTCATCGAACAAAGGCTTTGTGAATATGTTGTACATTGTTGGCGATACGCAGGAACCCTGCGGCACGCCACAAGTAATTGGAATCAGGTCGGCAGCAGCTGAGGGCGAGAAGACTCTCATGGTCCTGTTATTCAAAAAGGATTGGATCCATGCGATGGCTTCCTGTGAGAAGTGGGCGGCTGAGTCAAGGTGTTTACATAGCACTTTATGGTCCACCAAATCAAATGCGGCCGAAAGGTCAAGGAGCAGTAGCAAAGCTATTTTCCCCTTGTCTTTAAGTTAATCGATCTGGGTTTTAAGATCAATCAGGGCCGTTTTGGTGCCATGTTGAGGCCTGAAGCCTGATTGGTGGACTCCCAGGAGGTGATTGTTATCTAAATACTTCTGTATTTGATGGTAGGCAACTTTGTCTAAGATCTTAAGCAGGAAAGGTACTGTAGTGACAGGCCTATGTGTGGTGGGAATGGTTGGGCCTAGAGATTGTTTTTTTTAGGATGGGTAGGACACAAGACTCCTTTAGATTACTGGGGACGGTGCCAGATGAGAAGGAGGCATTAATTAATTTAGAGATGAAAGTTGACAGGTCTCTAGCGGCATCTTTGATAATCTGGGCTGGGCAGCAGTCTCTCTGGCAATTTGACAGTTTAAGGGATGAGATCATTTTTTGTACCTCAGGGACAGAGACTTGGGCGAAACTGAAGCGTTGAGGCGGTTTGGTGGATTGAGTTGAGGTACTAGCCTGTGTGGTTAGGTTGGGCAAGTTCACTCTTTTATCCGCAATCTTGTTCTCGAGAAGGGCAATTTTGTTTGATAGGGCATTCTGAATGTTGTTACACCAGAGTTTGTCCTTCAAGCAATTGTCTGTTGGCGGTATGGGGGCTTCAATCTCCCTTAGGATAACAAACAGTTCCTTGGTATTTGAAATGGCTTGGTGAATCCTGTTGTTATACGTTTCCTATTTAGTGCGTATGATTTCTTTTTTGTATAGGGCAGAGATATTGATAAGGTTATTTTTGTTATCCTCGGTGGGTGTTTGTCTCCACAAGGAGTTCAAGTTTTCTTTTTTCGGTTCTCAGCGTTTTGAGTTGGGGAGTAAACCAGGAGTTCAGGTGAGCTCTTGGTTTACTTTTCTGCATCTTCAGTGGGGCGATAAGGTCTAAGGCTTTGGTCATAGTGGCATTATACTCATCTACGAAAGTGTCAGGGTCGGAGGGTTCTGGCAGAGTTGAGGGTAGGGTTCACGTGTGGTAAGATCTTGTCCACCGTAATGTTTCATTTATTCCTAGTGAGGAGAGGCGGGGCTAAGGAAGTGACTTTAGTGATGGGGACATTAACTGCAAGGGTGAAGGACAGGAGGAAGTGATGCATCCACAATTGCGGAGTTATGGAGGTTATAGATGCATTGCAGTTGAGGTTTGCCACCCAATCTAAGGTTCTGCCTTTGTCGTGGGTAGGTTGTGTCACTCTTTGGATGAGCATGTTGGCTATAGCTAATGCTTGTTGATCACTGGGATCGTTGAACCCAAGGTTGAAATCCCTGAGCAGTAGTATTTGCGAGGACGCCTTGGTATTGTCAGATAATATTATGGAAATGTCCTCCTCGAATGAACCGATGAGGCCTGGAGGTCTGTAGATAAGATGGGCTGTAAGAGTTTGGGAGTCAGATATGGGTAATTGTAATAGTGAGTAGTTCACAGGATTTAACCGCTGGTGATGGGGCTAGTCTGATTGCAAGGTTGGACTTGGCAATGACTGCTATGCCTCCTTATCTGGAGTCAACTCCATCTGCTCTAAAAATGGTATAGTTGTCAAATAGGAGGGCAGAGCCTGCAGCTGCGTGTAACTATGACTCTGTTATTGCTAAGAAGTCGTAATCTTCGGCCCGGATCAGGGCAGCCATCTCAGGTGCATGTGCCACCAGAGATCTGGCGTTGATTAGAGCAGCCTTAATGTTGGAGGTATTATTGTTAGGAAGAGTGGTACAGGGTTTGTCCTGGCTTACTTATTTGATAGGTCGAATGGTGGTAGGTAGGGCCTGGCGTAGTTTTTTGTTGGTGTGATTGCTAGTCATGGAAATATGAGCGGAAGGAGTGGCGTTATTTTTATTACTGGCATTAATTTTGGCCATAGGGTATTTCTCTATGAGATGATATGATTTGTGTAAAGTTCTGGATTGTGGTTCATCGAGTCTAGTTAATCTGGCACAGAGTCTGATATTTTTCGCTGTAGTGGAGCAAGTTGTCTTGGTTATGGTAGGGTCCTCTATATCCAACTCTCTGCAGGTCACAGGTTTTTCCATGCAGAGAGTAGGATGTAAATCCCTTCCCACGACAGGAGCCTCCCTCTGGAATGGCCTCCTTGCCCCCCCCCCTCTCTCCCAGACTTGAGCCAGATCTTAAGTTCCGGAAACTTCTCAATACCTTTCTATTCCTGCTCCCCTTCCCGTGCTAATCTTCCTCTGCCGCTGGTGCCTGGTCCATTATGAGTCTCAACTGGGTCCGGCCTTCATTGACCAGTCTCCCCCAGCATCCCTGCAAGCACTTGCCTCTGGGCACTCTTGCTGGACTAGCCTGAGTCTAGTCCACCTCACTTGTCCCCCCTCTCCCACTTTCCCCCAGCACTTGCTCCTTGGCTCCGCTTGCATTTGCTCATCCCCCTTAGGGCTCCCACTCCTGCACTTCACCCCCTCACACCTCCCTTCCAAGTCATTTCCCCCCCCCACACTTCTTTGCACTTCCACAGTAAGAATGTCACAAGGCCTAGTATGACGCTGACTGCAGCTTCCTCCCTACCCCGCGCAATTATGTCTTGTGGCACCTGGAAACACATGTGTATAGGCGCCAGTCAAAGGTCCAATGAGTAAATAAACAGAGTGAGGACTTCCAGGCACACAATGCACAGTAAGAATCTGAAGATGGCTCTATGAGCAGGCGCACCAGCCTCATTAGCCAAAGGGTGAAATGGACCACAGGGGCATAGTGGGGTTGATAAGCTGTAAATGAACAGTTTTATGTTACTGCTGTGTATTTCTTGGTTACATGTCTTTATAACGAATTATTGAATAACTAAAGCATTTATAACAAAAAATATATGACAATCCTTTTCCCTTTTTTGGGGGGTCTCCAGCTAAAAACCCCCCCAAACCGCCCCGCCACATACATTTTTGTTATTTTTTTTTTTAATACTCAGCCTTAATACGGAATCATCCTGAGCATTTATCTATGAAAGTTCCACTTCTGAGGAAAGAGCTCTAACACTATCAGAGCATTCATTTGGAAGCTCCAAACTTCACAGACATAATTGTATATTTATAAAGCGCTTATACACAGGTGAAGTGCTTCAACGGCCTTCAAGGCGGGGAGGGAACAGGGGAATACAGAGTCATTCTTATGCCTTGAAGTTTCCGAATGATCTTGCAAAATGACTAGCAACTTGGCCTGGCGGCCTTACTACAAGTGCAGGTGTAAGACAAAAAGGAAGGAGCAGAGGGCAAGGAGATGAAGAAACATACAATCCTTAGCTGCCGTACCTGGCCAACAGCGGTTTAAAAATAGTGCAAGTGCGTGACGGATGGTAAGGGGATAAGGGAGTGGTGGAGGAGAAGGACATACAGAAACAAGAAATTACCGTACTAGGTCCTGATGGTTTTTGAAGGGTAGGGGGCCACCTGTTCTGAAGAGGCTTTCAAAGACCAGACTTGTCTAGAGACCTCCTCAGGTGTGACCAGGGAGAGGGAGGACAGAAGAGGGGGATCGGAGAGGGCGGCCGAGGGGAGCCCAAGAGATGTTGTTGTAAGAATAGGCGCAGAGGAAAGAGAGGTCAGAATGTCCTGTGTTTTTGAGGTGAAGTGAGGAGCCTGGGCCGAGCAGAGGGCTCAAATCACATGTATCCTCGCTGAACCCCTGCCCCAGTTCCTCTGAGCCATAGCCGTATGCAAGCAAGGCAGCAGTAATTATATACCAATGCTACAGGCTTTCCTTCTGCCATGGTAGCATAAACTCGCCAATAATAGAATGAGCTGAGGGCAAATGGAAAGATGAGTAAGTAGTACATAGCTTAAGTAAAAGTACAAATAAAATCTCTGCCAAACTTAGCTGGTCTGCCTACTCCTATTCTATGATACAAACACAAGGACAACACTGAAACTGACTGCCATATTATGTGTACTCCAAGAAACGGAGAAAGAAAGAAAGCAAAAAAAGAGAGAAAGAAAGAAAGAACAGCAAATGGATTTCATAAGAAAAAGATAAAACAGAAAGCAAGCCAAAGCAAGTAGGTCAGGTATAAAAGAATGAGTTCCCGAATGGGAAACAATGTAGCAACAGTGGACAGTATACTGGAAGGACTAGCTGAAGGCCTTAACTGGTGCACATCTGCTGTGCCAAAAACAGGCATAGAATGATGGCTACTACTATTGGGTTGTAGCACACATTCCAAGCTTCCTGATTGGCTGGCACCACAATGCATTCTGTTATTTGGCACTAATGACCGAGGAAGGGAGCATACCAACGCTAATTGCCCGTCAGTCCGAGGTAAATGAAAGAAGCGAAAGCCTTTACAGAGGTGAGTGGCACTCCTTTATGGCCGGTACGGAATGGCCCAGGTCATTATCGCCAATAGCATCCCTGAAAAGACATATTAGGTGCTAACAAAATTTTGTAAGGGTGTTTTGGAGAGGGAAAATATGAATGGACAGGCTTCCTTCAATTATAGCCAACCAATCCAAGCTGTCCACCATGAAAATAGCAAATGCAGTACTGCAAAGAGGCCTTTTCTCTTTATATGGTGGCCCATGCAAAGGTGAAGCAATGGACAGAGGAATTGATGCGGCATGAGGAGGTGCAGGCAAGAAGTCCAGGGGAGACAGAGACTCGCAGAGAGGTTGTCTCGAACATGGACATGCATCAGCAGACACAGTGATCCCAGCAATCTGACTCAGTCTCACATGGGCCTGGGGAGCTAATGACACGTCTTCATCCAGGCAAAATTCGACAGCTACTTATGCTGGAGAACAAGTTCTATAGGAAAGTAAATTTTCCTTCAAGATTGGACCGTTCATCGGCTGACATAAGTGGAGGAGAGTAACAAGCATACTGGGAAACACATTGCAACCATATTGCAGAAATTCCCACTCAGTGATTGCCAAACCTTGCCTTGATAGCAACTGATCAACCGATCTTGACAGTCTATGAGGCATCAATGTAGAAGATGTGACATATCTATACGTTTTACGTTTTGGGGCCAGATGCACATTCCAATCTAGTCAAGATTGCTGGGGCACTGGCATATTTTATGAGAAGAGAAGCTGGAGCGGCTACTCTCCTTCCAATCTGATTCAGACTCATAACTTCCCATTCTAGAGCTAGATTATCTAATGTCCACACCTGTGCTAACACTGAACAAATACTAGACTAACATAGAATGCAGCAAACAGGGTTTGCCAAAATCCCTATGAAATAAAGATTTTTGCAATGGAGTGAATGTTTTCCACATTTGCCAGCATGATAGGGCATAGACCAATTAGCGCTTGCTCCACATTTAGCCAGCACCCTTCGACATAACATTTTGAGTGAAGGTCACAAAAATGAGAACATGAACTATTTTTTGTTCTGCGAAAAGCAACACAAATAAATGTTAGTTTTTTAATACGAAAGTTTGGACTTTGAGTCAAGACCTGTTACTTTTTATGTCACACAGCATATTGTACAAATAAGAGACTATGTAAAATGTTAATTTAATATGGATTGTGTCATCACCTGTACTATTCCATATCACACAAGCAGAAAAACTGGTTCTAAGAGCATCATTTGCTACATTATTAGCATTGATGCAAACGTTAGATGACCTGCATCTGGAAAACGTAGTCTGCGTTCATGTGTCCAGATTCCCATTGAACTGGAGGGAGCACAATTGAGAAGGCTGCTCCCTTGAATTTGATCTGCTGTGCTTGCTGTCATTGGCTAATTAGCAGAAGTGGCTGACGCATGACTTAGGGCCAGCTACTTCCAGGTGCACATGCAACCTCTGTAGCATGAGCTATGCAGGCCACTGCAACCTGTATCCTCCCCGCCCCCGGGCCCCTTCCACGGACTGCAGATAACATACTTTTATTTGTACTCTGCGCCATTACTTTCTAGGTAGGTTTGCGCTATATAAACCCAAATACAAAATACTTGACATTTCTTAACATAATTCAAAGGGCTGAACGTGTGTTTGAGAAACACATTTAGCAGATTCCAAACTTATTTGTCTTAAAGCAATAGAAAAAGCATGCATAAACACCTTGCATAGAGAAAACCCCTATTCTCTATGCGGGACACCAATACAAAATTCCAGAGCTAGACTAGAGCCACGATATCTGTACTGTTGTAACGTGGAGAAGCACATACCTCCACAGTGGGCAGAGATACACATGAGGCCGAGACATGCAGCCTTCTTTGATATAGATCAGATCTCAGAAAAGTTGCACATTCTTTCCATATTAAAACACAGCCTGTCTGTCTCAGGAGATTGGGTGACCAGCTCCTTCGTATGGCAGATAATAAAATCTGGCCTTACCCTTCTGTTGAGATGGTTTGTTCAGATGTGTCACCTAGCTCTGAACATCACAGACATTTTTACAAATACTTGTGTACAGACTATGATATTGAATACACTAAACAAACACTGTATTAAAATGTATACCTAGTGATGTCATTAGTACAACATTCAGACTGAAACAGATTACTTTTAGTCACTCATTCAACAATTTAAAGAAGTGATTCATGGTACTGCTAGCAGGTTCCTCTGATGGATAATCGTCTTGAGGTTCTTTTTCGAAATGTTACTTCTATAAAGGACATTTGCTTTATCATCTATCAGTATTTTTGCCACTTCCAACCGCTGGGTAAAATCGGAAGGTTGATCAGAAACACCAATAAGAAGCTACTTGACAGTTTACCTCCAAGAAGCTTGCAGATGGGGTGCTGTATATCTTGATGTTGCTGTAGTTGGAGCTTGGCAGGGCCTGTCCATCTCGGAACCAAGAAATGACGGCGCTGGGGTAAGCGAAGACCTCACAGGTGATATTGACTGCGTTCCCTTCCCAGGTGTAAACGGCAATTGGGCCTTGCAATTTAGGGGCATCTGTGGGAGCAGAAAGACTTTTTATTAATGATATGGAAAAAGAAAATCATAGGCAAGAGGGAATCGAGTGTGACTTCTTCACCAGATCACGGGCTGCTCACAAGACACAAGACCAGCCTGAAATATTTAGACATGTACTGAGTAGAAGGAAGACAAAGCAACCTTCACAACTAACCCTCACTGCCACCCATCAAATGTCAATGGTTTGGGGCAAAACAACATTTCCTGCCCCCAAAGAGGCGGTTCATCAAATTTCCTTTGGCAAAAAAACATAGCAATGCCTGTAAGAATTTGGTAAGCATCTCTACACATTTTCGTTCAGCGATTTTATAAAAGGTGGCATAATTTAAGAAGTACATTACTGGGCAGTAACCAAGTGAAAAAAGATTTCGTTAAAACATCTCGGTAATGAAATGTTTATTGTCCCAAATCCTCAGGATCATTTTTAGTAGCAATGAATTTTGTCTTTCACTCTTTTGCTGCAGCAGTCATGGAACAGGCACACAATCTAGAGTGAAGGGTGGTTGGTGAAGCATCCGACATTAGCAGGAATGGCTTCTTCTAAGACGGCGACGCTTTAAGACTGGCTTTTGCAGCTTGAGAAGCAAGTGTGTTTTGCAGCCATACGGGCACTCCACTGTTCTGTTGGGTTCTACTCTGTGTGGTAAGATCTGCTCCGGTATAGAGGCAGCCGAGAGACAGGCAACTTTGCAACATAAAGAGCTCCCAATGCCAAATGTCTTGTTTCAGGTGGGAAAGCCCTTGACAGTGGCTGAAAAAGTTGTCTAGGATGAGAATGAATGCTAGACATATCTGCATTACAAAAGAACAAAACAATCACCTCTTTCTCTTTGTGTGCTGGGAAGGGCATTCACCACTGTATATAAATAATGGTTACATTTCATGGTGTATCGTCATAAATGTACATGCGGCTACGGAGGTTTCTCTCTGATCTGAGGTAATCAGAGGTAATCATAGATCTCGCAAAGAGCAGTACACTAAAGTCTTCAATTCATCAGGGATCTTGCAGGATAACTAACCTCTTTTGTTAGTTTTCTGTCAGATCTCAAGCAACCATTTACTTTACATTGGTCTAGCTAAACATACAATACCTAGATCACCCCACTCCCGAAAGTACCCCACTTACACTGCACTTCGAGGTACATGGCCTGAGAGTCCTGTCCAATGGTGTTGCTCGCAATGCAGAAGTACTCCCCCGCATCGGTGTACTGAATGTCGTTCAACGTGAGAGACGAGACCCTGGCGTGACTGCTCACCACGATACGTCCATCCAGAGTCTAGTGGAAAAGGAAGAGTGCGTTAGTAAACACAAGCAATAAACACTGTACTCTGATGAGAAACTAAAGCGAGTGCTCTTAGAGTGTATGCATTGTGCGCATCTCAACGACCACATGACTGAGGACTGCCAAATTCAACAGAAAGCGCTGCTCGTTTACAAGATTTCCTAGCCTTTGGCAGTCCAGCTCTTGCCCTAGTACCAGGTTTACAGAGTTACATTTTTAGAATGTATTTGTCTCGCGCATTGGAAAGCCAGTTATTACGCAGGCATGTGCAACGCATGGAGCCATCTTCTTGACCAGACCTCATTCGATGAAACCTCTGCAACTGTAATCTGGTGACCAAATTTACTGGCCAAGCCAATGTTTCTGTTTACCATTAAAAGTAGTCCTCAGACCCGCATTCAAATACTTTCACAACATTTGTGTTTCTTGCCTCTAGAGCCAAAGGACCACTGGACTGGTTGCAGGCTACAAAGCAGTCTTCTACACCATATACAGATGCATTGTTTTGCTAAACTACAAGAAGCACTGGGTCTCTGAAGTTTGCCTCTGGATTTTCTGTATTGTTCCCGGGCACTTAATCCGGGAATTCTGGATGGCATCTGTAGACCATGGTCTGTCACAAATGTACACACTGTTAGGTAGACACAGATCTACACAACGTAATTGTTAATATTTTCGTGAGTTTATATTTCTTTGTAGTCAAAGGATTTAAATACGCTTACGTATGTGTACAGCGCATGGAAAACCCCAACGATCACTAAGCGCTCTAGAAATTGGTCCCTTGCACGCAACAACGAGTAAAATGAGGGGCTGTAAGTGAAAGGGTAAAGGAATCCTTGAATGGGTAGAAGAAGAGTACGAAAGATGATGGGGCGGAAAAGAGGGGGCACTATGGCAGGGGATAACTTTGGGATGCAGAGGAAAGGGGAGATGGGTGGGACCGGGATTTGAGAAGGAAAGGTTGAGAGATGAAAAAATAAATAAGCAAATAAAAAAAGAACTTGTAGATGAGCAGATACTCATGCCACAGGTAAGAAGAAAGGGCAGAGGAAGACTGCTGTGAAATGAACTAAAAAGGAAACAATTTATGTTCTCACAGAAGGAAAATAAAGTGGATTTATGGCCAACTCCTGTCATGATGGCGATTTGTACAGGAGAAGAGTATTATAATGCTTCATTGGGATTATGTTTATCCCTTAATTTAGGCATTTGCATTGTGCATGTGTGTAGTAATTCTGTGCCATGCCCACGTGCCTGTAAAATAAGTGCCTTTTCGGACAGGCAGGAAATTTACCCTATACATGTTCTTCAGGGTGAAACTGATCGCTCTGCTAGCACTGCCGAGAAGGAACAAGTTACTTACCTGTAACTCCTGTTCTCCAGCATTGGTATCTTTCATGAATTCACATGCTCATGAATATTCCCTGTCGTCAAGCTGGGAATCCTCTGTAATATTAAAGCAGTTTCGTTTTTAAAGCTAAAACTGCTTGTCGCTTATATAGCCTATTCCTGCCACTTTGGGTCATACTGTCCCAGCCAATGACATTTGTACTCCTAAGCTCCACGGTTGGTGACTATCTTCAGATTTGGCTGTGCACGTAAAGCGACAGTAGGAACCAAGAAGAGCCAGAGAGGGGACCGAGGGGGGGTTTGTATGTGAATCCATGTAAGTAACTTGTTCTTTCTGCAGCATGCGGTCTTCAATGGATTCACATGCTTATGAATACGATTATACAGCAGTACATATACACAACCATGGGAGGTGGTAAGGGTCTGAGAAGCAATACACCTGCATATGTCGAGCAGAGGAACACCGGAGAGAAACACTGTATTTGTTGAGATGGCTCCCGTGGAGTGGGCTCTCGGCCGGCCTGGTAGTGGTCTGTTGGCCAGACATTGGCAGTGCGTGATACAGCCAGAGAGCCACCTGGAGATGGAAGCCTTAGACAGGGCCTTCCCATTTATCAAAGGTCGAAAAGCTGGGAAGTTTTTCGAATGTCCTTTGTGCGTGCAACATAGAACTTCCAGTCAAGTGCAACGTCCAGCAAATGCAAAGATCTTTCAGCAGGTTGAAGAAGGGTTTGCAAAGAAAACTGGTAGAACCAAAGCTTGTTTAGACGAAAGTCAGCCTGGACCTTTCGCATGAAGGAAGGATGAGTTAGCAGAACCACCTTAGCTGAATCGAATGACAAATATGGAGGCTTGCAGGAGAGAGCCTGCATTTCCCCAACCCGCCTGACCAAGATGATTGCCACCAGGAAGGCGGTCTTCATGACAGAAACTTCAAGGAGGCTCGATGCAAAGGTTCAAATGGAGCTCCCATCTTTTTCGACAGTACCAAATTTAGCTCCCACGCAGGGACAGGAGCCTTCACCGGAAGGAATGCCTGAAGAGGCCCTTGAGGAACTCCTTAACAAGCCTGTGCGACTACAGGGAGAGCTTGCCTGGAGCCCGGGTGTACCAGGATATGGCGGCCAGGTGGACCTTGATAGATGCACCGGCAAGGCCAGACTTGGCAATCGAGAGCAGGTAAGGAAGAAGCTGTGGTGCCATTAGGCACAGTGGAGAAATCTCCTGCGCCTGGCACCACACTAATGTGCTTCCACTTGTGTTCGTTAGCAGGCCAGTGTAGCGAGGGCCCTGGCTAGAATGTTGTAGCAATCTAAAGGCAGAGATTAGTGTCCACATTCTAGGGCTGCAGGAGCCAGGCCATGAGGCTCAGAGACGCTGGGTCGTGGTGCAGGATTAACCCTGCTTTTCTGGAGAGCAGGCCAGGAAGGGGAGGCAGTTTTATTGCTGGTACCACCAACAGATGGAGAATGTCTGAGTACCAGATCTGCCTGGGACACGCCGGTGCAATGAGGATCATCTGGCAGTGGCAACGTTTGGATGTGCTGATCCCTCATAGCAACAGAGGAATCAGTGGGAATTTGTATAGGAAAAGGCCTACCCAACGGAATGAGAATGCACCCACCAGACTCCTGGGTAGAGGATACCTGCTGGCAAACTTCTCACACTTTGTGTTGGTAGCTGTCGCAAAGAGGTTGAGTTGAGGGAGACCCACTCGTTGAAGAGATGAGACAAGTACGCTTGCTGGAGCTCCCATTCGTGGCAGGATCTCCCTGCTGTGAGAGTCTGCAATGAGTGTTCTGAACGTCTGCCAGGTGAAATAGGATGAGAAAAATCCATTGAGCAATGGCCAAGTGCCACAGATGAAGGAGCCGCCACAGCCAAGAGTGTGTTGAGGCAGGATCCTAGGAAAAGCGCGTTCTGAGATGGTGTGACACGCGATTTCTGATAATTTATCGAGAATCCCAGAGAAGTTAGGGTCTTGATGGTCTCCGCAGTGTGCTGGATTGCCACTGAGTGAGACCTGGGTCGGATCAGCCAATCGTCTAGGTAAGGATAGGCGCAGATTCCCTTGCAATACAGGTGTTCTGCTACCAGAGCAAAACCCTTGGTGATCATCCTTGGGCTCGACTTCAAGTCGAAAGGCAGGCCTTTAAAATGGCAATGTCTTCCCTGAATGACAAAACGTAGGAACCTGCGGTGTTTGTGATGAATGTGGATGTGGAAGTAAGCATTCTCTAATTCGTCGAGCACATGCTGCAACGTGACCATACCAAATATTTGGGACTTTTAGGAATTTTTTGAGGCGTTGCAAGTCTAGAATGGGTCTTTTTCGCACCAGAAAGTATCTGGAGTATACTCCAGAGTGCCGGTGGCGCTGAGGGACTGGATCTATTGCCCCTTTGTTTAGCATGGCCTGACCCTCCTTTAGTAGCTGTGCTATGTGTTGTTCTCGTCTGGGAATGGGAGGAATGTGAGGGCATTTGTCCTGGAATTCCAGAGAGTGACTCTGTTGAAAGATATCGACCACCCATTTGTCTGTGGAGTGTTTGCGCCACTGGTCGACAAAATGTCATAACCAACCTCTCACTGGGGTCAGCAAGCGAGGGCTTGGGCCCTGGGGCGGATCAGGCTTGCTTTGGCACCTGCGCTCTGGATACTGGGGCACGACGAGGCTAGTTGCCACTTCTGTAGGCCTATGAATGTCCCCTATATTCCGCGTCAGTGGTTGAACGGGAGGGTTGGTGATAGGGTGAGGTGAACCCTTTGGAGGACCTCAAGACTTTCCCTTTAGAGGAGCGAAAAGATGGGCTCCTCTGCTGGAGGGTGCCCAATTAACGTGTCATTGACTGCTTTCCCGAAAAAGTTGTCACCATTGAAGGGCATGTCTACCACCTTTATCTGCAGATCCGTGTGGAGGTTGGTGGCCTTGAGTCAACCTTGGCAGTGGAGGGCCACTCCATTGCCCATCTGCCAAAATCCTGAATTTGCGATGTCCAGGGCGACAGTAATTGCATGCAGAGGCTACCTCTCCCCCGTGGAACAACGCTAGGGCCTCAGCCTTCTTGCCCTCCTGGAGGAAGTCGAGGATGGGTCCCAGCTTATACCAAAGCTCTCTGCCATTCCTCGAGAGAATGGCTAAGGCGTTAGAGGCCTTGGTAGTAGACGCTGCAGTCGTGATGATACACTTCACAGTCACATCCAGCTGCTTACCCTCAGATCAGGTGGAACCATAGAAGAAGAAGGTGGGTGTGAGGACCTTTTCTGGCCGCAGCAGAGACCACTGAGTCTGGTGATGGTTGAGAACTGAGGCACTTCGGGTTGTACCCGGGACCCCGTATTTCTTCTCCAAAGGTCGCCTTTTTGGCAGGGCCTTCACAGGAGTCTTCATGACCAACAGGCCATCTTCCAAAATGTCACCCAGAAGGGAGACTGAAACAATAGTCCTCATGGAGGTCTTCCGCCGTTCGAAAAGGAAATCTTCCTTTTTCTTCTCCTCGGGCATGAGGTTGAACAGCTTTGCCACCTGTGGGATCCTTAAATGAAATAAACTAATCTCATCTGGTGGCGAATCCCTGGAGGGCAGCTGAACATCAGGAGTCTCCCCATCTGCAGGAACGCGGTCATCAAACTCATCAGTCCCCTATGTTTCCTGGTTCGTGACAGCAAAGGTATCGCTGTTTGTCTGGGTTGCCTATTGCTCCACAGCAGGAGGTTCAACTGGCAATTGTCCATGGATAGCTGGGGCTGGATGAGACAATGTCAACTGAGCTTGGGAAGGCATTGAAGGACTCCTTGAAGGAGCAGGTAGGGGCCCAGCCGGTAGATGCTGCTGGATTTCTGACACCAGCGTGTGGAGAGTGGTCAAAATGTTCATTGACATCCCTTGTTGCTGCAGGAGCCTGTGCTGGTTCATGAAGCAAAGGGCTCAGAGACCGAGATGGCTGGTGAGATGGTTGAGCCCCCTGCCGAGGCACTACCAAAATGGGATCAGGCTCCCCACTGAACGCCCTCTTGTTCGGAGTAAAAACCTTCTTGCAGGTCCTCTTCAGAAGGACTGGAGGAGTGAATTACTGGGACTGGGGATGACACTCCAGGAGGCCCCAAGGGAGACAGCAAGAGTGATGTGGCCTTGGTGGGTCTCGGGAGAAATACTGAGAGCTGGAGGCATCTCTCTCTCCAAATTCGAGCAGGTAATGGTGCCGTTGTTGACGAGCCCGTTGTCGGTACCATTGAAGGAAGGCCTCGGTGGCAAGGCCACTCTGTGAGTGGCAATCGTCATCACGGAAACTGTGACTGTAGTGGATTAGCCCCTCGCCGGGATCAAAGTCGTCAACGGAATACTAGTCTTCATGGGCAAAGTCATCAATGGGGTAACAGCCGGGTAACAGCCTTGGCAGATGAGGTTGCGGATGGGTCCCTCAATGTGGTCTATGATGACGACGAGGTTGTTGATGGTAAAGCAGATGATGGGTTCCTTGACGGGGTCTGTGTCGACGAAGTCTTATGCTCGGCTGCTGGCACCAGAGATTTCCTCGCAGATGGAACCTGGCTGCTTGATGGTAGACTATCTGTTGACAGAGAGGGTGACGACGACCGGTGTCTCTCAGACCTGGGCTCCGCAGCCACGGTCACCATCGATGAAGTAGTCGTAAGAGTGTGAGACGACTTATCCTTTTTTCGGTTTCTTCCACCAGGGGGTGTCTGCAAAGGATGTCGAACTCTTCTTGTCAGAGGGAGTATGCTCTTTGCGTATGCCACCACTGGAAGAGGCATGACTGAGCACGGACGCTGAGTCAGAGGCCTTAAATTCCTCAGTCCCGCTACCGAGCTTCTATGGAAGTCCTCCCAAGTCTTGGAGGAGAAGGCCTGGCATATGGAACAGTCATTCGCATTGTAGTCGGGATGTAAGTACTTGATAGTATGGGGAGCGAAAAACAAGGACCCCCAACACGAAAAGGTGCAGCAAAAATGTGCAGATGGTCACCAGGGGTTGAGTTTAGGAGGACAAATGTCATTGGTTGGGGCAATATGACTCAAAGTGACAGCAATAGGCTCTAGAAGCGACAAGCAGTTTTAGCTTTAAAGAGAAACCGCTTTAATATTACAGAGGATTCCCAGCCCGACGACGGGGAATATTCATGAGCATGTGAATCCATGTAAGACCCCATGCTGGAGAAGTAACTGTACAAGCTAAAGCCTGCCGGTAAGCTACATATTGAACAACAGCCTTTAGAGGATCTATACGATTGTAAAAGTTTTTTTATCAGTCTCTAAGGTTTTGTCAGATGATTGTAGCTTTAGACATATGCTTAGCATGTCAAGGTAAAGAATGGATCAAGAAGGAAGACCAGGGATTTAGCTTCTGGAGATAAAATTCAGTGTACATCAAACGAGGACATGACATCCAGTCTTCTTGGTCTATGTTGGTGTGTCTCTGTGAGAATGAACAGAATGTGGACGTTCGTGGGCTTAGCACGAAAACACTTTTTTTCACACTAAACTGAATTTCAGATATGAACAATTTTAGTGCATGCTTAGCAGAACTGTTTTACACACTTGCTGTTGCTACAGCTGGATTCCCTCTCTGCTTCTTTTGGGATTATTATCTCAATTATGAGTATGGAGGTAAAGGTAAAGATAAAGAAATGTGGCATTTTAATTACCTCCTATTTTTAAAATATCCCCCATTATGAGATGTGATTGTATGGAATATTTACCGCAAGGGATACAAAGAAGATTTTCCATGGGGTAAAAAGTATGGGGGTAAATAACCCGTACTTACCCACGCAGTACTTTCTACGTTACCCATGGCATTAGGCCCATATCCACATGAAAAACATGGAAAAGAACGGCAACAAACGGGATTCAAGATTGACTAAAAAGAGGATAAATTTGCAATAATGATAAACACTTGTATCTCAATCTATTCAATGTTTACATTTGCAAGTGACACCGGGTGATTACATCTCAAGAGATGCACAAGCCATTGTGAAAAGTATTAAATGAGAATTTCCAGTAACTCCATTAAGTCTGGAGACTGTACAAAAACAGCATGTAAGTCCAGTGTTGCAGACTTTAACGAGTATTGGGACGTACATTGTTAGAAAACAAAAAGATCTAACAAAAGACAAAATTACTAGATAATACGTATCAAACCAGCTTCCGATGCCTGAATGGGAGAACACCAGGAGAGGACAGACACATTAATTACAAGGCCTGCTAAGTTTGATTACCGGCTAACCATTACTCAGGATTTTCACACAATCGATCAAATGAACGTGGTAACGACTCCCTATTGCAGTGGGTAGCCCTTCTATGTTGATGACTATGTTTGTAAGGGGAAGCGATTGCAGAAGATTCTCAATTTCAAATTCAAAATGACAACAGAATCACTTGAACTCCAGTAGCTCTGAAGAAACACTTGGGAGAACTTGTTTCTTCTTGAACATTAACGAGAAGCACATCACCCATGACCAAACGTTCCCTTCACGGTGCAACAAAAAGATCTCCATGAAAAGAACAGAGATGAGGAAAGTATTTTCTGAGTCACAGAATTACCAAAGTGAACGCGCTATCGTATTGGAGGATGAGAAAGATTAGAAACCTGCAATTAAAAAAATACAGAATGACAATCAAAACCAGCTGAAAATATTTAACACGTTGAAAAGGAAAGACAGTCAAGTTTTCTGGCAATCTACAGCCAAGGCTACCAGATTTCTAAAAACAAGAGGTGGCTACAGTGTCATTAAGGACGAGGATGGATTTCTACTGCAAAACCGAGGTTATCACACTCTCTGCAACTTACAGAAGCATACAGTAATTCCTTCCAAAAGGTGGCATATCGGCACACCAACTCCAGCACAATTGAAGTACTTGGCCTAGAATCTTGTGACCAATCTATAAACACTTCTTACAGGGAAACTCCATCCAAACATCCATCAAGAGCTGTGTTGACATCCCAGTTTTTCAATGTGTCCATTCTTATTATTACATTATATTGTTGGATTCAATTAGCAAGATCTTTGCACGCCGCATACACCTGACTTTATTAGCCTGAGGCAATGCAAACTAATTTGCAGCAGACAAAACAAATGTTTTCGGAAAGACATACAACATTAAAAAGGATTCATATTAATCCTACGTTTTCAATTAACTTCCAACTGCTTTCGACTTGGATAAAGAGTGAAATAATGGATTAAACAACATGGGGGAACTTCTTAGACTCCTGGTCAAAGTGCACAAAGATACTATGGTAAAGGTTCAGATGGGCCTGGCGAGGGGTCAGACAATTAAGAGGATTTTGAAAAGAAAGCTGTCTAATTAGCCATACCAAATGATGTCACGCACGGGGGATACAGACCTCCTGCATTAATTAGGATTATAGCGCACAGTGTTGGCATTAATGAAATCTTCTGTAGATCATTTAAAAATAAACATCATGGTCTTCTCTCTGCCTCGTACAAAAAAACATTGCTCGCAGTTTCCAAATTCAGAGAAATTTTGAGAATTCCGGGACTACTGCTTCTCTGGTTGAAGATTCTACTGTAGCCTCGCCTAGAAACCAAAGACAGTCTGTCTTAATCCTGGTCGATGCTAACACAGGGTTAAATAGGTCCTTCCGTCTGCACACTGCAAGAAGCATTAACTCAACAAAAAGTCCATAAAATCGAAATATCATTGTCACTATGATAGGGAGAGATTTACTTTGCAACAGAAATACTGCCCTCGCATAAGGCAAAAAAAGAGAGGGAAGATAGTCCAGCAGTTGTGACAACCAACTGGAGTCCAGGCAAAACCCTTGGAATGTGGACTGATGAATATAATCCAAGGCAGCTTCACTGCATGTATACAGTGTTGGTAGCCAACTCCTGGAGAAGAATCATACACTATAAAGTATATATCATGACAAGTCACTAGATCAACGGGGCATGTTGGAAGGTAACCTAGGAGACACTAACCCCAAATACACATTAAAATGCTTGCTAACTTCAAAATCTGGTATGGCCAGTAATAGTTTGGCAAGGTCTGCTGTGCCATTAGTCAGAAATGGGACGTTTTGGCTAATTATGTTACATTCAATGAGATGCAAAGATACCTACAGTATTTCGCAGCTCTGTGGGTGAATGTTTCTCCTGAACTTTAAATGTATACAGCTGCAACTGAGTACTAAAAGTAGGTGGATCAAGATTGCATTATTTAAAAGAATCTGTGTCGCTTACCCACCCATGCATCCTATATCTGCCCACCTGTGGGAAAGGGAACTATTTCGAAGGCAAATATTTTTGCATTATAGCTGTGAGATCAAAGATGTTCTCAATACTTTATATATACAAGAACATAATTTCTTATCAGCTTGAGATTCTTTAAATGGTTTTCAATACCCTGTGTTCTCAGTTAGAAAAGATGATTGTTATCAATGAATGTTTCAATATCTGTATGTCTTTCTCTGAAAGCCTTTTAATAACCCAATACAAAATTTAAATGTAAATGTGGTATGCAACGTTATTCAATGCAAAATAACTTTCAAACATTGTATTGCTTTTGTGAACCAAGTCCAACAGCGCTCCAATTATAGTTCAGGCATTGTTTATTTTACTGATTTTAGTGGAACTCGTTTAATTGTTATAAATAGTTGAAAATCTCACACGATCAAAGGCAGGGCAGAAAAAATGGCGACTACTTCTGCTGCCAATGATAGCAATCTAGTTTTTTGCCATTATTTACTCATGTCAACCTGCTACTTCCAAGGCAGGAAATCAATAGCTGGAGAAGTCAGAAAATGCAGGGAAGCAAACCTGAAGGCCCGCTCACCGAATTAAGCTGTGGCCCGAGGGGGCGTATTCCAATCCCTCGCTTTATCAAAGCAAAGAGTAAGGGATTTTTCAGGTCTCATTGTGACAGGCAGAAGATTGGAAGCAATGGAAACTAACAACATCCACTTCCAAGGAATACCAATAGGTGCTGTGTAGATATGTGTGCGGTTGCAGAGATGCACTTTGTTCCTTTTCATGCAAAACAAGTAGTGTGCATATGATATGATTCGTTATTTATAATGCGCTTAATACCCAGAGGTTTATAAGCACGGACCCAGGGATCGAACTTGTGGTGCTCCATGTCGGCCTGTTTCCAAAGCGAGCACATTGCGCCTGAACTATCCTACCGAGACCAACACCAAGAGTTTATCAACACACACACGTGAACACTCACTAAACTACCAGTAGCTCAAGGCCATCTCCGTGTTGTGATTGCATATAAATGCAGCAATCACAGAAAACACAATGGCCAAAACTGACAAAAGCTTTGGGTGCATGTGAATTTGTACCTAAAAGTCGTAGTTGGGAAATTCTGACCAAGGCCATGGAACGAGGCCTGTGTGAAAAATGTACAGTTTGCACATATGCAGAAATATGACAAATGGAAGTGGGATTTACCTATAGTACCATTCACTCTTCAGCAGGGGCGGAGCCAGCTTCAAAGTTTTGGGGGGATGGGGACGGCTGGAAACAGGACTGAATGACAGTTTTGAAAGCTGATAGCGGAGGCTACAACCCATTGCGCTTTTCACCCTCCCTTCCTTTGAGCACAGGTGGCTGAATAACCTGCTTTGGCCCATTAGATGCATCTTTCACCCCAATTCAGAGGCTATTTAGTTTCACAAAGATGCTAATCATTGGAGGCGTGGCCATCTAAAAGTGAAGACCAGTGCCTTATGATGAAGCTAAAGGCTTAACTGTTGGTCTCAACACGTTTTTATGCGAACCCCCCCTTGAAGAAACATTTTTACAGGTGCCCTACCCACCTAGCCATGATCATGGTGTTAGCTGGCACATGGAAAAGGAAGTATGTGGTATGAGCCTGTCTGTAACTCAAGTCTGCTTATCATCTGTAACAGCGCCTCAATGCCTCATGGGCTGCAAGCGCGCTTGATGAATGCAAATAAATAAATAGACAAACAAACAAACAAATAAATAAATAAATAAATGTCAAGCAAGCTAATCGATGGGTTGGCTATGGGTGACAGCATGCCAAGATGCCCCATTCACCCTCTCTAATGGACACCATTTAGACCCGATTAGACTTGAAGGGCATAGGATAAGCTTGGATGTATTTGAGGGGTATACTGTTCAGGTCAAAGTGACATTTGGTTAGCTCGGAGGGTGGAATTGCGTATCAAGGAGGACAACACCACAAAAATTGAATAGTAACTTCTGTGGCAGGATTGAAGGGAAGGTCTCAAATTGTTTCATTGCAAATGGATGGGAGGGAGCATATCTTTCCAATTCAAAAGATCAAAAACCTGATCACTAAGGGTGGAATTTACACCGCACGGCACAGGCTCGCTGAGAACATATGCTTTTTTTAAATTTTGGATTGGTAATTTACACTGCCCTCTTTTTTTCCTCATCACTCACCTTCCCGTGCACTCTCTCTACTATCTTTAAAATCTTCACAGTCCTTTCTTGGAATGTCCACTCTGTACTCGCTCACTCTTTCACACTCCCTTTTGTGTTCTCATATTCCCTCTTGCACTCTTGATCATTTTCCGCCTTCATTCCTATTCAATGTTGCTCCTTCCTGTTCGTTTTCTATCACTCCTTTTCCTCCCACGTTGACTTTACATTTTGCTTAGTTTCTTCCCTTTATCCCTACCATACCCTCGGCTCTCCCTCTCATGCAGTTTCTTGGTTCCATTCTGCCACTTCACTCACTCCTTCGTGCAGCCGCTTGGATCGTCCCGCCTCAAATTCTTTCTTTCCATTTCTCATGTTCTTTTTCTTTCATTCCCTTTTGTTCTACGCCCTCCCACCCTCACATTCTGTCTTGCCTTTCTTCTCCTTTTGGTTTTCTATATTTTCACCTCCTGTTTTGTATGTTGCCTCTTTCTCCCCTTCCCCAGAGCACTGAAGACGCCACATGCCATCCATGAGTAAGTCGTCCAGTTCTGGTGTTTCCTTCCCAGCAAGATTAAAAGTCCCAGTATGCAAAGAATAATGACTGAACTGGATGACCCAGTTATTCACCACATGTGCCAACTCTGTAGTTCTGCGTTTCTCTGGTGTGTCAGTCTCTCCCTCCCTCCCTTTCTACCCGTCTGTATATATCTTTCTTGTTCTCTCTCTCTCTCTCTCTCCCCCTCTCTCTCTCTCTCTCTTCCCCTCAATTTCCCCCTTGACTCATTTAATCTAGTTTCCTCACATATTCTCTTGCCTAGTGCTCTCTCCTACTCATGATATATCTCCTTTATCATTCTTAATTTCCCACCTGTTCAGTTTCATCTGTCTCTCTGCCACCTCTCTCACTCTTTCTCTCATCCTGACTCTTGCCCCTCACTCTCTCCCTCCCCTGTCCTTCGCCCCTTTCATGTCTGTTGTGGCTGTCACGCTTCAACCTGTTGGTGTTGTTTCTCCCTTCATATACAATGCCTCTGTCCCTTTACATGTCTCCCGCTCTGCTCTTTCACTTCTGCCCTGGCCTCTGCTTTCTGTTTTTGTCTCTGTGTAACAGCTACAATTGTCACAGTGTGCACCTCTTTCAGGGGACTCCGCTGTGCCAACTTCAGTAACTGAGAAATAAGCACACCCTGAAACTCTTTCAGACTGCGCTTATTTCCATGAATGTGCGAATTCGCTGCATAGAGCCTTGGACTCAGTTGAAATGTAGATATATATGGAACAAGCCCCACAGCTTGAAGGCCACTGGGAGGTCTACTGATATTGCTTCAGCAGGCTTTTGTCCTCTGCCACTGTGTTTGCTGCTGCTGTCACAGAGATGAGAAATGTGCCCTTGCCGTCAGAGCCAAGGGCTGTGCATCACAAGCCCATGCTCTTCAGATACAAACTTAAAGAGGCTTGATGGAAACCAGGGACATCCCGATTCACTAAAAACCTGCAAAGCATTTACCGCTGTAGCATCTTGCCCTTTTTCCAACCTGGCGTAAGGGAAAATCTCCAAATAGAAATGCCAACTTTCTTAACATTTTCCCCCAGAAATGGCTCACTTTCCCGCTTAGGTTTTCTTAAGGCCCTGCAACTGGCGATCTACTCATTTTTTGTGAATTAGGGTAACTGTGGCCAGATAACAGAAACTTTGCACCATTAGCAATAGGGCAACGTTTGCTCTGGGGTAAAAACCTCCCCTTTCCAATTAACGGAAACACAATTTTATGTCCCCCAAAATGCCATTTTGATACCCTTCTCACATAATATGTACGTGCTCATGAGCTTTGCAACAGGAACGCACCGAGTTAAGATGGCCATCTGCTGAATTTCAAGTGTTTTGTTGCGTTAAATCTGCACAACTTAACTACACCTTAAATAAGGTTTTTTCAGTGAATTTGAAGGGCTTTGTTATACCAAATTTTTTTACAGGACACTAGCCATGGCCTTTGGCAGAGTCCACTGTACATGCTCTGTCAATTTCTTTTGGACCCAGTAGGTGGCCACGGCCATCAGTCATGGCCACTATACATGTGTTTCGGGCCCACTAACCAGGGCCTTCAGTTC
This sequence comes from Ambystoma mexicanum, assembly GCF_040938575.1. Lineage (NCBI taxonomy): Eukaryota > Metazoa > Chordata > Amphibia > Caudata > Ambystomatidae > Ambystoma > Ambystoma mexicanum. Next base: position 109,166,096 of record NC_090931.1, read on the forward strand.
TGAGCTGTCAAAATATCTCCCACAGCAATGTCAAGGAACAAAGCCATTTGCTTATTCCAAAAGCTCAAAATAACATTTCTGTTCCATAGACAATATTTTCACATTTCTTGTTACGTGGCATAAGGGACACATAGCTGTAGAATTTCCTTCTGAAGTAGGAAGCGCCCCATGCTTGAAAAACCCTCAACCTTTCTGGCCACTCGTGCTGTTTTAACATCTTTATATCGCTTTCTAAGGTAATGTACCAGAATGTCGCCCTCATTTATTTGTGCCCCTTGGGGCAGTAACCGGAGTCAGGGGTTGTTGGGGTGTCCCCCGCTGACGAATGTGGTAAGCGGGAGACAAGAAAGTTAAAAAAACACCTGCGGTGTCAGCTCTGATCGACGCAAGTGTCACTTTAGTGCTCTATTGTAGTCCTTTGGGGTCAAACTGCCCACAGCCAATTGGGAAGGTTCCCTTAGCTTTCCCCTGGAGGACATCTTCAGATTTTGGTATAGCACACGTAAAGTGGCAGTATGATCCAAAAACAGCCAAGCGGGGTAGGCAGGAGGGTTGCATATTAATCTATGAAAGCTACCAATGCTGAAGAACATGAGTTACAAGTAAGTAACTAGTTCCTTCTCCAGCATTGGATATTTCATAGATTCACATGCTGTGAATAGAGTAAAAAGCAGTACCATAGCCACATTAACGTGCGGAGGAAAGCTCCTCGTGGCAGACTTTACCACCAGAGACACTAACATCACGCAAGCAGGTTACGTAATACTGCCTGTCCGACTCTAGACTCTAGCAGAATCCCTGTCGAAGCAGTAGAACTTAGTAAACGTGTGCAATGACCTCTATGTCGTTGCCTGTAGATGTGCAGCAGTGGTATGCCAGAAAGAAAAGCCATAGTGCTGTCCACCAACCTGGTTGAATGAGCCCTGGGCTTGCCAGGGAGAGGCCAGTCAGCTTGTTGATGGCAGAAGGAAATGCAGGAGGAAATCCATCTGGCAACGGAAGGTTTCGACAGCGCTATTCCAACTCTAGATGCGCTAAATTTCACGAAAAGCTGTGAAGTCTGCCGCAAGGGTTTGGCCAGGAGACATAGTATTTTAAAGCTTGCAGAAAGTATAAAAGTGTGCAAAGAGCATTCTGCCGGGGTAACCGGCGATCCACAGAACACAGGCAACACACAAGGGGTTGGTCCTTAGAACCACCTTGGATTTGTGGAACGTTAAATAGGGTGCTTTGCCTGACAGTGCTTGTATTCCTCCTACTCGACGGGCAGAGGCGATGGCCACCAGGAAAGCTCTCTTCCAGGATAGGAATTTGAGTTCGGTTCAAAGGGTGGCTTCATTAGGATGGAAAGAACCACATTGAACAGGCTGGAATTTGTCATTTGATTGGTGGAAAAGAACAGAGGAACTTCTTGATTAATTATGAGACCGGGTATATCTTGAGATTAAATGCACTTTAATGGAGGAGTGAGCCAAGCTGGTGTGTGCCAGAAACAACAGATACAGCAGGATGTTGGGCGGTTGACTGGTTAAAGGATCCAGCTTTTCGTTTTGCACCAAATTTTAAACCTCCATTTGCTGCCGCAACACAAGCAAGTGTAGAGGGAGTGCGAGCCCGTGCTAGAAGGGAATAGTTTCTTACCTGTAACTCCATTTCTCCAGCATTGGTATCTTTCATGGATTCACATGCTTAGAATATTCCCCGTCGTCAGGCTGGGAATCCCCGGTACATTATATAGACCCTTTCCCGTAGGAAAACTTTTTCGACGCTTATGCATCCTATCCACCTCGTTTTGTATCATGCGTGCCCGCGCCGTCAGGACGCCATGATATAAATATATGACCCGCCCCCGCGCTCCCTCAGATTTCGGCCCCCAAAGTAGTGGGGGAACCAGTTTGCATGGCCAGGGGTGGCAGGCAGGCGCATGTGAATCCATGAAAGATACCAATGCTGGAGAAATGGAGTTACAGGTAAGAAACTATTCCCTTCTCCAGCATTGGATCTTTCATGGATTCACATGCTTAGAATAGATTACATAGCAGTACCATCCCGAAAAGAGGAGGCGTGCATGCAAACTCACATACTTTCCTTACAATGCCAGTTCCCTATGGTCGTGTACCCATCGGCAATAGTTAACATAGAAAACGAACAATATTCAATCATAATTGCAACCAGATGTAACCCCTCAACCGGGGCTTACCTTATTGGAATAGGTGTCGAAGCACCGCCTGTCCCATCCGAGTATCTTCGGCATGTTGTTGTGACAGGCAGTAATGGCGGGTAAAAGTGTGTGTAGCCGCCCAGGTAGCCGCCATGCAGATGTCCCCCAGAGGGACTCCAGACCACAGCGCCGTCGACGATGCCGCCGCTCTAGTGGAATGCGCTCTTGGGCGTCGCAGAAGAGGCTTCCCAGCCTTGGAATGGCAGTACGAAATGGTAGACGATACCCATCTTGACAGTCCTTGCTTTGAAATGGCTTTGCCTTTAGCACCCAGACCATAGGCCACAAACAATTGCCTCGTTTCCCTGAAAGGTTGCGTGCGATGAAGATAAAACTTGAGAGCCCTCTTCACGTCTAATGTGTGTAACGTGCGCTCCGCTCCCGAGCATGGCTCTGGAAAAAACGTAGGTAAGACAATAGAGGAATGTTTATGGAACACTGAAGGCGCTTTCGGTATGAACTGTGGGTTAGTGGCAAGGACCACCTTGTTCTTAAAAAATCTTAAGTATGGTGGGTCTACCATTAGAGCTTGGATTTCCGAAATACGTCGGGCTGAAGTGATGGCCACCAGGAAGGCCAATTTCCAGGACAAAAACTTTAGAGACCACGATGACATTGGTTCAAAAGGAGGTTTCATAAGAGACGCTAACACCAGATTGAGGCTCCACACCGGAGGAAATCTCTTCTCGGGAGGGAAACTCCTGAACAACCCTTTAAGGAAGTGCTTAATCAGGCGGTCGCTGAATAATGGTGCGGAATGTCGTTGACGTGTAAACCTGGAGATGGCGGCCAGGTGTACTTTTATCGACGACACCGATAAGCCCTTTTCAGCTAAGAACAGCAAGTATGGAAGGAGCTGTTCCGGCATAATCGACTGCAGAACCAAACCTGGTTGATCCCCACACCACTGACAGAAACTCCTCCATTTGTACGAGTATGAAGTGTTTGTGGAAGGTGCTCTTGCCGCTTGCAGAATACGACGACACTCCTCCGGAATCGTTAGCTGGCCAAATTCGGCGAAGTCAGGAGCCAGGCCGTCAACTTGAGGCTGTCCGGGTCGTGATGCCAGACGATACCCTCCTGTCGAGACAGAAGGTTGGGGATCTTCCTGAACCTCATTGGCTCCGCCACAGCCAAGTGCAGCAGGTCTGAGAACCACACCTGTCTGGCCCAATACAGGGCTACCAGAATCACCCGACATGGGTATTTGAGGATCCATTGCAACGTCCTCCGGATAAGAGGAAAAGGAGGGAATGCGTACAGGAATTTGTTCGTCCATGGGAAGGAGAACGCATCTCCCAGTGAGCCCTGCTGAGGCCATCTGCTTGCATAATGCGGGCATTTTCTGTTGTCCTTCGTCGCGAACAGATCGATGGAAGGATGTCCCCACTTCTTGAATGCATGTTGTAGTTGCTGGTCGTTCAGCACCCATACGTGAACTTCGTTCATTTCCCTGCTGAGGGCATCTGCCTCCACATTTCTCACGCCTGGTAGGTGGAACGCCAAGATTAGCATGTTGTGTTGCAGGGCCCAATGCCAGATTTTCTGTGCCTCCGTCGACAGGGACCTGGAACGTGTTCCTCCTTGTTTCCTTAAGTAAAACATTGTAGTCGTGTTGTCCGTCATGACACGCACCACAGAGTCTCTCAGTTGAGGAAGAAAAGGTTTTAGAGCCCACAGCACTGCTCTCAGTTCTAGCAGGTTGATATGCAGGGAGGACTCTTGTAACGACCACCGGCCTTGTACTTGTAACGTCTCCAGATGAGCTCCCCATCCGCTCAGCGATGCATCCGTCACCACCGTCTTCTGGAACTCCGGTTCCACCAGAGGCATTCCTTTCGTTAGATGAGTAGAAACTCTCCACCAGCGGAGTGCTTGTACCAGTTGTTCGTCGATGACCAGTCTGTCGGACCAGCGACCTTGGCTCTGCGTCCAACGGTCCGCTAGAAATTCCTGGCAAGGTCTCAAACAGACGGCAGTTGTTTATCAACGGAATGCAGGACGACATGGTCCCTAGCAGGGACATGTATTTGCGCACCGACACCCTGGTACCGCATCTCCATTCCGACGCCTTGCTTTGTAGCTTCTGTATTCTTTCGCTGGATGGTCTTACAAGGCTTGTGTGCGTATGAAACTCCGCTCCTAGAAAGACCAAGGTCCTCGAAGGCTCTACGGAGTACTTGCTGAAGTTTATCGCGAAGCCCAGTTCCTGTAAGAGGGACATCGTGGCCCCCAGACTGTTTCGTGTTTGTTCCATGGACGAGTCTCTGACCAGCCAGTCGTCTAAATATGGATAGACATGGTGACCGTCCTTCCTTAAATGGGCCGCTATGGGGGCCAAGCACTTGGTGAACGTCCTGGGGGAGACCGAACGGGAGGACCTTGAACTGAAAATGCTTTCGCCCGACGACGCACCTTAAATATCTCCTGTGTCGTGGACGTATTGGGATATGAAAATATGCGTCCTGAAGATCTAGCGACGACAGATAATCCATGGGTTGCACTGACCTGATAACCTCCTGGAGCTTTAGCATTTTGAATTTTGAGCTCTTTAGCCATTTGTTGAGTATCCTCAGGTCGAGAATGGGCCTCCATTTTCCATTTGGCTTCTTGAGGACGAAGAACCGGGAATAAACCCCTTGTCCTTCCTGTGCCACAGGAACCCGTTCTACCGCTCCTTTTTGTAGCATAAGCGCCACCTCTTGTCTTAGAACTCGAAGGTGGGGCTGGGCCGAAAACACTGGCGGAAGACTTGGAGGCTTGTTTTTGAATTGCAGCGCATGACCCATGCGAACCGTGTCCAGAACCCATCGATCTGTGGTGATGCATTCCCATTGGTCGATATGATGAGAGACTCGACCCCCCAGGACGTTCCGAAGGCCGTCATTGGTTGCTGGTTTGCTTGTCCTTCGTCGACGAGGGACCTGAGCCTCGTCGTCTGGAGGCTTGATAATCTCTGCCTCTACGTGCCGACTGGGATGCCCGTCTGTAACCTTGTGAGGAGTATGAGGGCCTGTTAAATCCACGGTCCCTAGAGGCTCCAAAGCGGGAGTTTCCGGAGGCACCCCTGAAGGGGCGAAAAGAGCGAAAACTTCTACCTGTCTGGAGGGCGCCAAGAGACCTAGCGGTATCCGTGTTCCTTCATCCCCTTCAAGGCTTCATCAACCTTGTCTCCAAACAGATGTTCTCCTTCACATGGCATGTCTAGAACTTTGTACTGGACTTCAGGTCTAAAAGTAGTACATTTGAGCCACGCTTGTCGACGAAGTACTACGCCATGATTGATTTGTTTGAACCCCGACTCTGCTAGGTCCACCGCAATATTAATTGCATGGTTCGAGGCCTCCTCACCATCCCGTACTAGTAACATGGCTGCTTTGCGATGTTCTTCCGGCAGGTGTTCTAGGATAGGGGCTATTTTATGCCACATCTCCCTATCGTAACGCGATACAATCGCCAAGGAGTTGGCTGCTCTTACCGTCGTGGCGCCGACTGAGAGCACCTTTTTCCCGAAGGCGTCCTGTCTCCTTGCCTCGCTTTCAGGTGGGGTTGAACATTTTTGCTGTACTCTGGCCTTCCTAGCCGCTGCCGCCAATACCACAGAGTCTGACAGTGGCTGTGATGTTAGATATTTTGGAGTGGACTCCGGAGCTTTAAACTTTTTCTCAATACGCCCCTTAATAGCCGGTTCCGAGAACGGATGACGCATCGTCTTGAGGCATTCTTGCCATACGTGGTCCAGGATTGGGATGGCAAATACCGATTTCCTCCTTTGACCCATGTGATCAAAAAGAAAACAATCCTTCTTTTGCTCCTCAGGAATTAAGCCGAACTCGGAACACGCTTTCCCCATCATTGCATGGAAGGCTCCCACATCATCCGGAGGAGATGGTTGTGCCTGGCTCCTCGTAGACTCTACCTCTACATCCAAATTCCATGTTGGGTCTATCGACGGTGACAGGGAGATGTCCGGCCCCGAGTCACCTCGTATAGAATCGGACTCCGATAGCTCACCCTCCTCCTGCACTCGAGGACGATCCTTCACCACCTGGGAGGCCGACGGGCTTTTGGTCGTCGTGCGAGCCGCTTGAGCTTGTTCGTCGACGGAAGGTGCAGAAAATATCGACGATGAAGTGCCAGGCTGAGGGATCTGCGTATCCAGACGCTGTAGGAGCTTCTGAAGTGTATTAAGCACATCCAGAGACAAAACCGTCTGGGGGGTCAGCAACGTCGAGGATAGAGGGACCACACCCCCCACTCGCACTCGTCGTCGACGTATTGGAAGGCCGTAGGCCCAAGTCCGACGGCTGCATAACCATGTCACCTTCTCCTTCCACCGACGACCCCGGCAAGGCCGTGTCTTGCAGCAGGACCTCAGGGGGGGCCGGGTCACAAACCTCTGGCTGCCAGGCCATAAATTGAGTCCCCGTCGACGAAGGAATCCCCACCGCTGCTGCCTGAATAGTAATAGGCATCGTCAGCGATACCGGGGTCGACGAGCAAGTCGCCGGCACCGAGTCTTTAGACTTCGTAGCCGATTTCGTTGCCGACTTCCCTGCTGAAGCGTCTCGACTCACGGAAGACCTAGGACGGTCCCCTGAGGAGGATTTTGATGCCGCTTGCCTCTCGTTTTTGGGGATGAGGAGGACTTTTTGTGTGATGAGGAAGACCCAGCATGCTTCCCCGCATGCTTGTCCGCAGGGCATTTTTCGACAGCCCTCACCTTCTTCGAGGGAGGTTCCGACTTGCTCCTGGAGGCTGTGGAGCCAACTTCTGATGCCGGATAGGCACCCGCTCCGTTGTTAAGCCAGTCGACCAACCTTCTTTTCCGGTCTTTAAGGGTTTTTTGGGAGAAACCCTGGCATATCTCGCATGTATCCGCCGTGTGGTGCGGGTGGAGACAGTAGATACAATCCATGTGGGCATCACCTTCATAGACTTTTTTGAGTCCACATGTCGCACAAGGACGAAATAAAGCTTTTCCGGACATATTTTCTTCAAAACGTAACTTCGCCGAAGCGAAAACACAACCTAACTTCAATTAGCAGTAACCGCGAGGATCCCACTACTTTGAAAGACGGTTGAAATCTGAGGGAGCGCGGGGGAGGGTCATATATTTATATCATGGCATCCTGACGGCGCGGGCACGCATGATACAAAACGAGGTGGATAGGACGCATAAGCGGCGAAAAAGTTTTCCTACGGGAAAGGGTCTATATAATGTACCGTGGATTCCCAGCCTGACGACGGGGAATATTCTAAGCATGTGAATCCATGAAAGATCCAATGCTGGAGAATGTCTGTGCAGTCCTGAGGTAGTGGAATAGAATAAAATTCTAGGAAGGCTGGATCGTGGTGGAGAATTTCCCCTTTGTTCCTGGACAGTAGATTGCGATGAGGGTATATTCTCATCAGGCAGGATGGGGGCCGTGTGCAGAGGGGGTGGGTGTCAGGAGAGTTCCAGGAGGTTGGAGTACCAGAACTGCTTCGGCCATGCAGGGGCCACTGAGAACAGTTTGGACTGATGTTTTCTGAAGACCCTTATAAGCCACGTAACTAACGGAATGGGTGGGAAGGCATAGTGACTTCCTTTTCCACAGGAACGAGAAGGCATCCCCAGGTTCTCTAGGTGGGGACACCTGCTGGGCTGGCGAACGCTGTGCATCGCTTGTATTGCTATGTGGCAAAAAGGTCTATGTCTGGGGTTCGCCAAATGTGAAAAACCTGGTGCAGCTGATTGTCCTGTAACTCCCACTCGTGACAGGAGCATAGGATCCCGCCATGGTAATCAGCAGTCCTGGGAGGTGAAGAGGAATGAGAAACATGTGTTGTTGCAAAGCCCAGTGCCACAGGGCCTGTGCTTCCGACGATAGGGAGGGAGAGCCTGTTCCCCCGCTTGCATATATAGAACATCGTGGTGGTCTTGTCGATGAAGATTCGCACCAGCTTTTTTGCATGAGTGAAAGGAACACTTTTTATCTTGTGTGACACATTTATTAATTCCGAGGAACAGATGAAAATCATGTAAACATTAATACAAGCACAGAGAAAGGGGTGGGTATTAATTTAATTCTGGCAAGTTTCCCAAAAAAGGGTAGATGTAGTAGTGGACTCTCAAGGGTGTGCTCATGGGTATGGTAAAATTTAGTCCACAGCTACAGGGGGAATCATATGTAAGGACAGGTTGAGGGAGTATTTTAGCTATAAGCACCCACCGAGGATCACATCCACAAAGTCAAGAAGAAATGATGTACCACTCAGTAATGTTCTTTCTGATAGATTTGCTTTTGGTCCCACATTCATCATTTTAAATCTATCTTCTACAGGTCTGGACCTTGTCAGAAGCTTTTTCAGCCACCAGGGAGCAGAGTGCAGCTCTGCGTTGGCTTCGCTCAGTGCTGTTGCGCATCCCTCATGCTGGACATGATGCTAGGGCCAGTATACATGGTGACAGCTATGCTCCAAGACCTCAATTCCACCCTTTTCCCTACATCCAGTAGGGCAGGGACCCCAGAACAGCATAGGGTGTATGAGCTGTCCACCAAGAGGGGCAGCGTGGAAGGGTGATGAGATAACTGTGGGAGAATAAGACCATTACAGAGAGGTACCTAGTTTGTTCCACTAATGGATTACTTCCTACCATCGATACGCCAGTGAGAACATTGCCTTCACTGAAAACTCTGGAGGAGAGCTCTACCAAAACAGAATCCTATCCTGACAATAAAACAGACCATTCATCTAGGCAAACATGTGCAGGGAAGCCCATTTATCCGTCTGATCAATATCAAGCACAGGGATACCCATCTGCAACACAGAGGTAGCTGCCAGAGCACTGATTTAATGGGCATTGTTGCATTCAGGCAAACTTTTCCCAGCCAGATCATAGAACTCTGAAACACAGAAGACAATCCACCTGCACAGGGTCTGTTCAGTATTGGCCTTGCATCCAGGGTCACGGGAGTAACTCTAAAAGAGCTAGTCATTCGTCCTGGACACAATAACTGAGATCCCTCTGGGGGTCCAGGATGAGAAACCAGTGTTCTGCTTTGGAAGGGTGAAGTGGAGGAAAGAAAACAGGAAGATGGATCTTCTGTGAGGCATTAAAGTCTGACTTGACCTTGGTAAAGGAAAGTCGGCCTACCCCTCAAAGTAGCCTTCTTCTATCCTAACTCACTATCCTGCCTGGTGGGGATGATAGCAACCAGAAGGAAAATCCCCTTCATGGAGTGCCGTCTCAAGAAGCACAGATGTAAAGGCTCCCATAGAGGTGCCATAAGGAATGTAAAAACAAGATTCAAATTGCATGCAGGAACAACAAACTGGTGTGGGGGGAACTGGCTATAGTCCCTGCAAAAATTAGGTAACAGAGGTGGTAGGAGATAGTGAAAAAAGAGCCCTGCTTGGGAGTCCTCATAAAGATCGAAATAGCAGCTGTGTACCCATCACAGTGCCAATCTGAAGGTTCTACCTGGTATAAGGGAGCAGAATATGCAGCACAGAAGAAGTACAACTGATCTCGGGAGGATAGCTCAGGGGCAATGTGCTCGATCCCCGGGTCTGTGCTTAGAAACCTCTGGGTATTAAGCGTGTTATAAATAACCTATCACGTCATATCACATTGTATCATATCAAGTGTTCAATTTACCGCTTAGTGGCGGGTCTGTGCAGAAAGGAGAACCTCCAGGACACCATCCGAAAGATGCCACTACTTGTACCTCAGACTCCAAGCATGACTGAGGCTGCTGAGATTCAGGTCAATTATCCGACCCCCTGAATGCGATGGCAGATCCAATGTCGCTAAAAGTCACCAAATGTGGAGGATGCACCCAGTGTGGATCCTGCCTATTGATGACAGTGAAAACCCTGAAAGAGCGTAGAGGGAAGAAAGCTAAAAGATCTCGATCCAGGAGTGGGTCTCACCACTCGTCATTGTCCTTGCGGCATTCGAAGAAAAGGTGTCACAGATCACCGTCTTCATCGTCGAGTTCCTCCCTTGAACGGGTCGCTTGTCTGCCTCACTGGCTGAATGGGAGAGATTCAGACTAAAAATGCTTGAAGTATTCGAGAATGCGGCCTCAACCCCCTCGAAGAAAAGCAAGAGTCATGCCCATGTCGAGAAACCAGACAAAGAGAAGGCAAAAGACAAAACCTGTGCATCCTCGGGCCCGGTTGTCCAGGTGAAAACTCCTCGGGAACCTCCTCAGGAGGTTCCATCGAGTCGAGAAAACACCTATGAAGGGAACATTTTCAGACTCAACATCATTGCCCACACATTCTACACCTAAGGTGTCAAATCTCTCGACGTCGACGAAGACTTCGACACCATTGTTGGCACATTTTACAAAATCCTCGAAGGAGTTTGAAAAAACTAGTCTCTTTCACCCCACTACCAAGGAAAGACTTTTTAAAGTAACTTTCTTCAATTCATGAGGAAAATTAGCCATCTTCTGATGAATCATGTCCTTTTGATTGCAATATGGGACACAATGTGTTCCAGAGGCTCTGATATCAGAGGACTCTGGGATAAAAGATCTACACGAGACTCGAAAACTGCAAGCGGACTAGACACTTCTCCCGAAATTTTATTTGGAAGACCAGATCCCTCAGACCATGCTGATGGGTCATACGGACAACTAACGTCTAGAGTCATAGAATATCTGGGATGGAGTAGACCTGCAACTCTTTTTGAGCAGGATGATCTTAAAGATATTTTAGATGAAGGAGCCCAGGAGTACCCTATTTTTCCCTATCATGTAGCCTTAAAAAGGTGGGTCAATGACAACTTGGAGACGCCGGAATTAAATCCAGCAGTAAATAAAAAATTAACGAGCAAATACTTAGCTTCAAGCAGTGACCCCTGTAAACATCCAACTCCAGAAAATTTGGTGGTACAGGCCGCCACATCCACATCTAAACAAAATGCATACCCAATAATTCCCCCAGACAGAAATGACAAACGCTATGATGCTATGGCAAAAAAAGGTCTTCTCTGAGGGAAGTATGGCCCTTAACTCGGCAAATGCCACGTGTGCACTGGCTAAATTCACGTTTACTCTATGGGAATGTGTATCGATGGGGAAGTACCGAAGGGGAAGAAAGAGACGGTTTCCTAGATATTGTTAAGGATGGGAAGGATGCAATGTGCAAATCCCTTCAGACTGGTCCCGACTCGGCTGACAGTATCAGCAGAGCTATGGCGGCTAACACTTTAATGCGCAGATGTGCCTATTTGAGAAGAACTAGTTACTCTTACCTTGTAACGTTCTTTCGATGGGATGTTCCTCCGACGTATTCCTTATCTTAGATAGAAATCCTTCAGCTTTGCTGGCCTCGGAAAATTTTTTCGCCAGAGGGCGCTGCGCGTCGATGATCGCCGAGTCGATGACCCTCGACGGCCTCCGTGCCGACGTCGACGTCATCCTGCCTATAAAGGCCGCGCGCAGCGTCCGTTGCTCAGTTCCGTTTTGTAGTCCCCAGTAATGTTTTTGGATTAGACTAATCACCTTGAAGGAGCATAGGCTGCAAACCCACAGGAAGTCATACTGCGGGGATGGATGGGAGGGTCGATAAGGAATACGTCGGAGGAACATCCCATCGAAAGAACGTTACAAGGTAAGAGTAACTAGTTCTTCGAAGGGATTGTGTCCTCCGACGTATTCCTTATCTTAGATAGACTCCCATAGCAGTGGTATTGTGACTGGAGGCGGGAGTAATAAAAGTTATGTTACCCTTCCAGAATGGACAGAGTGTAACACAGCCTTGCCGAATCTAGTTTCTTGACTAGAGGAGGAATCCAGGCTATAGAATTTGGTAAATGTATGTGCGGACGACCATGTGGCAGCCGCACATATATCTCGAATTGGCACCCCTCTTTGAAGGGCTGAGGATGTTGCGATACCCCTGGTAGAATGAGCCCTTAGATTTTGAGGAGGCTCCTTTCCTGCCAATTTGTAGCACTCCAGAATGGCTAAAATAATCCATCTGGAGATGGTTTGTTTTGTTATTGGAAGGCCCAACTTATGTCCTGCATAACCTACAAAGAGTTGGTCTGCTTGTCTGATCTTAGCCAATCTGCTGATATAGAAGCTCAAGGCTCGCTTAGGGTCCAGCCTGTGCAGTCTCTCTTCCTCCTTCCCCGGATGAGGAGGAGGGTAGAAAGAAGGTAATATAATCTTCTGAGTGATGTGAAACTCCGAGACTACCTTCGGGAGGAAGTTAGGCTTCACCTGAAGAACAACTTTGTCCTTGTAAAAGATTGTATGTGGAGGTTTACACGATAAGGCTTGCAACTCGCTAACCCTTCTAGCAGATGTCAATGCTATTAGCAAAACAGTTTTGAGGGTGAGAAGCTTCAATGAACAAGAGTGTAGTGGTTCAAAAGGGGCACCCTTTAGGAAGTTTAAAATTAGGTTTAAATCCCATAAGGGAACTTGAAAAGGTTTCGGGGGATAAACATTAGTTAATCCTTTTAGGTATTGTATTACCAATGGAATTTTGAAGTATGAAGGCTCCTCTGCAGTGCGCTTAAAGATTGATAGCGCTGCGAGATAGCCCTTAATTGTGCCAACCTGTAGGCCTGAATTAGCCAGGTAAAGTAAGAATGACAACACCATAGGTGTACCACAAGAAAAGGGTTCAATATTCTTTTCTCTGCACCAGCTGCAAAATTTGTTCCAACGGCAGCGGTATAGAGTTTTAGTTGCCGGCCTTCTGGCCGAAAGCAACACCTCCATAACATCATCCGGAAGGTCCCAATCCTTGTACCTCAACCTTTCAGACACCAAGCGTGAAGGTTGAGGGTCTTGATGGCTGGATGGAGAACCTGACCTTCCTTCTGCGAGAGAAGATCCTCTCTGTATGGCAGTCGAATTGGAGGGCAGATGGACATGTCTAGAAGGTCCGGGTACCACGTTCTCCTGGCCCAATCCGGGGCAATTAGGATCATGGTCTTCCGAAACCTTCTCAACCTCCTGATCATTTGAGGAATGACAGGGACCGGAGGGAACGCGTACAGAAGTGGGAACTCCCAGTCCACTACGAACGCATCTCCTAGAGCTCCTCTCGGGGGAAATTCCCTTGAGCAAAATCTGTCGCACTTCCTGTTGATACTGGTGGCGAACAGATCCACTTGAGGGGTTCCCCAAAGGGCGAAGATCTCTTGAAGGACTTCCTGAGCTATCTCCCACTCGTGAGAGACTGTGCTCTGCCTGCTCAGAGCGTCCGCTGTCAAGTTCTTCTCTCCGGCTAGGTGAATTGCCGATAGAGAGATTCCTTCCTGAATTGCCCAAAACCAGAGCTGCATCGCCTCTCTGCACAGTGGTAGTGAGCCTACGCCTCCTCTTTTGTTGAGGTAGTGCATGGCCACTGTATTGTCCGTCATTATTAGGACGTTTCTTCCCCGTACAGACGGCAGAAAAGCCTTCAGCGCTAGTCTGATGGCTCTCAGCTCCAACAGGTTGATATGTAGTCTGGACTCCGATGGAGACCAACGACCGCTGATGGTCAAGTCGTTGGCGTGAGCTCCCCACCCCGTGAGTGAGGCATCCGTGACTACTGTTATCTCCGGCCATGGTTGCCAAAACATTTCTCCTTTCAGGATGTTCTCCCGACAGGCCCACCACTGAAGGTCTCGGGCTACTTTGACCGGGATCCGAAGGAGATCTGTCATCCTTCCTGAGAACTGTGACCACTGAGTTCTCAGTGCCCACTGGAGGGATCTCATTCTCAGGCGAGCCTCCGGCACGAGGAATATGCAGGATGCCATGAGGCCTAGCAACCTCAGAAAGTCGTAGGCTGGGAGATATTGGGCATTCTGAAATCTGATGACCATCTGCAGAATATCTCGAGCCCTCACCTCTGGTGGCAAGGCTTTTCCCAGGGAAGTGTCCAGGACTGCTCCAATGAATTGGAGTCTCTGTGATGGTATCATCTGTGACTTCTTTAAATTGAGGGAGAAGCCCAGCTTGTGAAGGAAGTGGCAAACATAATCTAGTTGTCTCTGAGCCTGTTCCGAAGATACAGCTCTGATCAACCAATCGTCTAGGTAAGGGTAGACATGAATCCCTTCCCTCCTTAGACTTGCAGCCACAACCGACATTAGCTTGGTAAAGACCCTCGGGGCGGAGGTTAGCCCAAATGGCAGAACTCGAAATTGATAATGAGAGCTGCCAATTGCGAACCTCAGGTATCTCCTGTGCCTGGGATGGATCGGCACATGGAAATAAGCGTCCTGGAGGTCTAGAGATACCAACCAGTCCTGAAGCTGGAGGGCCTGAAGGATCTGAGAGAGAGTCACCATCTTGAACTTGTCCTTTCGGAGGAATTTGTTCAATTCCCGTAAGTCTAAGATGGGTCTCAGTCCTCCGTCCTTCTTCGGTATTATGAAGTAGGGGGAGTACCAACCCTTGTTCCTTTCCGCTACAGGTACCAGTTCTATGGCACCTTTCTCTAGCAGGTCTAAAACCTCCTGCAAGAGGAGCGGATCTGGAAGCTTCAAAGGGTTGTTCCCCGGTGGATGACTCTGAGGGATATGTAGGAAGGGCAGGCAGTAACCTTGGGCCACTGTCTCCAGAGCCCAAGCATCTGACGTAATAGCCTGCCATTCCGTCAGATGGTGAGTTAACCTGCCCCCTACTGGTGTTCTGTGAGGGGAGACCTCAGAGTGGTTTTGAAGCGGCTGATGCAGTTGCCGAAGGTAAAGTGGCTCCTGCTCCTGCGGGTGCGGCTTTCTTTCCCCTACCCCGTCCACCACGGGTAAATCTTCCTTGGCCTCTTTGAGCCGGTCGTCCCCTGCCCCTTCCATATGAGGAATAGTAACGAAAGGACCGTCCTCTCCACGATGATCCCGAAGGACGAAAGGTATTCTGACGGATAGCAGCTCCCAATGACTTGGCTGCTGCCTTGGACGTTTGCAGTTTCTCCAAACTGTCATCCGCCTTCTTTCCAAAGAGGGTAGAACCGTCAAAGGGCATATTCAAAAGCCTGGTCTGCACGTCAGAGGCAAAACCAGACTTCCTCAACCACGCATGCCTGCGGATTGTGGTACTTGCCGCCATGGCCCTGCTGATACTGTCAGCAGAATCTAGGCCAGTTTGTAGGGTCTCGCACATCGCATCTTTACCATCCCTGATGATGTTTAAAAATGCGTCCCTTTCCTCTCCTTCTTGGAGGCAGTCAGCCGCTGATGAAGCGCACTCCCAAAGGGTGTGGCTGAACCTAGCGAGCGTACAGGTCGCGTTAATAGACTTTAACGCCATGCTACAGGCAGAAAAAACCTTCTTAGCCATGGCATCATACTTTTTGTCATCCCTATCCTGCGGAGCAGTGGGGTATGCAGATGTGCTGCCTGATGAGGTTGCAGCCTGTACAACCAAGCTCTCAGGAGTAGGGTGTTTTGACAAATATTCAGGGTCAGAACTAGCCACCCTGTATTTTGTTGACAGTTTTTTATTTACTGCCGGGATAATTTCTGGCGTTTCCCAGTTTGTCAAAATCCTTCTCTGTAGAGCAGAGTGAAATGGAACCACAGGATCCTCCTGTGGGCCCTTGTCCAGTATGTCAGTGAGGTCATCCTGCTGAAAGGCAGGAGAAGGTGCAGACCAACCCATAAATTCTATGATTCTAGACATCAGAGCTCTATATGGAGTCTCCGCATGTTCTCCTGGGTCTGGTTTGATAAATTCTGCTTCAGGAGAAGTGTCCAAGCCACTAGCTTCCTGAAGTGCATCCTGAAGATTTTTTAATCTTCCTTCCTCAGAGGCGAAAGTCTCTGGCTCTGGTGATGTGGTCCTCTGTAAATCAATATCTTGGTCTGAATCCTCCCTTTCCTCAAAAATCGAGGTTAAAGGGGGATACATTGGTTTTTGGAATGGTATAAACCCCATTTCCAATGCAGAAGGAGCCATCATCACAGGCCTTGAAAACGTCGATGTCGTCGACACCGACGTGAAAGTACTCGAAGGCGCCGTGAAAAGCGTCGAGAAATGTGTACTAGGCCTCGAAGAACTCGAAAGGATCGGAGTCCTGCTCGAGAACGACGTCGACGTTCTCGGCGTCGAGTCGGAGGTCTTTTGTCTAACCGTTGGCTGTGGAGTAGCCGTGGTTCTTTCCTTCACCGGCGTCGATATCGGCGTCGACGTCGGCGTCGACTCGATCGACTGATGCGCCGATGAATCCTTCGACAACGGCGTCGATGGCGCCGACCTCTGTTTCGAAGGAGTTTTCGACGATGGCGTCGATGATGCTTTATCTCCCGATGGCTCGAGGCGCTTTCGGGTTGACTTTTCCGCCGGGTACTGCGACTCGCGGCGTTTAGATTTTTTGGGTTTTTTACCCGGGGTATCACCCTCAGCTGTCTTCGAGGGGGACGAGGCCGCTTTCTCGAAGACGCTTAGCATCTTTTTCCTGAATTCCTCCCACTCAGCTTGCGAGCTGCGTTTTGTGGGGCAATGAATTCTCTCAGGAGAACTCGACGAAGATGACGAAGGGGATCTCCTACGTCTCTTCTTCGAGTGTCTCGATGTCGACGAGTGGTGGGAGCCACTTCGTGATCTAGATCGAGAGTGTTTTTTATGGTGAGGAGACGAACGTCTCGACTCTACCGAAGAAGCTTTCGAGGAAGTTAAAGTTGACCTACCTCTCTCGAGCTTCCCCCTACGCTCCTTCAAGGCTTTCGCCGTCATGGAAAGGCATTCCTCACACTCCGAACTCTGGTGCGTGATTCCCAGACACCACAAACAGACCCTGTGAGGGTCCGTCAACGACATTTTCTTCCCGCAGTCTCGGCACTTTTTGAAACCGGACCGAGGGGTCGTCGGGTCGGAGGAGGATGCCATCGATATCGAGGTAAATAGTAGTTATTATATACGTTATCTTGACGAGAACTGAGCAACGGTGTTCCGAGGCACAACGAAGCGCGGAAAAACGGAACTGAGCAACGGACGCTGCGCGCGGCCTTTATAGGCAGGATGACGTCGACGTCGGCACGGAGGCCGTGGAGGGTCATCGACTCGGCGATCATCGACGCGCAGCGCCCTCTGGCGAAAAAATTTTCCGAGGCCAGCAAAGCTGAAGGATTTCTATCTAAGATAAGGAATACGTCGGAGGACACAATCCCTTCGAAAGTCTGGTTTTGCTCCAGATGTGCAATCCAGACTTCCTAACATGCCCTTTGACGGTGCACACTTATTTGGCAGCAATGCTGATGTGACCCTGGAGAAGCTGCAGTCCTCCAAGGCAGCAGCCAAATCCCTTGGTGCTACAATCAAACAGCCACAAACCCACCAGACTGGAACAGCTTGAAGGGGCAGGTCCTTTCGCTATAACTCCTCAGTTGGAAGAGGGAGAGGACTGTCAAACCAAAGAGGTCAGAGAAGATTCCCCTGTGGTGGACGGCAGAGAGGTGTTAAGACCGCCCAGGCAATGGCTGTTTTATCCTCAGCCGCTGCATTAGCCGCCTAAAAACCTCTCTGAGGCCTTAGTCCACAAACCCCCAGCGGGAGGCAGACTCTCACAGCATCTGCAAGAATGGCAGGTTATTAGTTCAGATGCATGGGCACTGGAAACAGTAGCCCAGGGTTACTACCTTCCCTTTCTAAAAATGCCTCAGGAACACCGGGGAACAACTCTTCCTAAGTTTCAGATCCGCTGCTAGTGCAGGAAATTTTGACCCTGCTGGAGAAAGGTGCTATAGAACCAGCAACTGTAACTGAGAGGAACAAGGGTTGGTACTCCCCTTACCTTCTAATCCACAAGAAGGACAGAGGATTGAGACCCATCTTGGATTTAAGATACTTAAGTTCCCCAGGAAGGACAGGTTCAAGATGGTAATCCTTTCTCAGATCCTTCAGGCCCTCCAACTTCAGTACTGGATGATATGATTGGACCTTCAGGATGCTTATTTTCATGACCCAAGCCATCACAAGCACAGAAGGTACCGGAGGTTGGCCGTTGGCAGTTCTCATTATCAGTTTTGAGTTCTGCCATTTGGGCTGATCTCTGCCCCAGAGTTTTCATCAAGTTGATAGAGGTGGTGGCATTCAGTCTAGGGAGAGCGGGGATTCACGTCTACCCCTAACTGCAAGATTGGCTGATCAGGGCATGTTCTCCCAAACAGGTCCTGGAAAATTTCAGCTCCACCTGTCACTGCCCCCACAGACTGGGCTTCTCCCTCAACTTCAAGAAGTCCCACATGATACCATCTCAAAGGCTCCAATTCATCGGGGCAGTCCTAGATGCATCCTTGGGAAAAGCCTTGCCACCTGAGGTGAAGGTTCAAGACATTCTGCAGATTGTCACCAAATTCCAGAGTGCCCAGCGTCTTCGGGCCTTTGATTGTTTTAAGGTTCCTCGCCCTCATGGTATCCTGCATTTTCCTGGTGCCAGAGGCTTGCCTGAGAATGAAATATCTCCAATGGGCTCTCAGGACTCAATGGTCCCAATTCTCAGGCAGGATGTCAGACCTTCTTCAAGTTCCATGGAGAGTCAAACAGGACCTTCTGTGGTCGGCCTGCGAGGAAAACATTCTGAAGGGAGTACACTTTTGGCAACCATGGTCAGAGATAACAGTAGTTATGGATGCCTCACTAACAGGGTGGGAAGCACATGCCAACAATCAGACAATCAGTGGTCGTTGGTCTCCATCAGAGTCCAAACTGCACATCAACCTTTTGCACTTGAGGGCAAATAGACTAGCGCTGAAGGCCTTTCTGTCCTCTGTACGGGGAAGGAATGTTCTGATAATGACAGACAACACAGTGGCTATGTACTACCTCAACAAGAGAGGAGGCATGCAGAGAAGCAATGCAGCTCTACTTCTGGCCAATTCAAGAGGGAATCTCCCTATCAGCAGTTCACCTAGCCGGAGAGGAGAACGCGGCGGATGCTCTGAGAAGGCAGAGCACTGTTTCCCACAAGTGGGAACCAGCTCAGGAAGTCCTTCAAGAGATCTTCACCCTTTGGAGAACCCTGCAAGTGGATCTGTTCACGTCCAGTCTCAAACGGAAGTGCAAGCTGTTCTGCTCCAGGGAATTTCACCCAAGAGGAGCTCTAGGGGACGCGTTCATAGTGGACTGGGAGTTTCCACTTGTGTACTCATTCCCTCCTGTCCCTGTCATCCCTCGTGTGATCTGGAGGTTTAGAAAGTTTGGGAAATCCATGATCCAAATTGCTCCGGATTGGGCCAGGAGGACGTGCTACCCGGACCTTCTGGACATGTCCATCTACCCCCAATACATCTTCCACAAAGAGAGGAACTTCTCTCGCGAGAGGAGGGTCATGTTCTCCATCCAGAGGTCAAGACACTCAACCTTTCTGGTTTTTGAGAGGTTGAGATATAAGGATTGGGACCTCCCTGATGACGTAGTGGATATTTTGCTTTCGGCCAGAAGGATAGCAATGTCTGCAGCTGATGCAGGGATAAGAATGTGGACACTTGTACATGCAGCAGACCTATGGTAGTATTGTTCTTGTTACACCTGGATAATCTGGGGCTCCAGGTTGGCACAATTAAAGGCTATCTATTTTTAATCGCTCCTCTGAAGAGGTATCTTTCTTCAAAATACCACTAGTGATACCATTTCTGAAGGGATTGACAAATGTGTTCCCTCCGATGCCATTCCAAGTCCCGGTTTTGGATCTCAACTTAGTTTTGGAATTTCTCAAGTGTGCTCCATTCAAGCCTATTCATTCCTTCCCTCTAAGATTACCAACTCTGAAGACCATCCTTTTGGTTGCTCTTATATCAGCCCATAGGGTGAGTGAACTTCGAGCCTTGTCCTGCAAGACTCCTTACACAGTCTTCTGACGTGCACTTAGCTTCGACTTATCCAGAATGTTTAAGTTAAGACAGGATAATCAACTTTGCGTTGGTTACACGGGCCATAAATTGGGTATGGCGGTCACAAAACAAAACTTATCCAGGTGGATCATTTTAGGAATTTCTGAATGCTACAGATTAACTGGAAACGATGCTCCTGCGGGTCTCTGAGCTCATCCGACCAGGGGCATGGCTACTTCCTCTACCTTACAGAGGGAAGTCCCAATTCAGGATATTTCTGTGGTGGCCACATGGTCCTCCGTCCACACATTCACCAAGCATTATAGTCTGGACTCTTCCTCCGGCCGGGAAGGTGGTTCTGGGAAGGTGGGGTTACATTCGGTACACACAAGACAATAAGGACCTCCTAAATTCTTACTTGAAACTGAAAATTCAGACTCCCTACTCCAAAAATGCAAACACTGCTTTGGGAGTCTATCAAAAGATGAGGAATACATGGGAGCACACAATCCATTAGAAGAACAAGTTACTTACCTGTGGTAACGTTCTTTCGATTGGATGTTCCTCCCACGTATTCCTCATTGCCCCCTCAGCCTACCTTAGAGTAGAATCTCCTTGTTATTGCAAATACCCCAAACTAGTCAATTGAAATAGCTCATGAGGTGGTACTTCTGGTTCTGTGCAGTGGCAAAGAGGTCTATATGAGGAGGTCTCGACCTGAAAGATGTGATCTAGTTGAGTTTAGCTCAATTGCCAAATGAAGGAATTCCCAATGCAATGTCACAAGAGCGAAACGTGGTGGTACAGAGTACACTTTCGTAGGGATCGGGCCTTCATGGAAAGAGCTAGTTATTGGGTCCTACCTTGTTTTGGGATGTTGAACAGTGTAAGGATGTTGTCTGTTACAGCCCTGACCGCTTTCCACTTGATCAAAAGGTAAAGATCAAAAGGTCCATTTCAACACTTGCAGCTTCAAGTTGTTGATTTAGAACTGCATCCAAGAAGTAGTAAATTGACTTGACAGTGAGATGTCTGCTACCAGGGTCACCTGAATTGTAGATCTCAAAATAGGGCTCCTCATGTAAGATTGACTTGATCCCTCCACCATAGCATGGACCTCCTAAAGCAATAGTCAAAGTGGATTTTGCCTTCACTTTACCCTATTATTTGTTCCAATATGAGCTGTGATAGTTCTGAACAGGTTGCATTATCATTCTGCAACATGGTATTAGTGGAATGAATGAAAAGAGTTTCCCCAAAAATGTCATGCATTTCCTGGCCACACTGTGTGTGGAGAGGTCAGAGAACGTGTTAGTGTCAGGCTGGAGTTAGTTTACCCTCATTTGAGATGGCCTGGGCCAGGGCAGTGTTGCGATTGAAGTCTGCTCCCAGAAATTGTAATTCCTGCTCTAGCATCAGTCGCGATTTGTCTGAATCAATTGGAAAACCCAATGAGGTAATTAGTGTCATTGATGCAGGAATGCCAGCTGTAGTTGTCTGTAGGAGACCAAACGTTCATACAGGTTTAAACGGGTGGACCTTACATCCTGCAGTGTGCTGCCATCATTGTGAGACACTTTGTTATTCTGCATTGGTTTTCAGTGAACGGATATGCAGAAGTATGCAGCCTCCATTCCTGTGGATGCCAGGTAATCACCTCCTTCCTATGACAGAGTGATGATGCTCTGCAGTGTGACCATGTTGAAAGACTTCAGAAATGTGAGTGCCTCAGGTCCAAGATGGAACCTCCTTTTTACATTTGCCTTGTTCACCAGGAAATACAGACAGTACGTAACTTCAATCCGTGCTGCTGGAGGCATTCTTTCAACGTCCTATT
Organism: Ambystoma mexicanum; assembly: GCF_040938575.1. NCBI lineage: Eukaryota > Metazoa > Chordata > Amphibia > Caudata > Ambystomatidae > Ambystoma > Ambystoma mexicanum. The sequence continues at coordinate 109,187,930 of NC_090931.1, forward strand.
TTGGAAGGAACTGTCACACCGTCACACATTGAGGGCCCAGTTGAGCCTTTGTGACTCTGGGCTTACCCAGGAATACAATCAACTTAATGTAGTAGAGGAAGCGCCCATTTGTTTGTAGTTATGCGTTCCCACTGAAATTGAGAAACTCTTCCAATCACTGCGTCCCAAAGGATCGAGCGGAAGCTGAAAGGCTGAGTCATGTCTGTTTGTTGGTCTGGATTGCAAGCCTTCATCTTGAAGATGGTTTGTAAGACTAGATGATTTTGGGTAATTCTGATAGTTATAAGCCAGCAAACGTCTGTTTGAGATTAATCTTGCCATAGCTCCACGAAATAGCTACTAAGAAAAAAAACCTCCAGGCCATTAAAACAGTAACAGATTTGATGGCCTGGGCCCTCATCATTTGTCCTGCCAAGTGATCCTCAACATCAAGCACATTATGCAGAATATTGTCCTCAGTTATTAAGGTGGTACACTTCAGACAGTCCTGTTGCCAAGAGCTGCCCCTTTGCACAAAAGCAGTTTTGGGCATTTGGATACACCATCAAGAGGTCTACGATTCATTGTCATGCGGCTTTTAAGTGGAACTTTTTTATGGCTAAGATACTTTCTTCTCAGCTATATTGCAGAATGGACAACTTTCCTCTTTGGGCAAACCTTTATATGTGACCTTTTCCAGCACATTGTGATCTTGTCCACCCAGTCATCTGGAATGTCATTGTTCACCAGTGTCAGGGTTCATAATTGAGGGGAGCTGGGAGTTATTTTGCTCATTCTTGTAGACTAGAAGAACCTGGTTGCCTTGCCACCAATAGCATCCAGGAGCTACTTTTGGCTCCCCAGGCCAACTGATGCTGAACAAACACACCTATGTGAATTTAATGTTTGGGACTGTCTATAAATAAACATTAGGACACATCTATACAACATTTAAAGCTTAATGGATAGTAAATAATGGACATCTTATGTGGAAGTTAGATTTGCGGAATGCTATGTACTAACTTCTAGTTCCCTAGTGGTAGCTCCTGGTCACCAGTCAACGTGGGATACCCAGGAGCTGCTTTTAGCTCCGGGTTATCCAACCTAAATTTCGAACCCGCCAATGTGCTTACAGTTTCAATGTTATCTTGAAGCGATTCGTAACTTTGAGGTCTGTAAGGAGGGAATGGACATCTTCCTCTGGATTGGAAGAATTTGTGGATATTGACAGGCAGTGGCTGCAATCGGACTACCAGTGGTGGTGGCTGCATCTGTGGTTGTGCTTTTGCTGAGATCTGGGCAGTGGCAGACATTTTTTAAGTTCTCAAACCAAAGTCTGTAGGATGTCAGGATCTACATAATAGTAGCTGTTTTAATGGGGCAGTTCAGGAGGGAGTAGCTTGCGGAGTGTAACGTCCTGTGGCGATGGACTTTCTCTATGAGGCACCAAGAAGAAATTACGGATTGACTCAATCTCTTCCAAATCAGAAAATGTGATGACCCCTTCATGACCTCAAAATCAGAAACAATCTGATGCTCAGGAGGCAGAAAATCCAACCGTTTTGAAGGGAAGAATGTTTGAATAGTCAGTATAGGCAAATGCTCCATGCAAAGCGCCTTATCATTTTGCCATGAATTTCCAACTTTTTACTTTGCCAGCGTAATTTACACCAGCATAAACTCTGTCAATATTGAATTTTGTACCGTTTATGAGAGATTTACATTGTTGACAGAGCATAAATCAATACTGAGGAGGACATTCTTGACAGATGTTTTGCTGCTGGACATTGCACCAATGGAGGTTGTGCTGAAGTGGAACATGTTAGCAGAGGTTGTGCTGTAAATTTGTGGCATCAATGAGGATGTTCATTGAGATCCCTTGAGATACGTTGTGCTGAAGTAGGTTGTACTGCTGAAGAGTGCATTAACGTCTTCCTCAACAGAGAGGACTTCACTGATGAAGTTGTGCTGACAATAATTGACCTGACGGAAATTGTGCTGGAAGATATTGAATCAATGGGGAGGCTAGAAACAGTTATTGGTACAGCCGGGGTCAGGTCAAAGCCTTTCACCATTTAATGACCAGCCCTGGTATTAAAGGACTTTTCTCACAGACATCTATTCTTGCATAGAGCGAAAGACAAGCTTTTCAAGGACTCTGCTTGTGGTACAGGTTACCAGATGTCTGTCATTTCAGTTGCTATTGTTTCAACCTTGGCAGATTTGGCAAGACTGCACAATATATGTCAATGACAGCATAAAAAATGCACTCCTTGTAGAGCTGCGAGTGACAGGGAAATATCTAAAAGATATAAGCAAAGTCTTTGCTTTTAGTTGAATATTTGAAAACAATCTTCACATAGTTGATAATGTTGAGTGAATGTATAGTATGCCTCAAAGATAATAGTCTACACAATGTACTGATATTATCTGGAGATGGGGCCCTGCCCACTTCAATGGCTAGAAGGCAAATGGCCTGAAAATATGGTCACAGGCTAAGCAAGGGGATGCAGTTTTATTAGTTTAAACTACTGTTAAATCATTACTGAGGATTTCCAGCTTTATGACTGGGACTAGCCAAAGCATTTGAATTTACGAAAGAGTTAAGAAATACATTATTTCACTGACTTATATCAGTGGGGTAGCAGGGAGAAATGAAACCTAACAAACTTTTTGCCTAAAAATTGTTTATCTCCCTCCTAAACAGAGATAGTTGACTTGTGTGCTTGGGATGACCACCCAAACCCTTCAAAACACTATATAGAAATAATGCTGAATTGTACTGCCCTTTTTATTGCAGCAGTTGTTTCCAGTTGCCAACAGCAAAACTATTGTCACTGTATGTGGTTGTATGTAATTATTTGTCCCAGAGAATTTGGCAAATCCTGGTTCAGTGTGATGAGTTCCAAGCGACATGTTGCCTATTATTATGTTTTGTGGATTTGGTGTGTGGCTTCTTAGTTTAAGGTACAACCATAATTCCTCTAGTAGGAACTTCTCCATAAGAAGTGTTTATTTCAGTGGAGTGTACTGGAACTGTGGAAAAAGAGGATCTTGGTGGGAATGCCAAATCTGGAGCATATTAGGAATGTTAAACTGCGAACTTACAGAGACAATCAAGGTTATTGGGACTGTCAATTTGGAGCTTATTGGGAACGTCAAACTGGAGGCTTACAGAGAATATCAAAATTGGAGTTTGCTGGGAAAGATAAACTAGGAGCTTCCTGGAAGTCCCCAACTAAGAGCTTCCCGTGGAAGTCAAATTGAGAGCTTACTGGCAAGGTCAAACTGGGAGTTTAATAGGAATGCTAAACTAAAAACTCAAAAGAAATGCCTAATGCAAATTTCAAGCTTGTGGACAAGGTCTTGTCATGTTTAGGCTTAAAATTTGTAAAAGGTTTGGAGACCATAAAACACACCAAATGCACCCCAGGAGTCTCATAAGAAGCTGAAAATGTCAGAGGCAAAAAAGCTGAAACCTTTGGTGGGCATACAAAAGCCTGCAAATGCCAGGGGACGCCCAAAATAAAATGTAAGGTTTGAAGCCAAACACCAACTTAGAAATACCCCAGAGACTCAAAAGGAAAAGGAAAGTGAGATGTTTAAAGAACTGCTTGAGAACACCTGAGGAAGTTCAAACAATATTATGAAATTAATGTGAATGTGGGTTTGAATGTGAGTGTGGGGGTGTCAAACCGGACTTCCTTGAGAAACACAGTTTTAATGATTCAAGAGGTTCTTCAACAACTGTTTATATTAGGGTTTTCCTTCCTCCCTAGTGTCTAATTATCAGCTTGGAGATAATACTTAGAATAGAAAGTGATCATTTGGCCCTAGTATGAGCATTGAATTTTGATAGGAAAAATGCTCTGAAGGAATCGAAGAAAAGGACCCTTAAGATGTGGAACAATTGATAAGGATGTCTTGGTGCAAAATATATTTGGTGGGCAGATTCTAGATGTCAACATCGAACTGGATGATGATGCAGAGAGGGATGTTACGCTAAGAGCATTTCAAAACATCCTGGAGGGGATTGAAAAGGCTGTACTACAAAAAAAGTATGAGGCCCAAGTCTAGTAAAAAACAGAGAAGTTGGTGGTACATTAAAGATTGAAAATACTCGATACACATTTTCTATGGCATCTTAAATCAGAGAGGAAAGATATATCTCTGTTATATCAAGCTAGAAATACTTATAATCTAAAACTAGAGAAAAAGAAAAGGAAACTAATGTTCTCTGAATTGGGGGAAAAAGCTAATATGAAAATTGCTATGAGCTTCTGGGAATTGGTCACAAACAGGACTGAGCAGAGTAGTGACGATTTGGTTGAAACCAATGTCAAGGAGAAAAGTTGGATAACACCTTTTCCAGCACTTTATAACCCAAAGAATGCTGATTTCTATTACCATTGCCATTTACATTGTACAATGGGTCTATGTGTTTATGTCAAAGCCAACACCCTGAACACTGACTCTCGGACAGCCCCCGACATCCCTCACCTCATCTCACCACTCAATAGAGGGCTCCACTCCCATACCTCCCACCTAAAACCCCTCCATCCTCCCGTACCGTCAACAGTGTCTCACTCAAGTCCTAGCCCACCAAAACACACCCTATTCCGCTCCTTATCTCCTCTCCCAAGCTGCCCTATTCCCACAATCCTCACATACTGTGATAGAAAGTGGACCATGCTATCTATGACTATGCTTTTTGTGCACAGACGCGTAGGTGGGCCGGCCTCCCGGCTACTCATATTCAGCAAAGATAGGTCTGATTAATCCATCTTTGCTGAAGATGAGTAGAACCCGGAAGTATAAGTTCCTTTTTTGTGAAACAGTTTTAATGCCATGATGAAATATAATGAATACCGAGACTCCTGGGGACGGCTACCATAGTGCTAATATCTCTTCAAGATTCGTCTTTTCAGATCTTCACGAAAAATATATTAAGTAAGCTGGAAAATGGGTAATTGGCACCGAGATTTTAGACTCCACCACATATGGTTTTGGGGCAGGTCTTTGTACTGAACATCAGAGTCTTAATCTCCGCCTTATCGTAGTTCAATTCTTTTTTATTTTTTAAGAAAGAGACATTATTTATGACATTTATGTGCCCGAGTACCGCGTTTGACTCAAAAGAACAAAGCTGTGGGCAATTTTTTATAACATGGGAACCCTCAAAGACCTCCTCACCATTTTAGAATAACGTTATGAGGCTAACTGTGCTGCTGTGGGATTTGGTAACAAGATTCTTTAAAGTAACTCATGGAATATGGCAGGCATGTGTGTTGCCATCTTTTCCATGTAATCTTTATACCAATTTGTCACGGCTCGCTCCCTTCGCTCCCGCCATTTGGGGGCATGTTTTGGGGTTTATACCCTACTGGACATTTCCTCCGAACCTTATGCTACAGTGTCCTGATGAATTGGGAGCGCTAAAACCTTATTTCCCAAATTACTTCCCTTCCGGATCCATTCCAGGTTTTTGGCAGCCAGCATGCTACTGCTACTTTAATCAAATGACTATGCTTCCCAGAATGCCTGGCTCACTGCTTCACCTCCTCCCTTGCAGGACAAGGCTGGGTGGAGGATAGGCAACACCTGTGGCTGCAGGTGCAGCAGGCGGCACGTCTGAGGGGTGTGCTCGTTAAGTAGCTTTAAAAGCCTCAGTTTGCTTCAGTCCAGCGCTGGTCATTGTTGCTGTGTTCCTGTTGTGCCTGGTCCCTTGTTCCTAGCTTTTGTGCCTAGTGCCCAGTTCCTGTTTCTTGTTCCTCTGCCCTGGATTTCGGATTCTTGTGCTTAATTGATTTCTGCTCACTGGATTTCCCTTTCTGTCTTCCTCTGTCTGCAGGCAGCCTGTCTCTGTGCTTTACCCTTTGATGCTGCCCAATTCGCCTGTGTTTTCTGTTTCTTTGTTGCTGTCCTTTGCTACTGAAAAACCTGATGCTTTAGTCTTTCCCTTTGTAGATTTAGCTTCCTGCCTCATGGTTTCCTTTTGTGATATCATTTTCCCTGCTCCTGATCCTTACTTTCTATTGGGATCCTTTCCATGTTTTCCATCTCGCTTCTGCATTCATTTCCCATGGATTATTAGGTGTGGGTGTTATTATAACTAGTCCCAGTGTAAATGCCCTTTTGTTTCCTCACTATTTTATATCACTATTTCTACTCGCCCCTTGACTAGGGTCTTATGTATTTAGTTTCCTCCACCCATTGCTGTTATAGCCTTCAGGGTTCCTGTTTGATCAACTGGGTTCGTGAGTTTACTGAAATTCAAGTGGTCTTTCCGGTCCTCGTGAGTACAGTTTCTAAGTTCCTTATTCTGTATCATCCAGAGTGTCAGCTCACAGATCATGTCCTTGCTTGCCCTCTACGTGGGTTTTTCGAAGTCAGTATCTGTAATAGCATAGTGGGTAAGGGGTTTGCCGACTTTCCTTTCAGTCATAAGGAGGTTCTAAGTGCTTACCCCACATTCCTTTTCATATATAGGTATTATTGTTTCTCCTGGGTTTTAGTATACACAAGTCTTGGGTTTTGTATGCACATATTTAGATTCAAAGTTGTACACTGTGAGATTCCGTGCACATTGCCTTCTTCCTTTCTTAACACAATTGACTATATGAGCACTTAGTCAAATCATAGTTGATGCCCCATTGATTAACAATATGTGTCTGCCTACCGTCTCATATGCAGACGTCTCAGTCTTAAGTGGTCGGACACCTTGTGCCCGTCAGAAATTAATATCTGCATACACTAATTTCATGACTAGTTTAGATGTGAAGGTAAACGTTAAGAAGTATACTATTGTGATGCTTGGTTGAGGAAACAATCTCTATTATTCTCTTGCATTGAAATCTGAACCGATTATTCAAAGAATTTTCGATTTTGATTATTTAGGAATAACCCTTATAGAAAAAGTACTTGAGAATAAACACATGAAAAGATCACTACTAAAATGGTGCATGCTTTGAACAGCATCTATCATCTCTTCTTACACCGCTAAGGTTAAGGCAAATGTATTGTAGCGTGCTGGCTTTTATGGCCCTAAATCTTAGAAAATGTGTTTGTTAAAAAATTATTTAGCATGGCAATTGATTTGTTAAAAAATGATTTAGCCTGCCATTTTCATTTCCAACTTTTGCTGCTCGAAATTGGGCCTCACATATATCACTGTCTGAAGCGAGGCTTGCCGAATTTCTTTCTTTATGCGGACAATTACCAAAGCAAAGGATAATCTTAGTAACGTTATTCTAAAAGACATCTGGGAGCATCCGGATAGAAGAACAATCCACGGTTTAAAAACCTCCTCAGTGGACTAGAAATCTTGTTACTAATTGATAACTGCCATGATCTTCAAGCCTTGTACAAAAGATCAGTGATAATTGCAAATGACTCTTTCGATTTTCAGTTGACTGCACAGATACAGGCCACTGAATCCAATATTGCATATAATAATCTCGGTGAAAGATGTACACCAACCGGACTTGCTGTATTCTCCTTATCTTACAGATTGTGTTTAATGACAAAACTAAACTTTAATTCTGGCTTGACAAAACAGAGGCTAGAATCCAAATCTTTTTTTCTGTCCATTGCACAGAGATATTTCCATCAGGCTATCACCCCCATTTTAAAACAATGTGTTTTCACAATTTGTATTCCAAGGCTCACTTTCCTAAGGGTCTCCTGGAATTTCTGCTGCTTCTTAAACATAGAAGAAATAAACGTGTTATAATTGATTGCAGCCATGATGATTTTAAAATGAGTTGATGTTATTTTAACACTGATTTTTGCCATTTTCTACTGATGTGTAACTTGAATGGTATTTTTCTTCTGAATAAAGTTGATAATGGTGATGAGTGTGTGAGTTAGAGTGTGCGAGGGAGTGTTTTAATTTGCATGTGTGTGTAAGTAGGAGGGTGAGAATGTTTGCGAAAGTGTGAGCGTGAATATGTGTGTTTGTGTGCAATAACGGGTGTGTGTGTGTGTGTTCCTTTGAGTACTCTGCCACGGCATAAAGTAATATTATGGTTTGGCATAATGAAAACTGAAAATTATATTGAGGGTGCAGTTGGAAACTGGCATGGATGTGATAATAAGGTATAACGTAAAGTAATATTGATGTACAAGCTAGGTGCAAGCTAGGTTCAAACGCACATAATTAGACAACTATATGCGGAGAATTGCAATATATTAGAAGTAGTCTCAAGATAAGTAGAGACCTTCCAGCATGCGCTGTAAAAAATGGGCTCCTTCATGTTTTACACTTTCTTAGTATTAATGAAAAGAAAAAATACAGTCATCTACAAAATGTACTGATTTCAACATTGTTTGGGTTAAAGACGGGATGCATTGTTAGAAGATTGTTTGAACCCCTGCCATATATGAATATGACGCTGGGAGGGAAACATGCCTCCACTTGTTGCTTGCTTTGTGTCAAACACCAGTGGTTTCTATTTGAACCTATCATCATAGTTCTGCATATTGTAAAGAATTCCAATGAATTAAGTGATGTTAAATTGGAAATAATCAAACATTTTGATTGAGAAAATAAAAAGGACTATATCGACAAAAGCAAGTGTAACCAATGTCAGCATCCATTGTTATCCGCAGAAAACCACATCGGGTTTAATGCATACAGGCTGAGTTGCAAAAGATTCTACTTAGGAAGTATTACACACCCACCAAGACAGTGTTTCAGACTGAAGCGCAGTATTCTCTATTTTGTGAAGTTGGGAGTAACATGATTTTTGGGAACTAAAATGTAATTCTCAATTGGGTTAATTTTTAGGCAAGTAAACATGGCTTACCCTAAAGAAGATGTATTTTTGTGATCTATTCTTATTGGCACCTGTTCATTTATGTAAATTAAGAAATTAATGTTTATCATAAAGTTTGTCTTCATATCACGCAATATTACTATTCGAGCACCTTCCTGTGGAACTGCTCCACTGGTACCACTGCTCCGAACCTATCAGTGGAGCTGTGTGGGTGGAAGCAGAGGGCAGGATCTAATGTGCCCCTTTTTACTATTTTGTCATTGTAATTATTTGATGTATTTAGAGGCTAAATGTAGGGGAAAGCATCTCAACTGTTGTAATGCTCCAAGAATTTGAACAATTTATTTTGAGTTACCGGAGAGGAAAATGTGTTGCAAACATCTGTTGTTAAAATAACACACTTGATAATATAATTTGTGAAATTAAACTTTTTCTGTGATAAACAAATGAAACACGTAACTGAACAAAGTCAAGCAAGGATGGTAAGATTATTTTGTGATCTAGTGATGGCTCAAAGTAATATTCGGTGTGGATTTTCTGTGCATGTAGACATCGCTAGCAACTGCAAATGGTTTGTGCTTTCAATTGTTAGTGTGCCTAAAACTTTTTTTGCACTGTCTGTTGTAATTCTGGAAATTGATGTTTAAGAACGATATTAAAAGAGAAAGTAGAAAAGGCACAAACACGTTAAACCTAAAAAATACCTAATATGGCCAACTTTAGCATTTCCCAATGCTAAAGAATACCGATTACTGTACTGCATCCATGCAAGTAGTTTGTTAAATTTAGCAGCTCATTAGAAAAATGCCCAAGCCCATTTTTAATGAAGGTTAAACAGTTAGTAATGATTGTTGTTAAGCGCCAAACAGCATAGTTTAGGCGTTGGCGACTGTAGTGGTAGAATGAGCCTGGTTTAGGTGATCACTTTCCTATGCGCCACCATTACAGTCAGAAGCAGGCAATGCAGACACCTTAGCTACAATCCAACAGTACAAGTGACTCACCGCAGTGACTACTGTATACCTACTCTATAGTCCCATTTTGTCTTTACTAAAAGGAGGGAGGATGGTGTGCACTATTCGGGAATGGCATGCCCCTTGTATGGCGGGAATGGGCATAACGTGAATTATTTAGTAGACCCATCTGCATTTGTTCAGCTTTAATTATTGAAACACATCTACAATCTGATCGGATGTTACTTAAACGCCTTCAACAGCTTAAGGCATAGTTGTAGGAAAGACATTTAGGGAGATTTTCAATCCAGGCACAATGGCAAACTCTCTCACAGTTCAGTAGGAATTTTAATGCTTCCCCTATGAGACACGTGGGCAAACTATAAAAACTAAATTGATGACGAGTTGTTACGGTGACAATAGCTTTCACCTTCGTAGAATGACTAAATGCACAACAGGGAAGAAATGGGCAATAAGACCAGGACCGTGACAGTCAAAATGACCTTCAGGAATGGGAGGTGACACAGCTCAAGAGGGTGAAGGCTGTATATGCTTGGAAGACTCTCATAAAATGCCCGTCTTACTTGCTCTACAAGAGGAGAGTAAATGTGAAGCACATTGACACATTGCACTCGCTACAAAACCTCACAATATAAATAAATGCGGAGTTGCCGAAGAGAGAATTGTGATATACCTGTGGACCACAACACGAGGGAAAAGAAACGTCAGACTTCTACTTCCCAGGGAGACCTTGAATTATGGACCGTCATGAAATACACAATGGAGGCGCAGAAGGGAAACAATCCCTGCCCCTGCTCTTTCATTACTCCCGAACTTATCACAAGCAGACCATGTTCATGGGCCCTTTATCTCCTCGTAAAATGTCTGCAAGCTCATGCTAATTTGCAGGAGCAGAAGAGGCAGCATTCATTTGGAAAACGATTACTCCTGACTGAAGCGATTCAGATAAGTGCAGCACAGCAAAACACAACTGCAAATTGTGCTTCGATCTGTCTTACTTGTAATTGAGCTCTTACGCTTGTCGCAAAGAATTATGGGGCTTTTTCATGGGGGTTATAGATGCTGGTAAGTTGTGCAGCTTTCTGTTTTTGTGACGCTGTCTGGAATTGACTTTGAATGGCAAATTTAGGTTTCCTTTGCTATGCAAAATACAGAAATAGCATTCTCCGCCTTTAGTACTGGGGCTTTAAAAGCTATCAGCTACCCAGCCTCTAGCTGCAAGTTTCAGAACAGGGACACAAGTTAGGAAGACATCAGTCTCCAGCCATACTCTGCAGATAGATCCATTGAGGCTATTGACGTATGCAGTCAACAGGTATGCGAGGACCCCCTTCAGGACAACGCTCCAAAGTCTGTGCTCACTGTAAAGAGTGATGAATGTGTTAGCACAGTACGTGGACCAGTAGCCCCTTCCCCACAAGGTTCCATCAGTAAGAATCTTAGAAGAGCGACGTGCATGTAGAAATAAGGTAATGGACAGACACCCTTCAGATGACAGATACTAGAACATGCATGTTTTCTACAGATGGCTGTCTAGTGGTTACACTGCTCAGGTAAGGAACTTTTAAATCATAAAGGGTTTGAATAGACTCTACTCTGGCAGCTCCAAGTCTGTGTAAATTGCCTTCAAACAGTTTGGGGAAGGCTAGAAAGAATGAATTGGACTATATATATATATTTTTCTGAAGCCCCTAATTACATATATTCCTGGGTCGTTTTTCGATGCTGCTAAAAGCTACATCACAGCGATGCATTACAGAGAACCAACCTGTTTGAAGCTCTGAAAGCTGTTCAGGAGGGCAACAAATACAGCCCCAGCATCACTAGCAATGTCCTGCAAAATCGTGCTCCCCCCCATTGCACCAGAAAGATGTAAGCAAACATAAATCTGTCAGGGGTAGTAGGGGGTATTCCAGAGGGGGGAAATCCACAAGCAGGAAGAACGTAACCTTTTCTTCTGTGGAATGTGAGCAGATTTAGGAGGAGTCTGGATCGGGATATTAAAGGTCGAGAAGGAAAGGGTCTGCAACTCTCAATGGCTTCCTGCATTAGTTATTTGGTAGCATGGAGAGTGAAACACATTACCACTGATAGTCCTTTATTAGAAAAAGAGTACACAATGAATATGGTGAAATGGCATTCATGAGAAATTCTGTAGGCTATATTTAGGGAACTGCTACACCAGAATTACAGACAAGACATGATCCCTACCTGGTGACTTCCACAAATAAAAACCTTCCTATGTTTCATAAAAATAACATCTTCACTTAAAAGCACTTCCTTTCATAGACCCTGCATCCTCAGCAGACACCAGATCAAAGATAAATGAATTTTAAGATTTACACACTCAAAACATTTCCTGCAAAGGAACCTGCAAGAGATAGACATGAAATGTGATACAATGATTCGTCACCCAAAGAATATTATGACTCTTCCTAGGATTAGTGCCAAAGCAACAAGTTGGGTTGGATTCTAGAGAAGTTAGTGCACATGTGTAAAAATAGGAATTTGAAATGACTTATGAATGGGCACAAACATGGAGAACATAAATCCGAAAGAACTAGTACCTGAGGAAACCGTCACATCTGTCAATGACTCAATGAAGGCTCTAGCTTATCTTAAAAGCCACCCAAAAGTTCCCCAACAAAAGGATGTGCAGATAGAATTGATCATTTGTGGACTAAACAGTGGGCTCCACCGCCAGGAACGGTCAAAGCTTTCATTACATAAACTCACGTGTTTTGAATGGTTTTGTGCCTTTCATCTCAAGAAAATATCGCCTGATAAATGATTGCACATCTTTCTCGTGGCAACGCCCTCACTGGAAGGGCGAATACTACACGCTTGCATAAAAGCATGTAAAAGTTCAATAAACACATTTCTGCTACAAATCAATATTCAATAATCTGGACTATGTTTTGATATTATTTAAAGTTAACAGATATTGTAGTCAGAAGTTCAATCTGAATTTGCTAAATTGCAATCTATTTCTGGTTTAGTTTCCAACAGCGGGATTCTTGTGTGGCAGTATCGAGTAAATGTACATTCCCAATACAACACAACTTGTTTGCTTGACATGAGATATTAGACTAGGCAAAGCAATATCTACAACTATTTGCTTATCTGTTAAACAGCTTCACAATATCATGTAGCCGCTTTGTGTGTTAGATTGTCTATCAATGATTAGTCTTTAGGTGCAGTGTTTTACAGTTAAAAAATAGTGTCTCTATTTGTGATTGACAAGTGTACCTTTTGTTTCTCTGATCGAGTCCACGAAGCCTGGAGAAAACAGATATAAAACACAATAGAACAAAAAAAAAAGCAATAACATGTTCACAGATGTTATTAATCTTAATATTTGTTTATATATGCATCACACTGCATTGCGTGCACATGCAGTTACAGAAGGAAGGCTCTTACTAAGCCAATTTTTCCTGTTTTATCATATCAATTGATTTTACATTTGGATTCTTTTCTATAACCAATATGAAAAATGAATTTTCTGAATTCAAGACAAATATATTAAGTTACATCTTTATGTGAACTAACTTTTAAGTCCACAAAGGGTCTTTCTCCTTCCACAAACCGCCACTTCAATAAATATGTCCTAAGTGACACAGAAATAAGTATGCAAGACCTTATTTCTTTTGCCGGAGATATTCAGAGAAACGGTTTGCCAGCTTTAAAATCAGCAAATCTTCCACTAGTGGATTACTTAAGAAAATACATGAATTTACAATTTTTGCACTTCAACCGCGAACGCTTCATGCACTTTGGTGACACATGCATTAATTCCTGTCCATTAGCACAGTTGCCATTTTGTGTTTCAAGAGGAGAAGATGGGTAGGTCCTTGTGACAGCAGGGAGGACGCGCACAGAACTCAGAGGTCCACTCTTTGAACACATACCTCATGATATATGCAAACAAAAATAACAGGACATGTAGTATGAAAGTATGCACTTGGCTGTTATTTAGCCTTCACTGGTGGGTTTGCCTGCCACATGCACTCGCCGTTTTGTATCATTCATGATAGTAGAAACGCTGACGTCAACACGCCATTATCAAGGATCATAATGTAAACATCTTATCATGTCCTCCAAAGTTAAACTCTTTTATGGCATTCAACTCAGCATTCAGGTTTTCTCTGTTATCTACTTAACACTCCAACTTCCTATATTGACTGTGGTAAACAGTAAAGGAGGATCAAGTGAATCTGCTGACAACCTCCAATTATGACTGTTTTTAGGGATGTTAACAAAGAATGCAATTTGGTGAAACAGCACTCTGAATTCTGTTCGAACTGATAACCGGTTCAGTTCCCTTTGTCGAAAGCATCTCTTGTCGTTTTCAAATCTTTTACAAACTCTTGCTAGAATCGCTCCATGAGATCTACCTTTCATTTTGTTGCTGGTAAAAGAGGCGATTCTAAGTCAATAGTAGTCCCCTTCTAATTCACAAATAATAATAGTAAAGCGCCTAGGTACAGAAACTGATTCACTACATCTTACACGACTCTGCGCTGACACACAACCCCCAACATAAACATGGTTCTGAAATTTAGTTTAAGATAAAAGCAGAGTTTATTAATCGAAAGAAAACTGACTGTCTAAGGGAAGCTACATTCCTACATGGATAAATAAATATTATGATTGCCCCTTATCGATATTGACTGAGTAGGAAATCATTGACTTGGTAGAATTAACTTAATTTTGGGAGATAATGCAGTGAAGGAACAACTACGGCTTTCAGTACAGAGGACGACAGCAAGGCTTTAAAGAATTTCTTTCACACTGTGGCAATGACCCCTATTACGGTGCAGAGCACTATCATGTCAAATTGTTGGATAAAATAAGGACTGCATGTTTTAAATTCTCGAGCTACTAGGGTCACTATCTTGAGTGCATAGAGTGCAATACTTTGGTAAAGATTCAGAAGCAGAGGTGTATCCCCCACTGTTAAACAAACAGTAGAACCTGGAAATTCTCTACGGTTACCAGATGTATGGTGTTGAGACACAAGAGGTACAAAACACCTTGTCACATGTCAGTAATGCAGCTGGCCTTTAGTGAGATGATACAGGGGTGATTCTTCTGCCTGCTGGCAAATACGATCTTCGATCAGTCAATATATTTCTGGTACAAAGTTAGATGGTCCTATCAGGTGTGCATGGAAAATGTGACCTTTGTGAACACGCATAGCTGTTCCTCCGAGACAAATTAGATTCAGAGACTTGTTTACAATTGAATTCCAAGGAGTGGGATGTGTATATGAACGTGGAGCTCAGGAGGCAGAGTTAAGTCAACACACAACATTTTATGTGCCTTGTTTGTCCGGAGAAGACTTCCACCTATCGTACATAATGACATGGTCAGGTAAGGAGGTTTCTTTACTGAATACTGTCATCAACTTTCCTTTTGTTAGATGGTTACCTGGTTCCCTGCAACATCATCTTCGTTCTGAAATGGAGGAAAATGTTTTGAGGTTGTGTGCTCTATTCTTTTCTGTACCGAAGAACCGATCAAACTAAGAGAAACCAATATGATGCCTGGATTTGAAGTAAGGTATTCATTACTAGACAGCATCGGCACAGGGTGTGGACTGGTGGCCCAAACAAGAACACTGATCTTGGCAGGATCAAACCTTGGCCAGAGCATGTACTCTTTCAAATGGACTTGGTCAACTGAGCAAGTGAAGTACTGTACCAGAAGGGCCCTTCGCATGTAGTTATGTCTATGCCAATGTCTGGACTTTAGCATGATCTAACATCAAGTCTTGAGCACATGTCCTTAAGGTTCTAGACAGTTCACAGGATTGCCACAGATGTATGAAGATAGCAGGCAAATGAGATGCTAATCATGAAACTATCGCTGCTATTGAGACTGGGCCAGCAGATCAGTCGCAGCTGCTTGAAAGAAGACAGGTTGCTGTTGATGGATAGTGTTACTGGGCAGAACTAATGCAGCACATGAATGCATTAAGGTACCAAATGAAGTACCATAAAGTATTATGAAATATTATAAATCTTACCAAAATTAACACACTTCCAGGCAACTGCCATGCTCTAAACAGTTGCATGCCTCATGTGGCAAAGCTACCCATTTACTCAACAGAATAGTGAACAAGGTCGAGAGGCTTTTGAGTTGATCCCTGCTCATAGGGTACTTCTTGTATAAGAAACACTTATTTTTAAAACGCCATCACACATCATTTCCATTATCTTGTTTTACTTCATGGCACTAAAATTGCACATTTGCTGTAAACAAGTCCTTATTCTGAATCTGAGATAATACAAAGTTTGTTGTGGTTTGTCCTATGAACTTGGTTGTGTTCAGCACCCCCTATGTAATGCTATCCAAAACATAATTTCTGTGAAGAACCATTGCTAAGAGAAGAGTTGCTCATCTTCACTGCTTCCGTCACTTCCTCTTTTCACTGCTATGTCATTTCACCACTAGACACAGAGTTCTAATAAAGAACTGGATGGTCCAACATTCCACCAGGAACGGTGTCAGCCCTGGAAGCCATGGCAGCTCTTCCACCAGCATGGGGTCCATGGCTGCTAAATGAATGGAAAACGGCAGCCTCACTTTTTGCTTTCAGAAAGTATGGAATGTTAGCCCACTAGTTATTTATTAGAGGTCTATGCCACTAAATCACTTTCCCTTTCCATTGTTACATCTCTTCCTGTCTTTGCATGTTCATAGTTTTGCTTTTCAAAGGAAGGGAAGATAGTTTAAGATAGAAATTCTATATAGCATGGATGAATGAATGAATGAATGTGGAGCATGTGCAAAATCTGCACTTGGCCATGAGGGCCTTTGTCCTTCTAATGATCGATAAATGATGATAAGTTTTCTACAGTGATTTTTTACACATCTAGCTTTTAGAAAAAGATCTGTTTTAGGTCTATAAATAAATACGTCATCACATTATAAGATCCTCCACGCAATAGGATCTCAAATGTTGCTGTTTTGCCTAATTCCATGTTTATTAAACTTTGCACTGGTTTATTGTGCGTTACATTTCTAATTATGCATGTGGCAGTCAACCGACCAATCCAGCAAATACCCGGGTTACACAGTACACAACTTCGAAACTTCGAAATGTAAATACAGGTGACAATTTGATGGTACAACATTGTGGGTACAAGTAGAAGATGGGGAGACAGTGGGTGCATACACCACGGACTTGGCAAGAAATAGTAATAGAACAGGTATTTTCCAAAACACAGATCTGGCTATAAAGTTAAAGTAAAAAAAAAAAAAAAAGGAAAGTAATTATTGGTGATGGAAACATTTTCATTGTCGTATATTACAAAGCATTCACGCGAGGTGGTCTTCACTAAAAAAGAAAGTGATTCAAGAATGAATGCCCATTTACAGTTAATATTAAGTCTTGTTGCCGGTTAATGAATCAGGTGACACTTGGGTAGAAAAGTAATCTTTTATTCACAGGATAATGCTCACAAGAGCAGAATGGGTGAAGTCTGACAAAGAGTCAACATCACAAGCACACCTGCTACATTTTCTCGCCAAGTAATGGAGAACTAAAATGAGGAAGGTTTAAAATGGAATGACAGTAGGACCTCGAAGTCAGCTATGTCCTTCTTATCTTAACAGCCTGTCGGCAGACTTTTCAACAATGAAAAGGTAACGGTTTTAAAGTTGTATTTTTTTGGTTTTCTTTTATTCAAGAGGTTGAAACACCATGCATCTCACTTTTTGTTGGTTGCCATTTTTCAGCCTGACAAGTCATTACAGAAGGAGAAACGCCATATGCAAATCAGGCATCATCCCACTCCAAAGAGGACAGTTCAGCCCAAAATGCTAGGTCACATCACTTCTGCACAAGACCGAAAGCAACCTCAAAATATCACTGGGCACAAGAGGCTTGAGAAGCACGCCTTGGCAGATCATAAGACTTAAGGTGACAAATGCAACATGAACAGTGATGGATGAAAGGATTGTAATTCATCACAACCTTTGGATTGGATCTTAGCAGCACTCCGAGCCATTATTTTTCAGTCTGCTATTATATAAAGGGAAAGACCAATTTCAAATTAGGCTTCGTCTCACCGCATAAGTGCAATCCAGCCAGAGCTGTGAAATCACATCCCTTTTGCACAAGCAATCACAGACACGGTTTTCCTAAAAGAGTAAGCAGTGATGAGCAGCTTCTGCCTCTAGACACAGCAGGCCCAGGAGCGGCGCTTGGGCATTCCGGTCACTTAGGGTGACGAATGGAACTTAAGGGTGATAGATGGAAGGTATGCAATGAATGGCAACCCTGCAAACCGTGATTGTTCAGCCTGCCACGCCAATACAGAAAGGGAAAGACCGTATTCAAATCAGGCTTGGACGCACACCAAAATGGGCATTATTTCATGGGATAGTAAGATATGCCAAATGGGCCCTTACTAGGATGCACCCGTCTCTGAGTTATGATACTTTGTCAGAAGAGCATCAATTCTGTTTCTACCCCTGTTGTCACTTGCACTCAATGAAATATGCTTGTCATAGCTCCAGGCGTCTACAGAACTCAAATGTCAGGTACTGAATCACCCATTGGCTTTGCTACATTTGTTTGATTGTAAATGCTAGGCAATGTCACATCTGTTTACTTAAAGTAGAAAGCTGACACCGCGCTATAGGGTTCTCTGCGTTTTGGAGGACTGCACATTAGCAATTTTAGAGAACGATTGTAATCTGGAATGTTTCTTGCAAGCATCAGGAGTGAC
This sequence comes from Ambystoma mexicanum, assembly GCF_040938575.1. Taxonomy (NCBI): domain Eukaryota; kingdom Metazoa; phylum Chordata; class Amphibia; order Caudata; family Ambystomatidae; genus Ambystoma; species Ambystoma mexicanum. Next base: position 109,206,398 of record NC_090931.1, read on the forward strand.
TCATGGTCTTATTCAAAAGGCGTTTTGGGTTACTTCTGAGTGTCTGTCTACGCAACAAATGTATTGTGAAATTGAGTCTGTAGTAGTAGCTGTCGTAGGTCCTCGTTGGCCTTAGAAAGCAAGAGACGTACATGGTCCCAATCGAGCGTATGTTTTGCTAATCAGAAAGTTGCAATTGTTTCAGCAGGCTGTCATTTTCCTGTCGATGCTTCCAGCAGCCACTGCAACCCACAGCTCTTGGCAACACTGCAGTTCAGCTTGTAGCAGAGCAATACACGGATGTTACTGCAGGATTTATCTTAGACATTTTAAGCACTGACGTTTGACTTAAGCAGATCACAAAACAGAAAACACTCTTTCGGTAATAAAAACAAGGGATTTTGGGGAGGGGGGGTTGTGATGTTCAATGTGTTAAGGAAACTAGAGTGTTAGGGTTTATTCAGCATAGTATGCACAGTTACAGCGTTTTTTAATTCAAGTAATACTGACATTTTCACTTGTGAAAATGTAGCTAGGACCTGTGTACTTTAATGTTCATTTGTACAGAAAAACACATTTTAAACATATATTGTGTAGTCTCTAAGATCACGATTTCCACCATTATAGTATCTCGGTCAAAGTCAAAACTAGGCCGGGCACATTTCGATATTCCCAGAGTTGGAAAGGATCAAAGCCATGCAGAAGAGTACATTCGACACTTCAACAATCAAGTTTCTCGTGTCTAGAAAACCGCTGCACAAGTGGATGCCTTTGATTGATTGGTGTGAGCCCGAGAAATCAGGGCCACCCACAACACCCTAGTGACATAAAAGAGTTACACAGAGAAGGCCTGCTCATGCCATCCAAATCAGGCCAGAAACAGGAGCTGCAAAAGCAGAAGCTGTGAATCTGCTGCACGGTCCGAAAACACTGAGTTAACAAATTAAATGAAAAAGGGAGGCTTAATCGTCCACGTGCACACAACCTGGGTACAGGTGTGCCCTGCCAGCTAAACAATCCCACTATCAAGTAACGAGTCTTCATCATAGGGCTGAAGGCGTAATGACGTAAGGCTACCTCCGATGTGCAAGCAGACCCTTAAGAGTGGTGCACTGTTCTACAGGTGCTCAGATCAAGTCTTTCTGGGCCTGGTTCTCACACTGGAATCCTTCCCATACTTATCATGCTCTGAAACTACTGCAGTGGTGATGTGGGGCAATATTAATGCATATTAACATACATGAAGGAGACTCATAAGCATATTTCAGGACACTCAAAAACACAAAACTGACTTTGCCTTTGCGGTACAGAAGCTTAGCATCGAGAGAGGGGGGTAATCGTGGAAGAAAAAAACGAATGCACAGTGCGATAAAGTGGTTAGCGTTAAACTGGTACTTCAGTGATTGTGGTTGACTCCATGCTGTTCGCCTAATAGGCCTTCTCCTACTCCAAGAATGCATTTTCATTCTGAACAAAGTTAAAATCCTTGCTTATGTTAAATCCAAAAATATCGCTATTCTTGCTTCTCAATCCTATAGTTGCCGTTTGAAACCTTCAAAGAGGAACAAGGAAAGAGAAACATATGTTTATCGTCTGACGCCTGACCTTGGGCAGGCACGCTGCACAGAGGAAAATAACAGTCCACTCCAAGCCGTGGTACCCTCGGGCTGTAATTCTCAACAGAACCACTCTTCCCTTTAAGCCTCTCTACAGACGCTGCGCGACCTCAACAACAACCGCTCCAGACTAAACATGAACTCATTATGGCTATTGAAGACTGTTTATTCTCCTAGGTTACCCCCCACCATCCTCCGGCGGGACTATGTATTGGGGTGGACAGCACTGGCGGCAACGACAAATCAGGCTGATGCCATTGAGGTACATGACAGTCCGAGCACTTTACCTAAGGGGACAAGGCTTTGACAGCTTAAGCGTTCTTCAAACATATTTATTGCCACTAAACCGAGATGGCACTAGACAGTAGCAAGTGATTCACCATTTGGCCCCTTCCCGGCTTAGCGCATCCATCGTAGGCCTGTCCCACGACGCAGAGGGCAAACAAACCGCCAGAAACCCATTCAAACACTGTACCTTCTGGGTGAGAATCAGAAATAGCACAAAACCACAGCAGTGTGCCTCTCATGCCTGCACCTCCAAAATGGCAGCGAAGGCTCGTCCTGTTTAAGGGCTCTGAGCCAACCGGTATGCGACTTCAACTCCAATTAAACACTGACCAATTGCTAGCGGAACCTAATAATAAGCACCCGTTTCCTTCCACGGAGTCTGCGTTCTGCTCACCTTCTAGTGAGGTTGTGTCTCCAGTGTAAAGAGGTCACATGTACATGATTAATATAATGACGCCCTTAAAGATCCGGAGCAGGCAACTGCCTCCTTGCGCTCCATTTATTCACCCCTACACTGGGATCACCTACCATTTGTTCTTTTGTCCTGCTAATCACTCCCAGAGGCTGACAGAAACCAAGTCACCCTGACTGTTACATATGTTATGCATTCACAGTGTTGCAGCCACAACCTATGCAAAAGATCAAACATGGAATGAAATATTACCAGTTTTGCCTTCTAAAGCTGTAAGGTGACACCGTGCACCTATACGTGGTTTCTACAAACCTTGCTAAATTGGCCTTGGCGCCTTCCCGCCAGCAATAAAGCTCTGACAAAGCCTACCAAATCTCCCAAAATTCCCGAGACATCCTTACCTTTCAGCTATGCTGCATCCCACACATTACCCTTAAAAATATAGCCACTCACTTTCACCTTGACACAGGAACTTACTCTACAGAGTTTCCTGAAGCAATAATTACACAAGCAATTATGTGTCTGAAAAAGTCACTAGCAAATGTGGGAGAAGGGATGTATGGAATGTACAGTGTGTGTGTGCGCGCACGTGCGTGCATGGGTGAAGTATATACTGTGTGTGTGTGTGTGGAAGGGAGAATGTGTGCAGGCCTCGCAAAATCTACTTGACTGCTAGCATAGTTGAGTCGTTTTTGTGAAGGTCGAGTACCATTTGAATGGTAGCCAGACCTTGCTAGCGAGTTCAATGACATTCTGGGATATTTTAAACTTTTATTTGACATTTCCTGCAATTAAACTTTGTTCTTAGTAAATGTCAAATAAAGGTTTTACTGTGTGTGGCTGGACTCTGGGTGGCCGCTGTGGGAAAATCCGAAGAGTGCTTATCTTGACATGCACCATTTTACCGAAAGCGCTGGTAAAAAATGTCACCCGTCGCCATTGGCCGAATGCATTTCTCCTAGGTTGAGTAGGCCAACTAGGTTACTCATCCTACAGGTGTCGAGGAATTTTAAAGAATTTGCTTGGTGTGTGTATGCGTGCATACGTGCAGATTTCAACTAAAAGCCATGGATGTGGTAAAGCTTGTACTCCATTAGTAAAATTGGGATGTTTGTAATTTGTCCAACTGTGGGTGCATTATTATTTTAAAATACTAATGGATAATTAATCAGGCGTTATTGCTGCCTGCACCCCGAGGACTGCTCTGCTCGCCGTGGGATAGAATTATGAAATTCTCCCCGATAAAGGTACATCCCTTTCAGCGTCTTGCGTTGCTTCTGAAGATCAAAGGATCTCCAGCTAGCCCATGCATCCTCAGAAATAATAAATGCCCCCGCCCACTTTCACAGACTTACACCACTCCCGAAAGATCACATCCATGCTATCAATGCAGGCTAGCACGTATTACCCGCCGCTCAGGGGCACTGTGTGGTCCCCAATAACACTGCACTATCACCCCCTCGTCTACGCCCGCATTAGTCCTGTCCAAGCCAATCAGATGGCCGGGAATCAAGTCCCTCCCGTTTGGCGATGGGTAATAACTGCAAATTCCTCTCCAACAACAGCACCACTGACTACCTCACCCACATGAAGAGTGGATGCCAAAAGCGCTACCACCCAAGCTCCCATTCTAGGCACACCCAATCTCAAGCAACAAGGGGCTTTAAGAGGCTTTAGAATGCAACCCAGAAATCCTGTCATTCAATGAAGCTAATGACTGCAGGCTCAGACCGCTAGAGGTATAAGCTGCTGGTGCTCTCTCTAACAGGCCTGAAGAACTTGGTGTTTAGGGTTCTCGTGACTTAACAAAACTGATGAATTCTAGGAATCATTGCAGAGATTAAAGGAAACCACATAAATGCTAAACCTGAGCTGAGCAGTGAGAGTGACCTAATGTAAAGTGATGGCCTGAGATGGCAGCATGAAACATCCACGACAGCTGCGGTGGATTGGACTTCTGAGTGCAGATGTGCTCGGACCAGCTCAGTGCTCCTTCTCAATAGTGGCAACAGCAATCACAAGCTGGCTGATGCCTGGATCTCATCTGCATGGCGCTAATGGTCACGTATGCACACCTCAAACTAACCTTGCTGTTCCAAGATCACTTGATGCCAGCGTACACATGAATCCATCGGTGAAGGGAGCATAAAGAGCTAAGTCACAATGCCACTGGTTTGCGCAAAATGTGATGTGTGGGCTATAAAAGGGCAATAAGTGGTTAGGGTATAATGGTCCACCTTGTAAGCTACACCGTGTCAGCGTGTCTTGGAATGATCCCTTTTCTCTGGATTTCAAGAATACCTTTGGTTTTCAGTCACTAGTCATGGCAATAGCGGAAACAACTCATACTGAAGGGGTGACAGGGGTACAGAACTTGGAATGCGCCCAGTGTACACTGGTATAGTATATTATAGTATATAGTACGGTACTATAGTGTATATGTCCACGCAATGCAAAAAAGAGGCAAATGCCCATGCGACAAGCAAGGCAGTCGCAGAATTTGGCAAAAGGCATGCGCCAGAAGCAGTGTAACTCTCCATTCTCTTTAATTGGAGTACTTCCCACAGGGGACACAACAAAGGGGACGCGGAGGACTGACCTGCTGTCCTCTGTCCAGTTCCGTCACACACAAAGCACTGTCTGGTTGCTACATTTCACGGGGCACCCTCCCTCGAGACACATCTCTGCTATAAGGGGCCGTTGTTAAATAGACAATGACGCGGTGCTTGGACGGGACCCAAGCACAATGTTTTGAAGGTTGAGGCTTGGTGCTACGCTAAGCCTGACCCTTCCCTTTGGAAGACACCGTTTCAAGAGGAAAGCCTTTTGTTCTGTGTGTGTTAATTGTAGGTGGCCGACAAAAATGCGTTCCAAATTCTAATGAGAAAATGGGTGCGTATCTTTACACTGTTTCCATTCTGGATTTAAAACGAACTGGCAGAGAGCAAGGATGGCGTGTGCAGCATTAATGTGTAAGTGCAATGTTAAAGCATGTGCCCAGTAGCCCTGGTGTAGGAAAGAGTTTGTACTCGCAGTGAACGCAATGCATTGGCAACCTCGTGGTCACACTGCGTGTGTATGAAACATGGATGCAAACTGCACGGGAGCTCTGGGGGCGCAGCTTGCCCTCTATGAGGATGCAGCCCAACCGGAGGCCTTGCCGTGCTCACACCAGCCTGGCCTCCTCTGCACAGCGGGCCTGGAGACCTACCCCGCCAGACCACCAGACTGCTAAAACCCGTGTGTGATCTACCCATCCATTTACTCTGATGAACAGCACTCTCGGGGGGCCACAAGAGCAAGCAATACTGTGCTGCATCTTACGGGGCATCCCTTCCAGCCTCTTGTGTGAATGCAAAGCTTGTGAAAGGTGCCACACTAAGAGCACTGCGGGTGGAAATCTTCGGCATGCAGGTGCGCTGCCTGCATCTACATCGGACCTGCAAGGGAGGCTCACAGTTGCACTCCATGGCCACCTCCTTAACCTCACTGCTGAGACTTCGCACAGGAGCGCCTACTGGTTGCTTGGGTTTTTGTGCGGCGTGGATACATACTCCTGAAAAATTGTCTGGGACCATAAGTGATTTCATGTTGACAGCTGAACAAAGCGTCACATTTTGATGCAAGTAGAAATCTTGCGACCTGTGAAACACCCAATGGTGAAAGAAAGGCCCAATAAACCTGTGCCATCTGCAAAACAACCGAAACCCAATTGTTTGCTGAACACCACCTATTGCTTGGCTAGGCCCCGGAAGAGCAGAGTTTGAGGTCATCAACTGGGAATGGTTGCTTGCTGGACACCACCTATTGCTTGGCTAGGCCCCGGCAGAACAGAGATTGAGATCATCAACTGGGAATAGTTGCTTGCTGGACACCACCTATTGCTTGGCTAGGCCCCGGCAGGAGAGATTGAGGTCATCAACTGGGAATGGTTGCTTGCTGGACACCACCTATTGCTTGGCTAGGCCCCGGCAGGAGAGATTGAGGTCATCAACTGGGAATGGTTGCTTGCTGGACACCACCTATTGCTTGGCTAGGCCCCGGCAGAACAGAGATTGAGATCATCAACTGGGAATGGTTGCTTGCTGGACACCACCTATTGCTTGGCTAGGCCCCGGCAGGAGAGATTGAGATCATCAACTGGGAATGGTTGCTTGCTGGACACCACCTATTGCTTGGCTAGGCCCCGGCAGAACAGAGATTGAGATCATCAACTGGGAATGGTTGCTTGCTGGACACCACCTATTGCTTGGCTAGGCCCCGGCAGGAGAGATTGAGGTCATCAACTGGGAATGGTTGTTTGCTGGACACCACCTATTGCTTGGCTAGGCCCCGGCAGGAGAGATTGAGGTCATCAACTGGGAATGGTTGCTTGCTGGACACCACCTATTGCTTGGCTAGGGCCCGGCAGAGGAGAGATTGAGATCCTCAACTGGGAATGGTTGCTTGCTAGACACCACCTATTGCTTGGCTAGGCCCCGGCAGAGGAGAGATTGAGATCATCAACTAGGAATGGTTGCTTGCTGGACACCACCTATTGCTTGGCTAGGCCCTGGCAGAGCAGAGATTGAGGTCATCAACTGGGAATGGTTGCTTGCTGGACACCACCTATTGCTTGGCTGGGCCCTGGCAGAGCAGAGATTGAGGTCATCAACTGGGAATGGTTGCTTGCTGGACACCACCCATTGCTTGGCTAGGCCACGGCAGAGCAGAGACTGAGGTGCTCAACTGGGAATGGTTGCTTGCTGGACACCACCTATTGCTTGGCTAGGCCCCGGCAGGAGAGATTGAGGTCCTCAACTGGGAATGGTTGCTTGCTGGACACCACCTATTGCTTGGCTAGGCCCCGGCAGGAGAGATTGAGGTCCTCAACTGGGAATGGTTGCTTGCTGGACACCACCTATTGCTTGGCTAGGGCCCGGCAGAGGAGAGATTGAGATCATCAACTGACAATGGTTGCTTGCTGGACACCACCTATTGCTTGGCTAGGCCCCGGCAGAGCAGAGATTGAGATCATCAACTGGGAATGGTCATCGGAAGAAGATAGCACATCTCCTGCACTCCACATGTATTCTCACAAGTGCTAACAGGTGATTCCGCAAACAGTGCCAATTCCATGCCATCGTCTCCCACGGGGCTGGTGTGCATATATAAATATGATGCTCCTTGACTGAGCAGAGCAAATGAGTTGCTGAGCCTTGAAAGCCATGCTACATACACAACCAGATCTCCTTTTCACAAATCTCAATGGACCTTTACAGGAATGTGCGTATTGCACTGTGATGAACCTCAAACTGGCATGTGTTGCAGATATATCCGTGTCAACCCCACACTGCCATTTAGCCAAGGAGTGGGACCCAAAGGGATGCATGGCAGCTGAAGCTCTGCACCACTAGAAACTAAAAAAGGGGTAAGCAGGCACTGTACATTCCAGCTCTTGCCTTTAGCTCCTTTCATTCTACCAAACGCACTGGCTACTGCCTGTGTTTATATTTCTGTTAGTGCAAGCATACTACAGACTAGATAGGATACGAAAGCAGGACAACAGTTTGCCCAGGAGCTACACCTACTCAGATTTCCCAATTAATAACAATTTGATACAATTTTAATGTTTCACAGATGTCTTTCTGTGCTAGCTCAATATTCCTAGAACGTGAGAGATAGCAGAAAATGTGTGGGAGTTACTGAAGGGCTTATCTACAAGTAGAGCCTCTGAGGAAGCAGGTAAAGAAGTATAAAACGGCAAACGTTACAGAAGGTTGTATATACAAGCAAGACCTCTGAAGGAGCAAGTAAGAGTCAGTATCAATCGCCAAACTCAGTTACAGAAAGACTTAACTACTGGAAGGACCTCTGAGTGAGCAAAGAATAGCAATACCAATCAGCAAACTCAGATACAGAAGGGTGTGCCTACTGGCAGGACCTTTGAGTGAGCAAAGAATAGCAATACCAATCAGAAAACTCAGATACAGAAGGGTGTGTCTACTGGCAGGACCTCTGAAGGAGCATGAAATAGCAATACAAATCTTCAAACCCGATTACAGAGGGGCTTATCTAATGTTAGGACCTCTTGAGGATCACCTCAGTGTAGTATCAATTGCCAACTCGGTTACAGAAGCGCTTACCTACTGGCAGGACCTCTGAGGGACCAAATAGTAGCCATATGAATAAGCAAACCCGGTTACAGGTGGGGTATCTACTGACAGGGCCTCTGAGGAATAAGGTAAGAGCAGTATCTATTGCCAAACCCAGTTACAGAAGGACCTATCTAGTGGCAGGACCTCTGAAGAAGCAGGTAAGAGCCGTATCTATTGCCAAACCCAGTTACAGAAGGACCTATCTAGTGGCAGGACCTCTGAGGAAGCAGGTAAGAGCCGTATCTATTGCCAAACCCAGTTACAGAAGGACCTATCTAGTGGCAGGACCTCTGAGGAAGCAGGTAAGTGCCGTATCTATTGCCAAACCCAGTTACAGAAGGACCTCTCTACTGGCAGAGCCTCTGGGGAAGCAGGTAAGAGCAGTATCTATTGCCAAACGTAGCTACAGAAAGACCTATCTACTGGCAGCGGGCCTCTGAAGGAGCAGGTAAGAACAGTATCTATTGCCATACTCAGTTACAGAAGGACCTATCTACTGGTAGGGGGCCTCTGAAGGAGCAGGTAAGAGCAGTACCTATTGCCATACTCAGTTGCAAAAGGACCTATCTAGTGGGAGGACCTCTGAGGGAGCAGCAGGAAAGAGCAGTATCTATTGCCAAGTTCATTTAAAGACCTATCTACTGGTAGGGGGCCTCTGAGGGAGCAGGTAAGAGCAGTATCTGTTGCCAAACTCAGTTACAGAAGGACTTATCTACTGGTATGAACTCTGGGAAGTAAGTAATAGCAATGTCAATCGCCAAACAGTTAAAGAAACTCCCATCTACTGGAAGGACCACGTGAGATAGCATGTAGGAGCAGTATTAATCACCAAAATCAATCATATTTTGCTGTGAATGTGAGTGCTGTGCGAAGGCAGCACTATAAGAGGAGTACTAAGAGAGTAGGATAGAATTTCATTTACACAACTTCTATTTTGACACGAAAATACGTTGATTAATCTTTTCATCGCCTAAGAGTCAGACAGCAAGTATAAATGATGCCTTTCATGTTTTCAAACGTTAGAAAACCAAAGTCTAAATAATAAAGACAATAAATAATTAGTACAGCACATTGAGAAGATGGCACAATTAGCCAACACATAAAGGACACTTGAAAGAACATTAGTTCCTTTGGCTGTCAAAGGATCAAACAACCCATGTAACATTACTAAACCAACGTAAGAGTTTTTCAGGTAAACAAAATCGAACAAGGTGCATGAAAGTTTCAAAAATAGTTAGCAGTTTTGAAGGGGCAATTGGTTGAATAGTCTACCCTGGTTTAGGTCTGCCTGAGATCTGCACTATGATAACCGACTCACCCTATATAATTATGACTTCCAGTGCGTGCTATAAAAGCCGGGTAGCAAGACATAGTATTTTACTTTTAAGATATTATAACTGGGTATCAAACTAAAATAATCTATTCAGAAATCTTTATAAATGTGTCTTGTATTTACATTTTAAAAATCTCAGTTTGCTCTCTATCATTCTACGCGATTTATATTTCTTAGGGTAGTCACTTATGAGGTTGTCTCTTTCCTTGACATCTTCCACCACACATCGCAACTATCTCAATGATGTGTAACAGTGCGCCTAGTCTTTTCCTTTAGTACTTAGCTATTGGTGTTATTAGTGTTAACATCTATTTCTGCTTCCTGACTGACCTTGTTACTGCCTTCTCAGATCGATCACACCAGACCTGTATGCTTCAAGGCCTAATCTTGCTAGACGCTTCGACCAACCACTTATCACATTCACTGATCACTACTCCCACGCACCCAAATTTGCTACCAACCACACCAGACCTTCATGAATGAAGGCTTCATGCTTACTATACTTGATGGTACCAACTTCAATTCATGTTACTTTAACACATCAGAGCTCTGTTTGTGCTCCATCAAAGCACTTGCTTATAGCACAACATATGACAGTACTACCCAGTACCTCTTCATTGGAAGCCTGTTCTTAGCCTTTCCTGGAGCTTCCTATGGAGAAAACTCTTATGGTTCTCATATCTATAGATTCAGCTGATGGAATTGACTTCTCCAGATCCAGGAGGTGAATAGTGCCTTCTGTTATGTACCCATGTAACTCCATTCTTCGGCCGAAGGTAGGTAGATGTTCATTGGTATTAAAGAATCAGCAAGGTAAGCTGACAAATGCCAGATTCATTCCTTGCCTCCAATTTGAGCGTAGAGGTAGAAATATATGTTGTATGTATTTCAGGTGGTTAAAAAGGGCACAACGGTGAGAGTTAGTTCAATCACTCAATATCAGGTTCCATATCAGTTTCGATGATGGGTACTAGTGTAAGTACTACATTTTAAACGTTGAGTCATAAGTTTAAAGGACACTTCTAATAGACCAGTAGAAGCCAGATACACTTGTAATTGTAAAATTGACATGATAAGGAAAACCCTAATACTTATTTGATTACAAGTCATTAAGCTCCAAAAATCTCCCATAAATGTCTCAAATCCTAAAAACTGTTCTGAGAAAGGGATTTGTCTCCCAGCTTGATGATCAAAGAGGAATTTAAAAAAATCTACACATTAACAATGGTGAAACCAGTGTCTGTTGAAAGGCAAAATCAGGTCTGTGCTCTTTCTTCAAGAGGGGTAGGACGTAGGATGCAAGAGAAGGCGATGTGGCGCTGAAATGATTACTCATTTGAGAACAGTGCCCTCTGGCTCCCAGCAACTAAGGGGGCCTGTTAAGATGGTGGGTGTATCTATTAGCTTCAAGATTGAAAAAAGACTAAATGAAAAAAACGACTCTACAAATAAAGAATGGTGAAACTTGTGGCTGTTAAAAAGGCAAGACTGGCTTATGATCTTTCTTCAATGGGTGAAGGAGATAGGATAGAGATGAAGATGGTGTGGCACTGAAATGATTTCTCATTTGGTAACAGTATTCGCCAGGCAACTAACAGGGACGGTTAAGATGGTCGGCCATGCAGTGCAAAAGACTTGCATTAGACTCCAAAGACTATTTTTCCACCAGACAGAACGGGTTGTCGCGTGACATTTTAAAATCAACATGTTAGCTCACTGCCTAGCCATTTACCTATTGTCCATGGAAACCTTCTTATGATGAGTTCAGGCACAGCTATGCACTGTTTCATGTATTTTGGTGAGCGTGAATGAACAGCACAACTTATTCTGCTTTCTTCCCAAACCAGTAAGAGTTCACTTTAGATATGTGTCACCTACCGGCAGCCACAGATTCCAATCCTGACATGGCTAACTCAGGCCTTTCTCCATCCAAGATCAATTAATCGAAATTTGCTAATACTAAGACAATGAATCGTGAGGAACTCAGCACAAAGTGCCATATCAAATGTCATCTGATTGTTATATTTCCTGCCAGAATAGACCAAGCGCACTCAGTCAGAGGCAAGCCGGACGCCATAACAAATGGCCATGTGATTTGACTGCAATGCTGCCCTGCACTTCCTGCTTCATGGTCTCTAGGTATTCAAAGATGCCTTAGAAAGCAACTTTCAGACACAAAAACCTTTCTAAAATGTTTTGAGGAAAGCTAGACAATGCGTGAAATGTCTTTGCAGAACACATTAGCTTTCAAAACTTTTAACCCAATCTATTTCTTTAAATTACATTGTGATTGTTGATTGGCCAAATTTCACTCAACGAAAGTGAAATGAAACATACAGGATTGGCATAAACTGTGTGCAGGATGCACAAGAGCGAGAAAGGCACCTTGCAATGAATTCAAGCAGGCTTAGATTTAGAAGATGCTGCTTTGTCCTTCGCCATCAATGTAGATGTAGCAGGAAAGGCTTCTTTCCATGTTCTTTGGCACGTCACGCACTTTCTGCACTGCGCGAACAGGATCAAAGATGTCACGCCATATATCATGGAGAGGGGTCTCTTGCATCTAGTCTACACTATCGGCGGAGAAGGGTGGTGCGTGCACGCTTAGTAGTGTCGAATGGTTCATGAGAAGTAGGGTGCGTTGCTTGGGCAATGTGGAGGCAAACGGCCTATGCCTGTCTGCAATTCAGAGCACATTGGGGAGGACCTGTGCGGAAGATTAAGCATTGCGACAACTTATTGTAATTGCCATGTGTAGCCTCAAATTTCACAAATGTGACAACACGTTCGATAAGTGAGACAAATGTTATTTATTATCCATCATTCAGCAGCAGCTTCAGCAACATACTAGTAACATACTAGTGTGAGCATAAACATGTAGTCGTAGAGTCACACATGTAAAACAACACATGGGAAAATTCACACAAAAAGAGTGAGGGTAGGCGTGACAAATATTCTAGCCTTCCTCACTCTCGTCTCACTTCTACATGTATGACATTTGAAACTACATATGACAATATAGTGGTGTGATGCGTAAACCGCAGACTCGGCCTCCCCAAGCCAAGATACTAATGAAAGCCACCCTTTCTAGCCATTATGTTCGCCACTACGTGAACTGATGTGACCTACTCTCAGCATGTAGTCACTACCATCTAACTGCTGGCAACAACTCCACCAAAGAAAAGTCTTCCACCTGAAAGTACATTTGGAGACAGAAACCATTCATCAAAACTGCCAATTATTTTTGCCTTTAGAACAATGAACTGTGGTCCACAATACAGCCATACACAAAGGCTGTAGTGCTTTTGTGCATACTAACAGTGCACAGTGCATGCATACAGCACCATTGAGGAGGTAAAGACAGTCCAGCCTTTTTCCAGGTCTTTCGGACGCAGGAGACCCCCCATTCTTCTCCCCCATTCATGCACGTATGATGATGTCACTGGTATACAGCGCTGATTGCATTTGTCATAGGACCACACTTGTGTAAGAATTACGGAGGAGGGACTTCTCCTCCGTTTGAGTTTGATCCAATCATGTTTTTGCTTTCTTGGAGAGACTAGCGTTGGATCTGTTGCAACCAGAATGACAACAACACGTCTAATTTTCATTTAAGGATGTAATGGCGAAAAATTGTGTATGGCTGTCCACCCAAGTGGTCTCACATATATGGTTGAGTCTGAAACACTCTGCAAACATTATTTTAGGATCCTCTCTTAAGGGTCATTTATAATTATTATTTATAAATGGACAATCGTAATATGCCCACAGTGGCAAAGAGGACCATAACCTATTCATTATTAAGATGAATTATTAGGATAAAGGGTGACACTGAAATGTCACTCCACGGGCACTGCATTCAAACAGCTGAGAAGCACTCAGTTAATGTGCCTTCATCAGGCTGCAACCCAAGGAGATGAATAAACTGCTAACTCTCCCAGAATAAACGCTTAGGCTAAGGGGCTCTGATGGAAACCTTTTGGGGGACATCATCTTGGACTTTTTAAATTTACAAATTAATGTTCAAAATGTGCACTATTAATTTTTTCCAAAATATTTTCATGTTTGTTTTTTAAGTTAAAAGCATATCTATTTTATGCTGACTTCATGACATGATAACTTGCAGACGTTAAGAACTTAACCAGGAACCAATTGTTCATACACGTTTGCAGTAATTCTCTTACTTTTTGCATAGGATGAACTTACAAGGAAACATTCTCAAGCCCGGTGTTACTTGCTTTGGGTTCTAATGTACTGGGCATAATGGAATCTGCATATTTCATGCACAGCATTGATTTAATGCTTAATTCTGCAGAGCAGGCAACCACCATTTAAATGGACTGAGTACCGACTTCTGACTCCAATCCATAGAACTTTCAGCAGCATGTGTTAGCTACATCTCCCAGCCAGAGCTGGCTTTGCTAGCCAGGGAGGTCTGTGGCCACTGACACTCCCACGCCTTCGATATTATTGAGATGACTTGTGACCACTCACATCTTTCCAGTCATGGCTGATCCGCCTGCTGACGTTCACGCGGCCACTCAGCGAAGACCCTGAACCTTAAAAGGCAAAGGTGGACGATGTTGCAGTGGAATTAAAGGGCAACCAGCCACCGCCCCAAAGCAAGTGTGTGCCTCGAACCATCGCAGTCCATAGAAACTATGGTATTGCTGATGTCCCTTAGCGAACATTATGGACTGGCATCTACTCTTTCTGTGAGTGGCAATGCCTCTTCTCTGTCCAAAAGAAACCCAAAGCCATCCACTGTCTCAGTCTGGCCCCGTCTTGGTGAAAACAGCATCCAGTGATGGTGTAACCATGCGGGCCAGCCCAGTGCTCGGTAGGCCCTCACTCCCAAGGACGTCAACCGCTCCATCACTGCTTTGTGAGCATCTCTAGCATGGAGACAAAGGTGTTCATTAGTCATGATACTGGGCAAGACTGGACACTCTCCACACTAGGTGCCTTCAGAGCACATCACTTTGAAAGGCCAGCACGAGCTCAATAGATTCGAAACCAGACATTCTGCTTTCTTGACTCTCATTATCAATAATAAACATGATCAATTATGCTTCTTGTAATCGCGCTTTCCATATTTCCAACATTGTAAGTAAATATCAATAGCAGGACTCATGCGCTGTACTCTAGAGAAGCTTTGAAAAAGGGATTCCTTTGTCACTGTAATAGACTGACTTCGACACTCTGAACTCCCTGGCACTGTGCTTTACAGAGATTTATGGTGGGGTGGGCACTAGTTCTGAGGCACTTATATTTCTCAATGATAATTAGTGCACCTGAAATTCAAAATCTTAAGAAGATAGGGTTTAGGCCCACAATTTTTCCACTGAGCAAATTGGCAAAGAAATAATTTTTTTAAAAGGTAGTACTGATGTTTAAAATGCAGTACTCCCATGCCTAAATCGTGTTCTGTCAGTTGCTGTCATGCTGGGTCATGCTGCTGTTTGGTTTGGTTACTGTCAGCGCTCTAAAATGAGAAATGGCACTAGTTCTTCCAAACGCCAGTAAGTGACATCATCATATTGTGCCAAGAGATCTAAAGGGCAAATCAACTCACCATTTCAGTTGGAAACACATTTGACCCTCCTTTGCACCGAACCCGTTGTGGGATAATATCTTCATGTGCACACTTGAAAAAGCAAACTCCCAGAAGATGGGCACACGCCTGAAAGCAATGGTGCACTCAAACAGCAATGTTACCACTGGACTGATGCACAGTGATGACATCAGTGTTTGCTCCTCTTCTGTTGGGCGTAATGCACCTGAAATCATCAGTAAGGGTGTCAGCAGTAGGACTCGGCTCGGGTTTGGTGCTGGCAAGCCCACATTGAGAAAGACTCGAGGGCGCGGTAAACTGAACGGTTACACCGGGGAGACATGCAGGAGTTTGCAACCACCACCAGAGCCTTCCAGTGCATTATACCTTTTCTTCGCTGCTGATGTTCCTTGTCGCCATTCTCCAGGTGATGCTTGGTGTGGGGTCGCCTGTGGCCTCGCACGTCAGAGTGATCTGTTCCTCCAGTTCCATGGCTGTTTTGTTCTCCACATATGTGATCTTGGGCTTTGCTGAAAAGGAGAGTAGACAGCTCCAGTTTAATTCAATATATACCCACATTTACAGGAATACACAAACCTGCAAGCACACGCACACACGCGCGCAAATCATTTCTACCGAGATCCCATTCAGGCCAAATCCCGTCAATTTATGACATATAGCCTGCCGGTCAAGTGGCACAGCGAGTAGAGAGCTTGCTTTGACATCCGTGCAGAGCTTGCACGCAGGTTCGAAACCCGGCAGGGCCAAACTCAACCTTTCATCCTTCCGAGGTCGATTAATGAGCACCACACACAGTGGGTAATAAGCAGCGCTCAGATACCTGAGGGTTCGTAGCGCTATATAAATGCCAAATTATTATTATTATTATTAACAAGACACATGAGGGGGAGATAATTTCACCTGTCTAAACACCTAGCGTCGGAAAAAGAAAACCATGGCAACGCCTAAACCCCGGTGGTGATGCCCTCAGTGATCTGGTGCAACACGTCTTTACCTGAATGCACACTGTGTCTCACTGCCAGAGTGCATTCATCAATGGCCACTTCATGCAACTTGGTTTCCATCGACTGATCTCCCGATGCTGCCACCTTCTCATGTTTCTATATCCTCGTGATGTGTACAGGTCAGGCTTACATTCCACTGTTCCAACGTACAAACTGCATAGCTGCCCTGGAACTGGTATTCATGGAGTGATGTTTGCAGACACAAGTATGGGTGCCCTAACTTCTCCAGAAAATAATAAATGGCCTATGCTAGTTCTACATTTTGCTTTACATATAGAGGAAACATAGAAATGTAAGGAAGGGAAACATACATGAAAATTAAGATATTTGAACTGTTTTTCTAGAGGGAACGTGTAAGAAAATGTTAATAAATATGGCTTTTGGAAACACCAGGCTGGCCTCATTACCGTAGACTTTCAGGAGAATAGATGCTTCTTGCTCGCCGGCCTTATTCTCTGCAATGCAAGTATAATCCCCTTCATCGCTCTTGTCCACCTTGAAGATGGTCATCTTGGAGCCATCTTCGGTGAACTTGTATTTGTCACTGTCTTCTTCAATCATTTCACCTTCCCTGCAAGGCAAGTAAAAAACAAGGGCAAGAGTAAGAAAGCAAAAAGCTGTGAATTTTGGAAACCCAACATATCAGCCTACTGACGCACAACAAACTCACACAACGCCAACCCGCAATTCCCAACACAATTACTCCACACCACCTATTCAAGAAGCTCACAACTCAAGAACAACAAACTCAAACACCCTCTCCATAACAAGCCAAAAAAAAACAAAAAAAAGGCGGACTACCAGGACACATTGACGCCCAACCAGGAAGGCCTGATAATCCAACACCACCCAACAGATACCTTCAAACTAAACTTTTCAACATTAATCTCTGACCACCAACCTCACAAAACCAATTCCTTAACAACAAACATCCAATCACAACCGTATAACAGCAATCCCAAACACAAACTCATCAAAAGCTATATCTCAAAGCCACATTACAAGTATCCTTCATGCCAACTCTACCTCTAATATTCCACCGAAACGAGACCCACTAACGGCAAATAGTAACAATAATACCTACAACATTAATCCACCAGCATCAGCCGCGCTCGGAGAACTAAAGGCAGCATGTCTACTGCCACCCAAGTCATTGATGATCCTGCCATTCCCAATGGGATTTACCCATTGAAAAACGCTTTAAGAATCAGGCCCATAGTCCCCTAATGAAGGGAGTTCTCAAACAGTTGAGGTACAATATGCACAGAAAAAATATATTCTACCCTGAAAAGGTTAAAATGATTCATAAATGCGGACACTTGGCCCCACCCTACCATAATAAGGGACAACCTTTTAGCTTTGCCTGTTAAACAGAAGATTTTTTTAAATTTCGTAAACCATCATAAAACTACCTCTGCCAACTTTGCCCTGTTTTAATGTAACATCCGTGTTACAAACACACAAAGCAAAACGTACTGAAATGCAGATGTCATGATTCATGCACAATGCTGGAAAACCTACTTTGTCCAACTTATCTCTGGGTCAGGAAATCCTTCAGCAGCACATGCCAAGATAGCGGATTCCCCAAGGTTTGCTGTAGCATTGACAGTACTCTGTAGAGCCCGGACAACGGGGGCAACTGCAGAAAAAGAGATTTATACAATAAAATCCATTCTGAGAAGATGGCGAGGCAAAACAAGAAACAAAAAGGGCAACCCGACAAAGCATAGTATAACACAAGGAGCATTGTTGCAGAGGCCAAAGCAGATGGAAGGTGAGCAACAGGTGGATGGAGAAAAGACAACTGCAAGTGGAAAATAGGGTGATGACAAATGGGGATGGGAGGTAGACAGGTATGAGCATGTTTTGTGCAAACTACTGCCTAATAATCCAGCATGCCTTGGTCCATAGCACTGGACATTATGCAATCTTTATTTGCATTGCCCTAATCATGCCAAACTCATAAAGCTGATGGCACATAGCACCTTATCTGTGACATCATCCCAAAGTAGCGACAGTATTGTGGAATGGCCTATAATTGTATTTGTTATGGCAATAGAAAAGCCCTTAATAGCTGCAGTTTCAAAACGAGTGTTTTAGAATGGTAACTGGCGTGCCCATCTCCCTTTCAAATTACTTGCATTCTTTGCCTGTCCCCAGCATCTCCCCCCACTCCCTGTATTCCTCTCCTCCATCCCCTGGGCTTCTTTCTAAATCCAACCCCAGACACTCTTTGCAGTCCCTGGGCTGTATTCCCCTCTTCCAGGCATCTCTCTGCATTTGGTAATGTGATTTTGTTTTGGTTGTGGAGGAATGAATGGGCTATGGTAATGGGCATACCTCGCCATGGTGCCACAGAGAGCAACACAAACACACACACACACACACACGCTGCCTAATTTGTTTAAAGGTTTAAAGTTTGGTATTGCAAGTGTTTTGTACTAGGTGGCTTTGTGGAATGTGTGACTTGGCTCAAATGGACTTTCCTATGAAGTTCAGTTCGCTTGTACCGTGTTAGCCAAGAGTTGAATAAAATGCGCTAGCACTGATCTTGTAAAGGGACTGGCCTGACATACCGAGCTTCAACTGGACTGCACATACAATGACTGACACCAGACCAACCCCTCCTGACTTCCTGAGTACACACTAAAAGGGTGGGCTTTTTTCCATTTGCCCTGCTCTCCACTCTCACTGACCCTTGCCCTATTTGCAATGTGTACGGGAGTTGAACATCCACATGCCTTTCTGAGCAAAGCAACAAATCACGTAATTACAGGCACAGATAACGGGGTATCTGATGGAAGGGCCATGTAAGCTGTAATGCAGTGATGTTTTTCAAATGCTTCATGTCATCTCTGCATGAGGAAATGGAGACATTCCACGAAAGCTCTCAAATATGTAAAATACATTTCTTTGTTAGAATAATTAAGGTATTGACTTGTTTTCTCCTGGATCAACAATATATACATACATATATTACACGGCCACAATAGTGGCCGAGTAGTTATGGTTAAGTTGCTAATCACATAGGAAGAGCACTTTTTGGGCGGCTTATAACTTCGCTCTCCCTGGGCGAATCCTCACCATACTTTGCAAAAAAGGTATATGGCCCAGTCTGAATTTTATTGCAAAGTTTGGTAAGGTTTGGTCTAGGTGGGGCAAATATATAGGGGGGGGTCCCAAAATTTATTTTTTCCCATAGACTGAATGGGGGAAAAAACTTTGTTCACGCCTACAGCCCAAACCGCTGGATGGATTTTCACCAAATTTGGGGCAGGAGCAGCGACTTGGTCCCGAAAGCGTGCTTTTGTAAATTTGGTGAAAATCCGGCCAGTAGTTTTTTTTAAAAAAATGACCAAAAAGTAGGTCACAAAAAATGAGTGATATGTATGTCCGGTCTGCGGACACACTTCCCTGTTCGCTCCACGGACAGTGTCCTGATTGGCTAATCGGCTTGCGTCATGTCCGCGGACATGCAACGTGTTCGCTGATTGGATGGTGAAGAGTGTGAAGTGCGTCAAATTTTTGGAAACGCCCGCCATCTTGGATTTGCGGTATCGCGGTAAAACATATGAAAAAACACAGCATTCCACTTGTCAAATTTATCAAATAATCTCTGGGGAGGTGAGGGGGGATGAGGATGGGATATGGCTGCAAGAAGCCAAAAAAACGGGTGTTTTTTGCTGCCAAAGTCCGCAAACAGTCCTGATGTTCGTGAATAGTCCTGTGAAAGATTGTGAACACCTTAGCATTACAGGGTTGCTGAAATGCAGTTCTTGGATGGCTTATAACTTTGGCGCCACTTAATGGAACTGCATGTTTGGTGGGATTCTGTCATGAGGTGGCAAAATTAGAGGGGGGGTCCCAAAATAATGTAAAGGCTTATAAATGAGGTGCCAGTTGTCAAATCCTCACTTAATTTGGGAAACTGATAATACATTTAGATATGAATGTTTTCCGAAGTTTGGTAGGATTTTGTGAAGAGGAGGCAAAATTAGAGGGGGTCCCAAAATAATGTAAATGCTTATAAATGAGGTGCCATTTGACAAATCTACACTTCATTTGGCAAACTGATAATAGATCAAGATATACATGTTTTTACGAAGTTTGGTGGGATTCTGTCGAGAGGGAGCAAAATTAGAGTGGGGGTCCCACAATATTCCCATTAGCATAACACAAAATGCAAATGGAAATGTTGGAAAATCTTATTTAGTCTATGTACTTTACTGAGAAATATAAAGGAGATGGAGTCTATACATTTTATTTTTAGTTCTATTTTTTAACTGTGAAAGGTGGTTCCTAAAGGAATATGTCGTTTGTTGTTTTTGGATGTATTTTTTTGGCAGGACAGCTGAGAACGAAAGGTGGGGAGGGAAATGAGGAAAGAGCAATCAAACAGTAATATGGAGTGGTAGGTGGACAAGGGAAAATGTTGCGCGTGTGTTATTTCTAAGTTAGGAGGCACTGTTTCTCATGCTCCTTGATTACAGCAGTAGTGGTGGCTCTTGGGGAGGAGGGATGGCATTAGCTGACGCCATTTTAAGATAAATAGCAGTTTTGCTAAACGTATGTACTGTGTACTAGATTGTTAATGGATAATGAGTAGGAATAGGAGTTGGAGCTGTGCAAGGGAAATTATGAAGTTGGAAGTTCCTAGATCAGTAGAAAATGCAGTTCTGAACTGTCCGCCAAGCAGAGATCTTATCGTGAAGTGCGGGCGGGTTCTCAGACACATCAACATGCCGCACGCCAGCGTATGGTCATGTGGCACTGTCTGGAAGGTCCGCTATGAAGTCAGATGTTCGTAGACGTCTACGGATGCAAAACTAGTTGAAATAGTTGCAAGAAGTGTATAGAAGTGTTACAAATTATTCCAGATGGTGAGAATTGACAGAGTTTTAAGGTGAAACTTTGGAAATTGAACACAAATATTGCTATATTGGGTAAGTATGATATTAGTAAGTTGTAAGACAATAGCATGCACTGGTAAAAACCTATGAAATTCAATGAAAAATCTTTATTAAACGGACATTACAGTTCCAAGTAAAACCGCAAAAAACCCTGAAATTCGGCAGTTATGGTAAGCTAAGCAACCATAACTCGCGCCACCACCGTGCACTGCTAAGACTAACACCCAGGACATCAAAGATGACATCACAAATGTCATTGATGACATCACATATCTGGGCCACTTGTTTTAGTTCCTTGACATATATAGGCCAGGTGGTTTTGTTCACTGGCAGTCAGAATAATACAATTTAAAAGGGTGCTATATATGTAGATGTTAACCTTGTCATATGTTCTTTAAGTACTTTCCTTAGGGTTTGGTCTCAGCTCATGGTGCACATACATGGGTAAATGAGCAGGCCTCAAACACACAATTCATTTGTATACATTTGTATACATGAAGATAAACTAGGTTTCTGTATTAACAACAACACTCCAATACAATGATATTAGATGAGTACATTCTTTAATAGATTAAGTAGTTCATGATAGGTCTCCCGATCACTCCTGACATCTTGTTATCAACAATATAAACACAACTCCATGTAGAGACTTTTCATCAAAATGTATTTCACATGTGATGTCATCAGAGATGTCATCAATGACATTTGTGATGTCATCTTTGATGTCCAGTGCACGGTGGTGGGTGGTGGCGCGAGTTACGGTTGCTTAGCTTACCATAACTGGCAAATTTCAGGGGTTTTTCGGTTTTACTTGGATCCATAACGTCCATTTAACAAAGGTTTTTTCTTTGAATTTCATAGGTTTTTATTAGTCTAACTTAACCATAACATCCCTTTAACAAAGTTTTTTCAGTGAATATATATACACACACACATATATATATATATATATATATAGAGAGAGAGAGAGAGAGAGAGAGAGAGAGAGAGAAAAAGAGCACCGAAGAAGGGAGAAAGCTGAAGGAGAGATGAAAAGAGGAGACATTCAATACAATTTATAGTTAAGTGGAGGGTAGGGGTGAGTGAGATGGAATAAAATTGAGTGATGGAATTACAGAGAACGGTAGGTAGAATGGGAAAACAGCAAAGAAGGAATGGCAAGAAGGCAGCAAACCAAAAAAGGAGGGATGATGAAGGGGGGAAAATGTGTAAGCAAAAAAAGAATGGGCCTCATTACGTCTGTGGCAGTAAGGTAACAACGGCACCGGTGGTGCTACCGACGCCGGTGTTGTCATGCTGCCACATTACGAGTTCTGCTTGCGGGTGCTGCTCTGCACGCCTGGTCAGACCATGCGTGCAGAGCGGCACCCGTGAGCAGAACAGAATGGTAGGAACGGTACCGTTATGAACGGTACCTCTGCTACCATACTCCCCATTCCCATTGAGGCCTATGGGGGCTCAAATAGGAATGGGGATGTACCGGCTCCGGGTCCCGCGCAAGGGGCATTACCGGGCCCTCCAAGGTCGGAATGGCCTGGTAATTCCCCTTTCACAGGACCCGGTGCCGGACCCGAGTTTTGGGGTAGGCATGCCTACCTCCAACCTCGTAATGAGGCC
The DNA here is from genome assembly GCF_040938575.1 of Ambystoma mexicanum. NCBI lineage: Eukaryota > Metazoa > Chordata > Amphibia > Caudata > Ambystomatidae > Ambystoma > Ambystoma mexicanum. Next base: position 109,229,269 of record NC_090931.1, read on the forward strand.
CAATGTCTTTGAAAATGAAGAAACATAAAGAAAGAAAATGTCAGAATTAAGTATGAAAGTGCAAACAAACACACATGCTTTAGTGTAGGGTAAGAAATATGGGGTAGAAACACAAACAGATTCATACTTTTTGTCTGGAAATGAAGGAAAGGGAAAGAGAGGAAGGAAGGAAGGAAGGAAGGAAGGAAGGAAGGAAGGAAGGAAGGAAGGAAGGAAGGAAGGAAGGAAGGAAGGAAGGAAGGAAGGAAGGAAGGAAGGAAGGAAGGAAGGAAGGATTCATTTAGGATTGATAAAAGAAACAAAGAGAAAAAGAACATGAAATGAAAAATAAAACAATAAGCAATAAAGAGATACATTGACGAGGAAGTGGGAATGGTGGGAAAGGAACAAGCGTAGACAGAAGGAAGGGGAAAACGAAAGAAAAACAGTAACATTTAGAAAAATAAAAAGATAGTGAAAACATTAAGGAAGGAAAGTCAAACAGGAATGCATTAATGTGAAAGAAGAAAAAACATGAACATAGGAAATAACGAGCCGGGGATGGAAAATAGACAAATAACAAATGAGATCCGGTTTATGCAGCAAGTGAAAAAATGTGTGCAGGACTGACATTCACTTAGAGATGAAATATAGTGGGGTCTAAGAAATGATGGGACAACAATACAAGCTGAACTAACTTCTGCGGCGCATGCATATGCTGGCCTTTAAAGAAGATGTCTGTGTCAGACATAGGAGAGCCGAGGCAGCATCTCATCTTGAGACATCCCACAGACACCATGGTGCAGGCAAAGTCCCCCTCTGTTATCTTACAGAAATCAAGCAGCAATCACATTATGCAAATTGCTCCAAGTTGCCACCACCAGATGCTGGGTCTTGGGCTTTACGTTTTAATTTCCTGGCACCATCATACATGTGCACCCATTAAATCAATCACAGAGGCTTGCGTGCTGTTCTAGCTCAGCACAGCAGAGCTAGGTTAATAAGCACATGGCTGAGGAGCTGGCATAAGTCACCAGCGTGAATGGTGCTTTAACTTTATCATGCTTCGTGCCCTTGGCTCACTCTCCTCCCAAACTCTTACCATTCACAACCACTTGGATATCCCTGAAGGCGATCTCCCCACGTGCCAGGATCCTCCCCTCACAGCGGTACTCCCCTTCGTCTGTTTTCTTAATTCCTCGGATCTGCAAGTAGTTGTTGGTCAAGACAACAAATCGGACTGCAACGAAACCAAGTAATAACGTCAAATAAAACAGCCATAAAGCATTATTGTCAATCAATCTAACCATACAAGCATCGTGGTCACTCACTGGATAACAACTGCGTGGTGAGCATTTCAGCAACAAAGACTATTATGGGCCTCATTACCAGTTGGCCAGTGTGGAATTACTGTGCCAGAATTAAAGTTTGCCAGCACGTTTCTGCACCGGTCAACTGCTAAGAGCTGTAGATAATTCAGGCACCTTAATGGCAAAAATCGCTGGCATTACCAGCACCGGTATAACCGATACTGGTAATACCGGCAAAATGCCCCATCGAGCCCAACGGGACTCCATGGAATGGGGATTTACAGAGCGGGACCCGCTAGCAGACTAGGATGCTAACAATGGGCCCGTCATTAATGGGCCCGTTGTTAGCATCCTCCCCATTCCCATTGAGCCCCATTGGGGCTCAAATGGGGATGTATCGGGTCTGGGTCCTGAGAATGGGAATTACCGGGCCCGCTAAAGTCGGCACGGCCCAGTAATTCCATATTTTTGGGACCCGGTTTAGGGGTAGCCATGCCGGTAAGAACGGCATGGCTACCTCCAAACTCCTAATGAGGCCCATTATCTTGAAAATGGCAATGGAGAATGCACCTTTGCAATATGAGGACATCCCAGTCTTTTTTTCCAAGACTTTGTTCCAGCAGTCCAGGCCGCCTGAAAATCTGTCTCTGGCCTTTGTCTTGCCACAGAATGAAGCATGTTCCACAATGTTTGGAGAGTGCTCCAATAGCCAATGTGTCCCGCTAACATAGAAAATGAGCCTATTTCAGTTTCAAGCTGCTTCACTATGGGGTACACACGTCAATCCTAAACGTTTGAACCGACAATCAGCCACTGATAAGTGGTTTGGTGAGTTCGAAATTGTGTGCTCTGTGCATAGGGAGGACTGTGGGGGGCAAGTGACTTTTTATGCCTAGCTAGAAGCTTGCAACTTGACATTTTAGCCCCTGCTCTCCTTTTACAAGAATAAGCTAGAAAGCATACATTTTTGTCTGACTGGCAACCTGCAGGTCAGAATGTCTCTGACAGGTCTTTTGAAACCAATTCTTCTTACCGTCTTTTTTAAGGACAACATCTCGGTTTTTGTGCTTCCACATTATCGAAGGCGTCTGTACGCTGCTGACATCACAAATGACAACCGCATCTTCTCCTTCTGTAAATTCTTGGGGTGAAGGTGCATTCTTGAAAATCATTTTTTCTATAAAAAAATAAATACAAATACAATCAACAGACTGTTGTATACTTTGGAGGTTTACTAGAACGGCAGACCCATGACATAAGTGTGACAGACCCATGGCTCAAGTTCTACCAAAGAAGTGGGGGACTCTGACGTATGCAGCGGGATGTGATGTCACAGGCAGTGAAAGTAAATGGAAATATATGTGCACATTTAGTTTTAGGTTGTCTTTTCCAACTCAAGGAAGTGGACACGACAAATAGGCATTTGTCAAGATAACATGTTTTCTTAAAACATGGCTTGCTACTTAGAAAAGGTGCACACCTTGTATCTTAAAATGTGTTAAGACAACGTTTCCTGTACAGCAAAGAGTTAATAGGAGTTTTATACATTCATTTGCTTAGTGATTCTTGTGGTCTCACACTAAGTTTCTTGTCTCCGAACTGCACGACCTGGGTTCAAATCCCGACACGACTCTATCAAGTGATGGTAACACTTTGTAAACATTGTTTTTATCGAAAACACACAATGAGGACAGCATGGACAGATCCCATGCGCCCGCATGTTCCCTCGACTTGAGCCCTGACACTGTATGCAGCACATTCAACTTCCATATCATGGAGCACAAGCATAAATCTAAATCTAACAGGCTAACTAAAACATGAGGAAATGAAAAGCTATTCAGAGGCTTCGACATAATTAGGAAGCGTTGGAGATTTTTGGCAGTTTTCAGCAGACATCTTCCCCATTAAGCAAGAGGACTCAGCCAAAAGGGAAACCACTGCCTAAATCTAGTCTTCCTCTGATCTAATTTCAAAACGGACATATTAACTTGAAACACCTGTCACCATGGGCAATGGCGGTGTGGGTTCTTCACAATCTCAAGTGAGATTTCTGGCCCAACAGCTTGGGCGGGTCAATGTGTAATGGAACGGTTTCCTCAGGACAAATTTTCCATTAGCAACAATATTCATGTTTCTGGGATACGAGACGGAAATGGCAGGGATATCTTTAGAATTCATGAAAAAAAGTCAACTACAAACCTTTTATCTTCCTTGGGTGATGCTGGAAACAGATGAGGCCCACATAACTAGGGCTGGGCGAAATTGTTAGAGTCTGTTCTGCCAGCCGTGAAAATGAAATCAGTCAGATTTCGATCCACTTTGCCCCAATCTGCCGTTCCGCCACGTCTGTGTATTTAGAAAAGCACTGTGTAAAGGTTCTGGTGTCGCTGCGCGAACCTGGCATGAATCGAAAAGACTGGTGCAAAGTTCCTCATGCCGCTGCGCAAACCAGGCATGAATCGAAAAGACTGGCGCGAAGCTTCTCATGCCGCCCGCGAACCTAGCAGGAATCAAAACAATCTGTGCAAAGTTTCTCTTGTTGCAGCGCGAAACTAGCACAGATAGAAAAAAGACCTGTGCAAAGAATCTCATGACGCTGCGCGAAACCTGAAAAGATCACTAAAAAAAACCACTACATTTCTCGTAATGCTACACAAAATAGAACAGCACAAAGTTTCTTGTGTCGCTGCGTGAAACTAGCATGGATCGAAAAAGACCTGCACAAAGCTTTGCGTGTAACCATGCAAACCTAGCACACATCTAAAACAGTGCAAAGTTTCTTGTGGCACTGCGCGAAAATAACAGTTCTGAAAGAACAGCCCAAACGTTAATCTTTTTGCTGCGCAAGACTAACAGGCATTGATAAAAAGGCTTGTGCAAAGTTTCTCCTCTTACTACACGAAACCAACATGGTAACGAAACACCACGCTCCGCGCAAAATCATACGAGATTTCAGTGGTAGCGGAAATATAATGCTGATTTCGCGGAACAGGCGGAAGCGGCTTCCAGTGCCAATATTACACTTTTCGTTTTGCAGGTGGAAATTTCTCACACCTTTACACATAACTCTTGCCACTAAGCCAACAGATGTGCTAATCAAATTCCTATGATAGCCAGTAAAGGTAAAAAGTGCTCAAAATGCTATTGAACCAAAGTAACTAAAATGGAATAAAAAACAAACAGTGCCTTTGGCAGACATCAGTACGAATGATATAGATAAATAAAGTTGTTTCCGAGGCAAACGAGAAAGCTAAGCCAAGGAAACTGCTCAATTTCATGGTTTATGCAGCCACTCTAGAAATAACACCAATTGGAACGATTCATGCATTCCAAAATCCACGAGAAGCAGAGAACTTGCTTCATAAAATAGAAGCTGCCCAATTGAAAGGCTGGTGTTGTTTTTTAAACGGTTTTGCATTTGTGACATGTCTGTTTCATTTTTTGATTACTCTATTAAGACATGTGACATAGTAATGAATGGCGGCTCAGTTAAGAATTGTAAGCACAAGTGGTAGGAGCAACATTTTGTGGTTTGACGGGCTAGGTATGCGCAGAAGGGTAAAGATAGAAAAGATTGCAGAGGTCGAGTAGGGACAACGTGGCACAAGTTTATGGAAGTTGCTGAAGACACAGGTGGGTTTTCATGTAATTAAATGAAACCGTGTGGCCAGAAGCAGGAAAATATGTGTAACATGCCTTCTGTCATGTACCAGTGCTTCTTATCACTACGCTTTCTAGCCCAAAAAACAGACCCGTCAATGGAACAAGGAATAATGCCCAGGGTCAATTGGGGGTCATGTGCAGCATTCAGCAAGACGTGAGGGTACTTGGGGCACCAAATGAACCTGTTGTACCAGACAGCGGAGGTCGCCATTCAGTGGATGTCCAAGCTGGTCACTGAAGTAGGTGTGATGGGAGAGGCAGAATAAAAGGTTTTGGTTTGCTGCTCCCCGATTCCTGTGATTGAGTGCTGAGAAGAGCTAATTTTATCCCGTTTTATCTAGATTAGCCAGTTCCTTGATGTAACTGTAACCCGCATGATAGATTCAGGGTCACTTACCCAGAGAGGCTGAGCTGTGGGGACACTCCTACCTGGAATAAGTTAACAAGCACATGTGTCACAGCCCACTAGGACTGAAGTTATGAAATGCATTTAATATGCATAGGACAGTGGCATACACTGATTTCAATGAATATGAATTTCTGTGAAGAAAGCAAATGCATAGTACAGAGTTATGCTTAATGTTGTATGTGCTGTATATATGCGAGCCGGATGCAAGCTTCGTTGAGCTTCCAACCACTCAATGCCCTCCAGCTGCAGCACGATTGGCTGGCACCTTGCACTTCCCTCTCACCCCATCCAGCCAGGAGGCGAAGCCAGACATCCAGCAAGGCCAGCCATTAAGACCTGCACGCGAGGTCGCTGCCAGTTTTCTCGCAATGCTGCTGTACCTCTCCTACGTCCCAATGCATCAGGCTACCGCCTCGCCATGGCCCATACATTAGGTAAGCCTTGCACGCCGTCCCCGGCTTTCATTCCGGCTTGTCTCTTAACCTGTACTCTCTGCACTGTCTGCATTTCAATCCATACCCCGCAGTGATCCCCACCACTCCTCCTCACCTGCCTTAGTACACGGTACGTGCTTCACCAAGAAACATACTCAGTAGCTTTCGCCCAAACACTTGCAAAGCGTTGGCCCTGTAACTTCTCACTGCCACCGTAACACCTCAGCGCTCGCCAAGAAACTATTACTCCAACAACTTCACAACTTCGATTGTGGACTCTCTGCTTCACTCTGTTGATGTAGCCACCAGTCCATCGGGTGAGGCGTTTCCAACAGTTCCACGGCCTCATGCTGCTAATGTAATTATTATGATTGTCCTTCAGTCTCGCGCTGCTTACAGAGGTTGCCTGCAATCCTACTTATTTGACTATGTAGACGTGTGCTGCTAATGAAACCTACTTGACTATGACTTTACAGCCTCCTGCTGCATGTATAACCTGCCTGTAACACCTTGACTTTTCTGTAATTGTAACCGTAACCTTAAGCATGAAAGTAACATGAATGTAACAGCGCATTGCTACCCAAGGGTTTAGTGTGCTATACAAATGCAAATACAATTAAAATAAAATATACATTATGCTTTGCTATCAGAAGATGGCTCAGTTGACTTAGCGTTCTGGAATGCTCTCAACATGAAAAGTTAAGCTGTGGGAAAAGAGGAGGAAAAAAGGGGCAGTTGGAAGACAGTAGTGCTGCGCCATGAGCATTACCTGCCTCACCAGCCACCGTGTGTTCTCAACCCACTACACGTATCTGGTTACACGGTGCTGTGGGACCCAAGCCAGCTTTTTTGTGCCCCTTCCTCTCCACAGTGTATTTTTTTTTCACTGCTGCGGCCCGTCCTGAAGATGGCATTGGCGATCGCCTCTCTTCGGTGTCGCAGATTCACATGAGTCGGGGTGGACTGCTATTTTGGGGAAGTCTGCTAAATTGTTGCGAATTTCTATGTTTGCTATAGAATCACAGTAAACAGCAGACCGAGTTGTCTCAGTGTATTACCCCACACACTAAACCAGAGTCTTAGGGATTTAGACTCTTTTTATAGTGTAGAGTATTTGTCCATCCTCTTATGTAATTGACATTCTCTCTCTCTCTCTACTGACCAGAACTACGGTTCCCGAAGGCGTTCAACCTACCAGCGCTTTGAGGTCCTACCAATGATGTATAGAGCGCTATATGAATGCCAAGTAAAATAACATAACATAAGAGAAGTCTACGACCTTTCACCATGTTGATGGTGGTTCTTTTTCTCCCAGGTCGGATAAAGCCTACCGGTTTCAGTGGTGTATAAACAGTGTACCACTTTCATCAAGACTAGAACTAGACAGCATTGTGTGGTGTGCCGTGTTCACAGTTGCTTGCAGCATCTACTTGTATTGTTATGAAGAGACCACACCCTCATTTTTCCAGATCCAATATATCGGTCCGTCTGGACGGGACAGGTTACGGTTGCTTGTAGATTACTTCCGAGCGGATGCCTTTACTCATGCGTGCTGGAAAACCTTGCGGTGTCGAGCGGTATGAGATCTCCTCACACAGCAGACTGGCAATAGTGAGTGAGGAGATCTCATACTGAGTGAGGAGAACGCGCAAAGGTAGCAGACCATCAGTTTCCTGCTTTGCGTGTGGGGGGGGGGGGTGCTCCAGCCATGACTTGCGAATACGGTTACTTTGTGCACACAATCCCATGAAAAAGCGTGGCGTGCATTTTTCTTTCTGCATGCAGGTTCGCGCAGTGTCTTTTTCTCTGCGCGAAATTCCATGAATCGGCCCCCATGTCTCTGTCCCATGTAAAGAGGGAAAGCAACCTAGTAGTGTGGTCATTACAGATTAACATACGATTGGCCCTCTTGTGGAATACCACAAATGAGATACAGGACAATGAAATGCAATGCTATCCAGAGGAATTTCCAATGGTTAAGCAGCGCTGGTTTATGCTTTTCCGGTCGTCGCGTTTTGCTTTTTTCCCTCAATAGGAAATAATCAGGGAACACAATTCTCTACGTCAAACCCAGTTGGAGTGCTCACTAACCAGGTAAAAGGCGTGTCACTATTCCAGACCTTGCCCCCCAAAAAAGCCTCACAAAAACAAAACAGAAGTCAAATTCTGTCCTAATATTACATCAATGCTAGGGGCTGTGTGCACCCGCTCCACTTGAATATTCCAGGTGGCAGCAGCAACAACATCTGGACCGACCCTGGCCACTCTTTCCCTTTGATTGTGACCGACTTGTAGACACAATTGGGTCCTTTCACAACAATGCAAAGGAAAGACACGTATTCTTGATAATAATACGTCAAGTTAATTTTCAAAGGCAACCAACAGTTTAAATTATATTCAATATTTCCAAGGGCAGCCGCACAATGTGTCGCAGAAGGAGATTGCAGGTGATGATTTGAAATACAAAGGAATTGAATCTGAGCAATGGAAATTAGCAGAGCAGTCCTAAGGCAGCATTTGTAGCATGGCCCAATTCTGAGGCGCATGCAAAAATAGAAAAGTGTTAATCCATGGAGGAGTAACGCTTTTCTTATAAGTACCATATTCTGTTAAACTAAGAATGTTGTGGCTGGGCGTCAAAGCCTCAGCTTTTGCATGTGCCTGATTTTCGACCTGACAACAGCCATAGTGAATATCATTAATTCAAGGAACACACTGCAGGGGCCTTCTCCTTTACACATCCCTTCTTTCGCATGTTAAAATAAAATACGGCACCTGTGAGCAGTCAACATTTCTACACAAGTTGTTCCTTCAAAAGCGAGGTTTTTCCCTGGATGGCAAAGCAACTTTTCTAATTTTCTGAAGTTTGAACGAGACTTTAGTAAATAAGAAAAGTGGCAGACCTTTTAGAAATCCTTGCAGCTGGAAAGTACGAAAGCTCCCCTCCAATCCAACCCACCTCAGAATTGTGGTGCTAGAAACTGAAGGGGAGAATGTAGGCTTCCCACTCCAGTTTTTGCAAAAGCTCAGAATCAGACCCTCAACCTGCTAAATCCCACTAGTCTGGCGAGGACGCAGGTGCAGAAAGGAATCTGCCTCTGCGTTAGCAGCGCTACTCCATGAGCCTGCAACATCTTTCCTTGTGATGATGAGCACGGAATATCGACCTGTGCCGTTAATCACAGGGGATTCAGCGAAGCTGGCGATGATTAGGACAAGGAATGCTTTGTTTTCGTTTGCTGTGGGAAGAGAGGCCTGTCTTCGTTCCCAGATGTTCTGCTGCGAAAAACGTGAGAGACAATGTGCTCTAGTAAACACCATGGCACATACTTTTGATAACAGTGGATAGCAAATTAGTTTATTGATATTAGACTAGCACAATCCTCCCAAAATAAAAGGAAAACAGGGTGAGGCATTAAACAAGAGTTACAACATCTTATTAGACATTGATAAAAAAAAATACTAGGTGTACCTCTCCGCCCACCCCCCGTCTGTGTCTCCCTCTCGCTCCCTCTGTCTCAAACTCTCTGTCACTCTCTCTCTCCTTCTCCCTGCGCTCGCTTTCTATCTGTCTCTTTCTGTGGGTGAGTTGCATTGCATCGTTGGGTGTGCATTTGCTCGAGCCACCCCAGGCTGCTACTGACGGCAGCCTGACCAGAGAACAACTGAAGATGTCTTGAAGGTTGGGGTGCTGTTTTTCTTATGATCAAAAGTAGAATGAGAGCAGCAGCGACCGAGAAATCCCCCAAGATGGGAAACGACCTGGTACTTAGATACATACATTGTCATTCTGTGTCCTGCAGGAATGACGCTTTAACACTGATGGCTCAGAGTCCATAAATGGATCAGCACTTCCGGGGGAGAAGGTTGGAGGTGGTGCTAGGTTTCTGACAGACCTTGTATAGGACTAGAGGACTATGTTGAAGGATCTACAATTGCGTTTGTTATCTTGCAATTTTTGTTAATTATTTTCTTACAGACGGTTACCATTCTATGATGGACATTATGGAACACCAAAATTGTACTCTCTCGAAATAAGCTCATGAAAACGGGTAAGGTGCAAATTGCACCCGTGAGGGTTCTTGTCTGCTTTGAATAAAATCAAAGAGCATTTTTTAAACATAGGAATGAGCACAGAGCTTCATGTTTTCCAAATATGTCTGTGATAAACGGGATGTAAGCTTGAATCACTAAATACATAACACACACTGAGCTTGGCTTCTGTTACATTTATCGAAACACTCACCATAACAAAAACTGTTTTTATCCATGACACATATACACTCATTCGGACAGCATCAGGATTCAAATGTAAGGCTAAAATGACTGCAACTTCGGTCACTCTATTGGTGGTGTATTTTAGAAGTGAATAGTCTGAGAGAGGAAGTCAAGCTTATGGCAAGGTCGGATCTCCCTTAGAATGCTCCATGCATGCAGAGTTTCTGAAGTTGTCTATCTGCAGAAAACATTGTAATATCCATTGTGATGTCTTGCGCCGGAGAGCGGCTGATGCTGAACTACAGGTCATGGCCTAGGATTCTCTGCCAAAAGGCATCCGTGGCCAATGTATTCTGGCACAAGTTATGCTAGTCAGATAACTCAGTGAGTTAAGCTTTCACGGCTGTGATCTGCGTTCAATCTGTTGTTTACAACTCAGTAGGCCTGACAGCCTTTCATCTTTCCAAACTTGATATATTAAGTTTGATTATTAAATTGGTAATAGCTTAATGGCAAAAAGAGATAGCCAGCTCTGTAGAGAAATAAGCAATTTAAGTATTATCATTAATCTGGGGAACTTTCGGAAAGGTTCATCCCATAAAACAAGGGTTCTAAAACCTTGGACAGAGGGATGTTCCACAATCTTGAGAACATGTCAAATGCTGGAGCCCGATCTTTTAAAAAGGTGCTATGTAGGAGTTCCTAACCAGCTTCTGAACGGGTCAGATGTGTCTATAGCCTCAAACCACCCAACAAGCATGGTGGCAGATTCACCGTCATTGCCGTTCATGTCAGTACAGTATTTTGCAGACTTAAAATGCATCGCATATTTTTGTATCCAATTCTTGCACTGGTATCTTACACCGGCAAACTGCGATGTCCGGTAGGGATATGGTAAAGGCTTTGATTGGTTTACAGAGAAACCCTGATAGACCAGGTGGGTACAAACTGAAGAGCCTCTTAAAGAAAATGAAGTCATGATTAGACAATTGTACAGATCCAATTAGATGGATCTTAGCCAGTCTATGTGACCTCCTCGCAGATTCAGAAGAGTAAGCATTTGTGTGCCCTCAGTGCCTTGTGCATAAACACACATGAGAGATCCTATTTGACCTTCAGAACGTACATACATATGTCCGAACTTGAGGACAGAAAGTCCTCTCTAAGTAAAAGTGACCCATGGGTAAAGTTTGTTGTCCCCGCGTTCTTTGTCCAGAGGATTGAGGGCAGTGGGACGAGCAATGAAAATGTTAGATACTTTTAGGTTTTCTCGAACTGAGCCAGGGCACCAAAATGCAAGCTCTAATCTTCCTTTTTGAATTTGTCTCAGGCTAGGAATTAGCAGAGTCTGTAGAGCTCAAGGTTGGGCTTTACCATTTCATATTTCTCCTTCAATTAAGTAATAGCAGCGGGAGGTGACCAGGCTTTGGCTCTCCTCAAAATCCAGTTAGGAGTATAAGGAAGAGGAATACGTTTTTTACCTACCACAATTATGTGTTGCCTACTGCCATTAACAGATTTGCAGTACATTTGTTTATCTAAGAAAACCTGAACATTCAGATGGGATGGGACTATTCTGGGGTTTCTGCCACCATCATTTGAGTCTAATTAAAGGTTGCTTTCGAAAACATTTATGATTAAGACAAAGTTGCTGTTGGGGAACATGATGAGAACCCTGATTTCTTATACCCATCACCCCATAGTCCTAGATCATACATGTCCTAAACCTAAGAAAGATGAACACAAATTCACATATAAGGAAAGTGTGCTGTCTTGACATGTCGAACAACTGCCACCTTCACCGTTGAGATGTCAGGCACATTTTTGGAGATGCTGATCTTAGTAGAGCTTGTACTTAAAATACAAATTATGCCAATTTTCAAGACCATCTTCACCTTACAATTCATATTGCATTCAGGAAACAACAGGTTTGGGCTGGCTGATAAGGTTCTGAAGGGGGAGTTGAAGTAGAGCTGTCTCTTTATTTATAAGATCAGTTATTGTACAGCTTTAGCCAGACAAGGAAAATACTAGTTGGAAATATAAAGAAACCAAGTACAAGGGGGCCAAATTAATTGATAAGGAAAAAATAGAAAACAATTCCTTACGGTAAATTTGCACATTAACAGTAGCTTCCACTTCTCCCTCCCCTTCGGTCGTGGCAACACATTTGTAGATACCGGCGTCATCGATGTCAACATTGTAGATAGAAAGCGTGGATGACACCTCATCATTTCGTATAACTGATAGCTCCTGTTGATTTGAATCAATCTTCTCTCCACTTGGGGCAAACCAGAATATATCTTTGGCTTCCCCACCCGTTACTAGAAGTAATCGGAAAGAAGTTTGTTAGAATTCATTGTAACAAATCACATTACATCGGGACACTCAATAAACAAGCCTGACTACAAAAGAAAATACTTCAAGAACAACACACTGTTTTGAAAGTCGTGCACCATGTAGGAGGATGCACTGCTTTCTTGGTAAATGAGGTTCAAATGGAAAGTCAGCTGGAAGTGATGCTGTGAAGGAGTGCAAGAGCAGGATCCAGCATGAATATCAAAGGTGCAAGATGCGTATCTTCCACCGATGATATTCATGCTCTTTGGTGAAGCGTGAAGCAGAGCGAAGAAACATGAGCCTGTAGAGAAGAGGAACAAGAAGGACGAAGAGAACGGAAAAGTGGCGCAGTCGGCCCTACAGATAGAAAGGTTTATCGGCCACTTTTACTCCCTACAAATAGGCAATTACTTGCAGAAAATAAAAATAGGGAGTACAAATACTCCCAACAAAAAATAAGGGACAGACACGTAGAACCATGTGCCCTTGCTCTACCCCACGCAGGTCCATGGATATGTGTGGACCAGTAGTGCACGTAGTACCAAAGGAAGAAACTACTATTACTGCCTGATAGGGAGAAGTAAACGTATATCTTTTAATCTGCATGAGTAACTAAGAAATAATTATTACAAAAAGATTTCTGATTTTCAGTTAACACATATTTTTACTCACTTATAAAATACTCCCATTGGGGACTGGATTTACATTTTTGCTCCCCAAAAAATCATTTTACCACAAACTTTAAAAACAGAGAGTGAAATACTCCCACTTCCAAATCGTACCTGGAGCCAGGGAGCAGCATCAAACCATTTGCCCCACTGATCCCCCATTCCACATGGGAGTCATTAGCAAGCAACACTAGGAGGGAGAGCAACCTCAACATCTTATTCCATCGCTTCTGTAACCTGGACATGGAATATACACATATGTACTGAGATATTATACATAATGGGCAACCATATAGTGTGATCCTATTATGCCATTAAAGGATGTAAACAAGCTAGAAGGCAGCCATTTGCAAATGTGGCCAGGCTCCAGAGATGACATTCTTTAACCATAACAGATGATACAATGTATGCATTTTTAAATCCCATGTACAATGTTTGGGGTTTTATTTGGCTTTGCACTGGCTGAAATCAGTAATTCACAGGTGCGTGATTCACATACATTTCTAAAAATAATAATTAACATGCATGACATCTTTCCCAAAAATTAATTATTTGAAACCGCACCCATTTTATACAAGACCCATGTATGAGATATTACATGGAAATATATTAACACTGCAATGTTTTTAACTTCCGCCTTCCATGCACTTACATTCTCAAGTGTTTCTCTTATCACGCACATCGATTTATTGGAACAATCCTAGCAAGAGTATTGAAAAACAATTGCTATTGATCAGTTAAGGTGCAACACAATCTGCTGGCAACCCATAACCTCCAAACTCTAAGGCTGCAGGAGTCAAGCCTTCAGGTTCAGCAATCCTGGGTCGTGATGAAGGATTGAGCATCCCTCTCTGTGAAGATTTCAGAACCACCCGCAACTTGACTGTATGCACAGCTGACAGGCTGAGAAGGTCTGGATACCAAATCTGCCGCAGCCACGCTGGGGCGATGAGTATCATCTTGCATTGGCAATGTCTGAGTGTGTTGATGACTTGTAGCAGTAGAGGTAACGCATTCAGCAACATTCCTTACCACGGGAAGTAGAACGCGTCCCCAAGCTCGTCTGGTGGTGGAACCTGCTGGCAAACTTCTGGCATTTGGAGTTTGCCACCGTCGCAAACAGATCAATCTGAGGTCTGCTCTATTCGAAGAACAGGCGGCCCACCTGATCCTGACGAAGCTCCCACTCATGTTCGGAACACAGTTCCCTGCTGAGGCAGTCTGCAATGGTGTTCTTGACTCCCACCATGTGGAGAGGGATGAGAAACATCCTCTGTACGACGGCCCAGTGCCATCATCCTGGGCCTCTTTGGAGAGTGCCAGGGAATGAGTGCCCCCCTGCTTCCTGATGTAGAACATGGTGGTGGTTTTGTCTGTGGAGATCCTCACCACCCTGCCTTTCAGAGACGGTGGGAATGACTTGAGGACCCGCACACTGCCCGCAGCTCCAGGATGTTGATATGCAGATCCTTCGCCTCCGGCAGCCACAGACCTCTGGCATGTAGAAGACCGGTGTGCGCTCCCCAACCTTCCAGGGAGGCATCTGTGGTGACCGTATCCTGGGAAGAGGGGGTTTGAAATCCTGTGCCTTGAGCAATGTGGGAGCCGAACTCCCCACCACACTATCGTCGGAATTCCTCATTGAGAGGGATCTTGTCTGCAAAACTTCCTGACACCTGTATCCAACAGGCATCCACAAATTCCTGTAGGGGTTGCATCTGCAACCTGCAGAGACGGACGAGGTAGATGCAGGACAACATCATGCCCAGTAACGACTTGATGGCCCGCACCGTAGCTGTCTTCGTCGCTGATGACAGTCCTTGCACCTTTCCTTGAATGGCTACTAGCCTCTCCCCCGAGGGAAATGCCAGGCAAGACACTGTGTTGAGTCTGGTGCCGAGGAACAGCACGTTCTGCCATGGCGTTAAGCAGGACTTCGGATAGCTGACGGAGAATCCCAGATCTGTCAATAGTCGGACGGTTGCCTTCGTGTGCTCGTCAGCCAGCTCCCGCAAGTGTGCGCGTATCAGCCAGTCGTCCAGGTATGGGTATATGTGTATGCCCTGTAGACGTAGATGGGCCGCCACTGGTGCCAGGCATTTTGCGAATACTCTTGGGGCCGACTTCAAGCCGAATGGCAGGGCCTTGAACTGGCAATGCTGTCCCTGCACTGCGAAGCATAGACATTTCCAATGTTTCGTGTGAATGGGGATGTGGAAATAGGCGTCCTCCAGTTCCAACAACATCAAGAAATCTCACTTCTCCAGTCAGCCGAGCATGTGCTGCAACATGACCATCCTGAATTTTTGGGACTTTAAGTATTTGTTCAGACTTCGTAGGTCAAGGATGGGTCTCCATCCCCTGTCTTCTTTCTGACTGGAAAGTATCTGGAAATGGCTCGTACCTCTTCCAAAAGCTGCGGGATGAGCTGACACCTCCATTGGAATTCCATGGTGTGCCCCTGGGCGAGAGCACCAAGCACCCATTTGTCGGTGGTGATCTTTCTCCACTCACTGACTAACTTCGTCAGCCGGCCTCCCACTGGGGTTCACAAGTGGGGGCCCGACGTCCTGGCTGGTTCAGACTTGCTTGGGCGGCCTCTCTAGGCTTCTTGCGTTGAGGATCGGGAAGGCTGTCTGTAAGATGCAAGATGTGGAGAAACCTTTTGATGACCTGCTTGATTATCCCCTGGAGGAGCAAATTAACACGAGCAGTGCTGCTGGAGGGTGCCAAGGCAATGGGCCGTCTCTGTATCCGTCTTGATGGCCTGGAGGGACTCGTCGACAGCCTTCCCAAACAGGTTCTCCCCATCGAAGGTTATGTCCAGTACCTTCGCCTGGACCTCCTGACGGAAGTTAGTGGCCTTCATCCATCCCTGTCGACGAAGGCAGACACCGTTCCCCATCTGACAGAACCCTGTATCAGCGACGTCCACTGCCACTGTGATGGCATTGTACGATGCCACTTCTCCTTCCTGGAAGAGGGCGAGGGCTTCCACCTTTTTTTCATCGGGGAGGAACTCCAGAAACAGTCCTCGTTTGTACCACAATTCCCTATCGTACCTGGCTAGGATCGCCAGGGCGTTGGCCGCCTTGATTGTGGATGCCGCCGTGTAAATAACTTTCTTCCCCATGGCGTTCATCCTTTTCCCCTCGCTGTCCGGAGGGACTGATGATGATGAAGACGGGTTGGCCGACCTTTTTCTCGCAGCAGCTGACACGACCGAGTCCGGCGATGGCTGCGACCTCAGGCACTTGGGTGCGGAGTCCGGCACCCTATACTTCTTTTCCAGCCTGTCCTGTTTTACTGGAGCCATTCAAGGGTTCTTCATGAGGGCCAGGCCCTCTTCGCAAATATCGTGCAGAAAAGGTATCGCCATGATTGTCTTCCTTTTGGCCTCTCTCCTTTGATGCAAGAAGCCCTCCTTCTTGGCTTCCTCGGGTACCAGCTGGTAGAGCTTGGATGCCCTGGCAATCATGGAGTAGAATGATTCCACTTCATCTGGTGGGGAAACCCTATGAGGAGCATCCAAATGTGGGATTCATTGTCTGCTGGGACGAATCTTCGTCCTCATCCGTAGTCGTGGCTGTGTCCATACTTGTATCAGGGTCCGATGGGGGGGTTGGGGCTCGATGTGATGGAGGAGGTTGTTATGGGGGCACCAAATGACACTTCCTCTTTTTCGTCAGCGGTTGATCAGGATCCTGGGGCACTGCAGGTACTGGTGGCATCCTCATCTGTATCTCCGACACCAAGGTGTGGAGAGTCGATAGAATGCCCAAGGAAATGTCCCTTGGCTGTGAAATCGGAGAAGGAAAACTAGGCCCTGTGCCGTCGTCGTCCTCGTGGACTGTATGCATGGACTCTTGATCCTCGTCATATGTGGATGAAACCTCCATAGTTTGAGCGGCGACCTCGGAGGACTGTTTCGGGGCCTCCTCGCCCACCCTCTTTTCTCCCCCCTGAGGAGCCTGAACAGAGAGCTGGGCCAGTGTCTTCACCGCTTCTGGGGTGCCTGCAGTCTTTGCCAAGGCTTTTGCGGGGGTGTCATACCGTGGGGCAGAGACACTTTCTGTGTCCCGAGAGCCACCCTCGTAGGGTCAGCACCTGCAGCTTCCGTGGTAGTGGTGGCTGTCGACGAAGTCGCCGACGAAGACCTCGATTGTGCCGGTTGAGCCTGCTTTGGCTGCACGGCCTTCTTTTCCGCCCATGGCTTATCAGATCTCTCCTGTAGCTTTGCCGGGTTGGGTGTCTTCCCCTTCAAAGAGGAACTTGATGGTAGGCTAGCTATGTAGGCAGAGGGAGATGTCGATCAAGCACTATTCACTTTGGGACCCGCATCAGGGGCGAACCCAGTGTACTCAGACTTGCAGATCTTGGCCTTATCTTGGACCCCCATGGATGGGGCGCCCTCAAAGGACTTAGAAGACCGCTGCTCGGACCGGATGTCCTGTACGAGGCATGACCCTGCTTGTAACACGGGACAGAGGCCTTGTTCTAATTAAGCAATGCCGCCAACCTACTGTGCCTGTCTTTCGTCGCCTTTTTGGAAAAACCTTGCATATCTTGCACTCTACTTCCTTATGGTCTGGGTGTAGGCAGTAGAGGCATTGTAGGTGCTTGTCTTCCACAAACACATTCCGTAGCCCGCATTTGGTGCAGGGCTTGAAGCGGGACCTTCCCTCCTTCTTCTCCTCCGACATAGTCGGAGGGCGCGATGCAGGCCTAAGATGGCCTTCTAGAATCTTCGATGAATCGTCACCCTTGAGGGGCGTGGAACTTCACTGACAACAGGTCCCTGTTGTGGTAGATGAGGAAAAGAGCACACAGGCTCTTTGGGACAAAAATGGGGCTTTTCTCGTCGAAGAACATGAAAAAACGTACAAATAGCTCAGAGAGCAAACTCGAGGACTCCCAGCACTGAAAGGTGCAGTAAAAATCTGAAGATGGCTGTCAGAGGAGGGGCTTAGGGTGAGGACTATCATTGTATGGGGGTAGTATGACTTAAGAGGACAGCGATTGGTTTAGGAGAAATAGTTTTAAAGTGAAAATGAACGTTTTTTCTTTTACTGAGGATTCCCAGCCTGACGACGGGGAACATTCATGATGCTATGATAGGTTATTTATAACGCGCTTAATACCTGTATTGCTCTGTGTCGTCTTACTTCCAAGGCGAGCACGTTGCCCCTGATCTATCCTCCCTTCAAGAGCATGTGAATCCATGCCAGACCCCATGCTGGAGAATTACATTTTATTGTATTAACATACTTTTTATGGGGGATTTCTAATGGTATTTTGGATCTCTGTGATTTAGGTAATCTAACTTTTTGTGTATAGGATCTGTAAATATTTTGTTGCATTAAACATGGAATGTTGATCATCATGGCCCCCCTCGCATAACTATAATGGCTGCAACGCACAGATGCATAATAGCGCCTCCCAAACTTTCCCCAAATTTCTGGACCGCAGTCAGTCCGAGGGCATTCATCCAAAAGCACGTTGGGACCATAATTATGGTGAAAGGTGCTATAACAAATGAAAAAATGAGAGAATGAATGACAATATTCATTCCACTCAACTAACCAGAATAACGATGCAGCTACTTCAACGAAGACCCGTTGCTGACAGGGACAGTTCTCTAATGCTCTACCTTGCAAAAGGCAAAAGTCCTCCACAGGGAAATGCTTAGCCCTGCATCTAGAGGGTAACGCACCTACTGGGGCTCACGCCTCAATCTATTGCACAGATAGTGCAGGACCACCTTACTCACAATGCCATCTGTAGATGGCTCCAAGAAATTGCAACATAATCATTCCATTCACCCGAACTCTCACAACAGCAGAAACAATAAGGTCAATCAGTGGTATGTTTTGCTCTCAGATCATGTACAAATGTATATCTTGACAAATGGGGCGAGGAACCTTAATAGCTCAGCACTTAGCCAAGCCACCCTTCCTGACTGCGATCAGACAGATGGGCATTGGAGCAACTACTGCACAGTTCCGCATTTCTCAAGAATGAGTAACTTCAAAAAGGGGAAGAAAATAATTGTCACAGAACAGAATGAACTAAGAAACCATACGTCAAAATGGGGGACAAGGGATGGAGGGTGCATAGGAACAATGCCAGCTCTTCCTTTGGTAAAAAGGGGCGGAAGCTGTGGCAGGCACTATTAGTCGATTCGATCCCCCACCCACACACACACACACACACAAAATCTGTCTTCATTTCAATTCTAACAGAAAGGGGGAAAGCCATTGAGGTTGACGTGTCCAGCCCTCTCTCTTACTCATAAGTGAGTCCAACATTGCAATGTTTCTGAGAGAATTCAATTCTGTCTTTACGGAGTGAAGCTTTAGGCAGACCTGGACGCATTAATATATGACATTGCCCCTTACACGATTTCCTTCAGCGCCCACAAACAAACACAGTCCTTACCTTGGCATGAGAAGAACTTGGACTCTCCCACATCGACGTCTACCTGGTTTGGCACAACGTTCACCTGAATACAGACTAGAGAAAAATAGATGCCTTGCATTAAAAAGTGAAATATCATCTGCGGAAGCAAAGCATTAACTATTACAGTGATTGCAAAGAAGGGCCAGGGGGCTTATGGCTTAAGTGATCCTGAGCTGAAGACCTCATCAAGGGTTTGTCCTCAAAACGATCAGCATTTAATGTAGGGTTTCAAGCTCCGAGCATCACTTACATGAAGCACATTCATTTCTGATAGATTATTTCCAATACTAGTGCACAATAAGGACATTAGAAAAGGAATTGTGTACATTTAGTAACTACCTATCCGTTTTTAACTGGGCATAAACACCACAAAAAGTATGAGTGTGTGCTGCACTTGTTTCCTTTTTCTTGCTGCAAAATGTAGGAATCCATGTCAGTTTATCAGTGGGGGTCTGGAGGGTGTCTGGATGACAATCCAGCATCAGCTTGAGTCTCCAAACGTCAATGTGAGCCTGGGACCAAATTCTAATACACATTAGAAGACCAAAACAATCATTTGAAATACTGGGTATTGCATTTCTCAATTTTCTGGCAGGAATGAAGGGTTTTCCTGGATCAGCAGTACAGCGAAGACTTTAAAATTGCATTCCACTTAACTCATATTGATGCGCTTTGCTAGGATTCAAAATTTCAAGTTGGAAGCTACAAAACAGGGATCAAAATTCATGCAGAGCACACCATGTCTTACTCGCGAGCAGTCAAAGGCGAGCGTCGAGTGCACATTTTGAGACCTGTGGACCTGTGGACAGGAAGCCCAGTAACTAAAATTTAGAACTGGTGTTTTTAGTGGCATCTGCAACACGCTGGCACTTATGGCCTCAATCTATCACACTCACTTGAATAAAACAGCTATTTGGGCGTGGATTCATTATTTGCAAACTTCTAATACAATTTTTGAAACGTGGGAGTATGACAACAGGATTATCCATGGTTTTCTCGACCGCTTCTATGGATAATGACGCATTGTATTCTAAACAATGTCCACGGCACTAGCCTCTTATGTATCACTGACTGATGGCCTCCAATTCAAAAGTGGTCTTTGATGTAAGAAAAAAGTGTTTCTTATGCAGTAATACATGTACTAGCTCTAGTGCCAACCTTCATTATTATGTGTGAGATCAGTGAGTGAGGACATTTGTGCAGTGCACTGCTCTCTATGGAGTAATCTGTCACCTGGTGAGCCTCACCAAACTCTGTGCCTAAGCTATGTTTAGATAAGGCCAATTGGACCGGTTTGGCTGACCAATTCCCCATAGCGCTACCAGCAGTGTTTGTTAGACCTTGGCTCCAGTTAACTCTAGCTCTGCACTGCAGTGTGCCTTAATCCTCTGTTCCTCATCGCCCAGTGATGTGCAGAAGCGTATATCGGGCCTGTGGGTACGGAAGGGCGAGCCAATGCAAATGGGAGGACTTGGGTGCAAAAATTCAAGAAGATAACGAATTAGATAATTATCTCTTACCCCACTCCTTCTACCGGTACCAGTACTTAGGAGGTGATGTACAAACCAGTGCTCCCGCCGCAAGGTCCCCCACTAAAACGAGACTCTGGACATGTTATGTTATGTTGATTTATACCGTGCACGGATACCACCCAAGGGTGGTCTCTCGGCGTTAAATGTGGTTCTGCAAGAAAGAGGGCGGGGTTGGTTAGTGAGGGAAGAATGATATGATAGGTCCAGAAGCAGGAGAAACTGGTGTCTGTGTGTGTGGGCGTTACTTACCTGTAACTGTTGATCTCCAGCATGGGTCTGGCATGGATTCACATGCTCATGAATATTCCCCTTTGTCAGGCCGGGAATCCTCGGTATAGAAAAAATCAGTATCAGTATCAGTTTCGTTTCTGATCTGTCTTTCTCAGTAGTAACCAATCACTGGTCTCTGGGTCATACTGCCCCCAGCCAATGACTGCCCTCTCCCTAAGCCCCGCCCCCGGCAGCCATCCTCAGATTTGGTAGCACGTGAAGTGGCAGTATGACCAAGTGAAGAGCCGCAGAGGGGTAGGCGGGAGGGTTCGCATGTGAATCCATGCCAGACCCATGCTGCAGAACAACAGTTACAGGTAAGTAACTTGTTCCTTCTCCAGCATGGGGTCCGGCATGGATTCACATGCTCATGAATATAAGAATACATAGTAGTATACACATGCACAACCACAGGAGGTGGCAAAAGGCTCAATATCAAGCAATTGAACAACTCAACATTAAGCAACTCTTACCTCCTCATCAGGCTCACCTTAGCCGAACAGGTTGCGCAGCACTGCCTGGCCGACTCTGGACTCCTCCCTGGAATCCCGGTCGAGGCAGTAGAATCTCGTGAAGGTGTGCGTCGACCTCCACGTAGCAGCCCTGCAGATGTCGAGCAGGGGCACACCAGACAGGAACGCCATAGTAGCAGCAATCGCTCTGGTCGAATGGGCTCTCGAACAGCCTGGCAACGGTCGGTTTGCCAACCGGTGACAGTGCATGATGCAGCCGGAGAGACATCTGGAAATGGAAGTCTTCGAGAGAGCCTTCCCTTGATTCACAGGTCCAAAGTTCACAAACAGCTGTGATGTCTTCCGAAAACTCTTTGTGCGGTCCACGTAGAACTTCAGCGCTCTAGCTACATCCAGCGAGTGCAGAGTCCTCTCAGCCGGCGACGAAGGTGACGGGAAGAAAACTGGCAACACCAAGGGCTCGTTGAGGTGGAAATCAGACGGCACCTTGGGCATGAAGGAGGCGTGCGTCCTTAGCACCACCCTCGTGTCGTGAAAAGTCAAGTATGGAGGCTTTCAAGACAGGGCCTGGATCTCTCCCACTCGTCGTGCAGAGGTGATGGCCACGAGGAATGCTGTCTTCCACGACAGAAACTTCAACGGCACTGAATGCATAGGCTCGAATGGGGCCCCCATGAGCCTAGTCAGCACCACATTGAGCTCCCACGCCGGGGCAGGGGCCTTCACCGGCGGGAAGGGAGTAGTTTCTTACCTGTAACTCCATTTCTCCAGCATTGGTATCTTTCATGGATTCACATGCTTAGAATATTCCCCGTCGTCAGACTGGGAACCCTCGGTACACATATATAGTCGTTTCCTATAGGAAAAAACTTCCGACACTTGTGTGTCCTATCCACATCTACGTCCTCTCTGGGGCCATCCACGCATGCCCCGTAGGACGTAGTGGTATAAAAGCCCCGCCCCCGCGGGTCCCGTCAGATTTCGGCCCCTCCAAAGTAGAAAGGGGAACTTGCTTATGCATATATCTTGCACATTGCATTCCGGGGAGGCTGGTGAGCGCATGTGAATCCATGAAAGATACCAATGCTGGAGAAATGGAATTACAGGTAAGAAACTACTCCCTTCTCCAGCATTGGATCTTTCATGGATTCACATGCTTAGAATAGATTGTATAGCAGTATCCTAAAAGAAGGAGGTGAGAATGTAATGCAACATACACCGCAAAAACACCCCAAAACCTAATTATATAGGCACATAAGCAGCAACATATTTTCCGATATATACATATTCATCATACATACATATATATATATATGTCTACTCAAAACCTACACACTAAAGAACCAGTATAGACAAGGCAAAAGACAAAAGCTTCACCGTTTTTGGCTTACCTCATTGAAACAGATGGCGCAGAACTGCCCTTCCCATCTGTACTTCATCCGCATGCTGCCTTTCCAGGCAGTAATGCCGTGTGAACGTGTGTAGAACTGACCATGCCGCCGCCTGGCAGATGTCTGTCAGAGGAATTCCTGCCCACAGCGCCGTGGAAGAGGCTGTCGATCTTGTGGAATGGGCTCTAGGATGCCCTTGTAGGGGTCTCCCGGCCTTGGAGTGACTAAAAGCAATCGCCGACGCGACCCATCGAGCCAGTCCTTGCTTGGAAATTGCATTTCCTCTCGTCGACGGACCGTATGCGCTGAACAGCTGTCTGGTAGTTCTGAGTTCTTGTGTTCTTTGCAGATAAAATTTCAACGCCCTTTTCACATCTAGAGTATGAAGAGCCTTTTCCGCCGTCGATGACGGGGTCGCAAAGAAAGTAGGGAGGACAATGGTCGAGTGTTTGTGATAGACCGTCGGAACTTTCGGGACGAAAGTAGGATTAGTTGATAGCACCACTTTGTCCTTAAAGAATCTCATATATGGAGGGTCTATGACCAATGCCTGTAGCTCCGATACTCTTCTAGCTGAAGTAATGGCAATTAAGAAAGCCAGCTTCCATGATAGGAACTGCATGGATGAAGAGGACATTGGCTCGAAAGGTGGCTTATTAAAGCCGCCAACACCACATTTAGACTCCATGTTGGTGGGAACCGCTTCGCTGGGGGAAAGGTTCGAAAAAGACCCCTCATGAAATGTTTCACCAGTCTGTCGCTGAATAACAGAGAGGACTGTCTCCTCCTCGTGAACCTTGAGATGGCCGCCAGGTGCGCCTTTATGGATGATGAGGATAACCCACTCTCCGCCAGGTGAAGAAGATACGGTAAAACTTGTTCTGGAGTTACTTCTAAAGGCCGTATTTCATGTTGCATTTGACACCACATACAGAACCTTCGCCACTTGCAGATGTATGACTTGTTGGTGGAAGGAGCCCTAGCCGCCTGTAGAATTCTCCTGCAATCCGACGAAACTTTCAAAGTGCCAAATTCCGAAAAGTCAGGAGCCAGGCCGTCAGGTTGAGGCTGTCCGGATTGTGATGCCACACTGTTCCCTTGTCCCTGGACAGGAGATTCGGAACCTTCTGGAATGTTATCGGTTGTTCCAACGACAGATGCAGCAGGTCGGAAAACCAAGGTTGTCTCGGCCAATACGGTGTCACTAGAATGACCCGGCATTTGTATCTGCGTATCCACTGTACTGTTCTCCGTATAAGGGGAAACGGAGGGAAGGCGTACAGGAACTTGTCTGTCCATGGAAATGAGAACGCTTCCCCTAGGGATCCTTTCTGAGGCCATCTGCTCGCAAACTGCTCGCATTTCTTGTTTTCTTTCGTTGCGAAGAGATCCACTGAGGGGTGACCCCATCTTTTGAAGATTTTCTGCAGCTGAATGGTGTCCATCTCCCACTCGTGTATCTGGGCCATGCTTCTGCTTAGGGAATCCGCTTGTACGTTCTTCACTCCTGGAAGATGGTGTGCCACTATAGATATGTTGTGTTTCAAAGCCCAATGCCATACCTTTTGAGCCTCCACGGACAGGGTCCTGGATCTCGTGCCGCCTTGTTTTATCAAGTATAACATGGCTGTCGTGTTGTCCGTCAGCACTCTTACTCTCGACCCCCTGATATGTGGGAGGAATGACTTCAAGGCCCATCTTACTGCCCTCAGCTCCAGTACATTGATATGTAGGAGTGATTCGGTCGGGGACCATCTGCCCTGGGTTTGGTATTGTCCATGTGTGCTCCCCAGCCTGTCAGGGATGCGTCCGTGATGATGGTTAGCTGAAATTCTGGTTCTTGTAGAGGTACCCCTCTGCCCAGGTTGTGAACGCTTTTCCACCATTGGAGGGCTCGGATGATTTCGTCGTCGTCGACGGTTATCCTGTCTGACCACCGACCCGTGGCCTGCTTCCATCTGTCCGCTAGGAATTCCTGAAGTGGCCTCATGAATAATCGACAGTTGGCTACTAGATGGATGCAGGAAGCCATGGAACCTAGGATCGCCACATACTTTCTCACTGAGAGTGTGCAATGTAAACGTAGTTGACTCGTCAGTCGATTGATTTTTGACATTCTGTCTAGGGAAGGTTTCACTATTCCCGACTGGGTTTCGAATTGAGCTCCCAAGAACTTTAAGTTCTTTGATGGCCTTAGAGAGGACTTTCCGAAGTTCACTGCGAACCCCAGTCATTGCAGAAGCTGTAAGGTGGCCTGTACGCTGTCATTGGTCGACGCCGAGGAGGATCCCCTCACAAGCCAGTCGTCGAGGTACGGGTATACATGATGCTCTTTCTTTCTCAGCCAGGCTGCCACGGGTGCCAAACATTTTGTGAACGTTCTTGGGGAGGATTTGAGACCAAACGGAAGCACTGCGAATTGGTAGTGTGTCTGACCTACCATGAACCTCAGAAACTTTGTGTTTTTGACACATAGGTATGTGGAAGTACGCGTCCTGTAGATCCAGAGACGCCAAAAAATCTCCCACTTGAACGGACCTGATTACTTCCTGCAGCGTGAGCATTTTGAATTTTTGGCTCTGTAAGGTCTTGTTGAGGTCGCGCAGGTCGAGAATGGGACGCCACTTTCCGTTTGGCTTTTTTACCACAAAACACCGTGAGTATACCCCTTGGCCTTTCTGCGATGCAGGAACCAATTCTATGGCATCTTTTTGTAACATAAGTGCTACTTCCTGCAGCAAAACGTTCAGATGTGGTTGGGGTAGGAATACCGGTGGACATTTTGGAGGTTTGCATTTGAATAGTAGAGAATGTCCGTACCTCACTGTGTCCAACACCCACTGATCTGTTGTGATGTCTTCCCATTCTTTGACGCAGTTTGACACTCTTCCTCCCAGAACGGTGCGCTTCCCGTCATTGCTGGTCTTTTTGTTTGTTCGTCGACGAAGGATAGGCCGGTCGTCTCTTGGATGACTGGAAGTTTATGCGCCGGCTTGTGTTTTGAGAGGCGCGTCTATATCCCTGGGATGGGTATGCTGATCTGCCAAAAGATCTATCCCTGGATGCAGAGAATCTTGAATTGCCCGATGCCCCTTTAAAGGGACGAAAAGATCTAAAACATTTTCCACTTTGAAGGGCACCCAACGAGCGTGCCGTATCCGAGTCCTCCTTCATGCCCTTCAGGGCCTCATCCACCTTTTCTCCAAAAAGAAGGTCACCTTCGAAGGGCATGTCCAATACTTTATACTGAACCTCGGGCCTGAAGTTGGTGCACTTAAGCCAAGCCTGGCGCCTAAGAACAACCCCGTTGTTTACTTGCTTAAAGCCCGAATCCGCCAGGTCCACCGATATGTTAATTGCATGATTCGACACTTCTTCGCCCTCTCGTACCAGAGACATAGCCGCTTTTCTATGTTCCTCCGGAAGGTGGTCCAGTATAGGGGCTAGTCTGTGCCACATTTCCCTGTCGTACCTGGCGACAATAGCCAAAGAGTTGGCTGCCTTCACAGTTGTAGCACCCACGGATAGTACCTTCTTACCAAACACATCTTGGCGCCTTGCCTCATTATCCGGAGGGGTAGAGCACTTGTGTTGGGCCCTCGCTTTCCTTGTCGCTGCCGCCGACACCACTGAGTCAGGTGTAGGTTGGGACGAAAGACATTTCGGGGTAGAGTCTGGCGCTTTAAACTTCTTTTCAATGCGGCCTTTGACAGCCGGTTCAGAAAACGGGTGACGCATGGTTTGAACACCCTCTTTCCAGACATGATCTAAAATGGGTATTGAGAATACTGAACGCCTATTCTTACCCATATGGTCGAACAGAAAACAGTCCTTTTTCTCCTCCTGCTGGACCAGGCCAAATTCCTTGCATGCCTTTTCCATCATTGAATGAAACGCGCCAACATCGGCTGGTGGAGACGGGTGAGTGGGGCTCTTTGGTGTTTCCAATTCAACATCCGACACTCAGGATGGATCCCTAGATGGAGACAGGGAGATGTCCGATACTGATCCTTGGTCAGATACAGAGTCCGACAGCTCACCCTCCTCGTGGACCACTGGAGTCACCGGAACTCTGGTCGTTTGGGTTGGACGATGCGACGGGCCTGGCTCGTCGACGGGAGGCGTTGACGGGTTCACTGGTGGAAGCCTTTCATCTAACGATTCCAGCAGCGAGTGCAATGAGGACAGAACCTCCATGGACAGGGCCGATTGTGAGCTTAAAAACTGGGTAAACACCTGAGAGCAGGTTGCTCCTGATGGTGACTTGGCTCGGAGCCCAAGATCTTCCGGGCCCGCAATCCTGAAGCCGTCGTCTTCCTTCGAGGAAATCGACACTGCCTGTTCCTGCAGTAACGAGTCCGGCAACACCAGATCAAAAACCTCTGGTCTCCAGGCCTGAACTTCGGTCGACGAGGACATCGTCACCGTCGTCAGCGAGTTGAGGACGGGGGAAACCAACTGCGTTAGCGGCAGTGAGGCCACTGACTGGTTCGTCGTCGTCGACGGAGGGCCTGCAGGTGGCTTAGGTGGTCCCGCCTTCACAGAGCTCTCCCTGCGCTTTTCCGACTCTCTACTCGTGGCAGATCTATGAGGATCGCCCGAGGAGGATTTTGGCCTTTCCTTTCCATGTTTTTTCGACGATGATGACTTTTTTGAAGATTCTTTTGAAGAGTCTTTGGAAGAGTGGCTTCGTGGAACATCCTTTTCCGCCGGTCGAGTTTTCTTTGCCGGTGGTTCCGACGAGGCTGAACGGCGCGGGGCCCCCGATGTTTTCGTCGAGGCCACGCTGCACACGGAGCCAACCTCCGACTGAGGATATGCTCCCGCGCCGTCATTTAACCACGACACCAGCCGCCGACTCCGATCTTTCAGGGTTTTCTGGGAAAAACCTTTACATATTTTGCACTGGTCTGCCGAATGGTGAGGGTGGAGGCAATATATACAATCTAGATGGCCGTCCCCTTCGTAAACCCTTTTCAATCCGCACGTGGCGCACGGGCGGAAGAGCGGTTTGCCCGACATCCTGGTAAGACCAATAACCTTTCGATCAAAAACGAGTAATTTCAACAATAAACCTAGAAAGTAGAGACTACGCGAGGAGATCCCACTATCTTTGGAGACGGTTGAAATCTGACGGGACCCGCGGGGGCGGGGCTTTTATACCACTACGTCCTACGGGGCATGCGTGGACGGCCCCAGAGAGGACGTAGATGTGGATAGGACACACAAGTGTTGGAAGTTTTTTCCTATAGGAAACGACTATATATGTGTACCGAGGGTTCCCAGTCTGACGACGGGGAATATTCTAAGCATGTGAATCCATGAAAGATCCAATGCTGGAGAATAATCGGAACAGTCCTTTCATAAATTCCTTCACCAGTCGATGAGACCACAAGGACACCCGTCCTGTAGTTCTGGTGTAACGTGAGATGGCAGCCAGATGTACCTTGATGGAAGCGTGAGACAGGCCAGCCTTGGCCAAGGACAATAGGTACGGCAATGCTTGAGGGGCCGTAATCCGCAGAGGGTTAATCTTCTGTGCATGGCACCAGACAGAGAGCCTCTTCCATTTGTGTCCGTAGCACTTGAGAGTTGAGGATGCCCTGGCCTTCGCAAGAACCTCTCTGCAGTCGACGGGATGTCGTATCCTCCAAATTCTAGTGCTGCAGGAGCCAGGCTTGCAGGTTCAGCGACTCTGGTTCGTGATGAAGAATGGCGCCTCCTTCTCTGGAGAGAAGATCCGCGTCCGTTGGCAGCTTGACTGGTGTGGACGCTGACAAGTCCAGAAGGTCCGGGAACCAGATCTGCCTCGGCCACGCCGGTGCGACGAGGATCATCCTGCACCGGGACCTCTTGAGCTGGTTGACGAGCCGGAGTAGCAACAGCAAAGGCGGGAACACATAAAGGAACAGGCCGTCCCAAGGGAACGAGAAAGCATCGCCCATGCTCCTCGGTTGGGGAAACCTGCTGGCGAACCTCCGGCACTTGGAGTTCGCCGCCGTCGCGAAGAGATCAATATGGGGTTCGCCCCATCGCCGGAAGAGTTGGTCCACTTGATCCTGGCGCAGTTCCCACTCGTGGCACAAGCGCAGCTCTCTGCTGAGTGAGTCGGCGATGGTGTTTTTTATCCCTGCCCGATGAAAGGGTACCAGAAACATCCCTTGGGCGACGGCCCAATGCCACAGATCCTGGGCTTCCTTGGATAGGGCAGGAGATCTGGTTCCGCCCTGCTTCTGAATGTAAAACATCGTGGTTGTGTTGTCGGTGAAGATCCTGACTACCCTGCCCTTGAGGGACGGAAGGAAGGACCTGAGGGCCCAGAACACTGCACAGAGCTCCAAGATGTTGATGTGGAGAGTCTTCTCCTCCGGGAGCCAAAGGCCTCTTGCGTGGAGACCCCCGGTGTGCGCTCCACAACCTTCCAGGGAGGCATCCGTCGTCACTGTCACCTGGTGGGCCGGGGCTAGGAAACCTGTTCCCGCCGTCAGATGAGAGCGGACACCCCACCATCGTATCGCCTGACGGAACGCTTCGAGCGGGATCCTGTCCTCGAAGCTGCCCGTCGTCTGGATCCAGTGGGCGTCGAGGAATTCTTGCAAGGGCCGCATCCGAAGTCTGCAGTGGCGCACCAGATAAATGCAGGAGGACATCATTCCGAGGAGGGACTTGATAGACCTCACTCTGGCCACGTCCGTGGCCAGCAGACATTGCACCTTTCCCAGGATGGTCCTTATCCTTTCCTCCGACGGTGAGGCCCGCCGCGCCACTGTGTCGAGCTGTGCTCCCAGAAACAGGGCGATTTGCGACGGGACCAGGTGGGATTTTGGAAAGTTGATGGAGAACACCAGGTCCGTGAGCAGCTGGACGGTCTTCGCAGTGTGTTCCACGGCGAGCTCCCTTGTCCTTGCCCGTATGAGCCAGTCGTCCAGGTAGGGGTAGACGTGGATCCCCTGCAGGCGCAGCCGCGGCGCCACCGGTGCTAGGCACTTGGTGAACACCCTGGGTGCCGATTTTAATCCGAACAGGAGGGCCTTCAACTGGTAGTGCCGCCCTTTGACCACGAACCTGAGGAACTTTCGGTGTCTATTTAGAATAGGGATGTGGAAGTATGCATCCTCCAAGTCCA
Organism: Ambystoma mexicanum; assembly: GCF_040938575.1. NCBI lineage: Eukaryota > Metazoa > Chordata > Amphibia > Caudata > Ambystomatidae > Ambystoma > Ambystoma mexicanum. The sequence continues at coordinate 109,259,541 of NC_090931.1, forward strand.
ACGACAACAGGAAATCGCCCTTCTGCAGCTGTCCCAGCACGTGCTGGAGGGTGACCATCCGGAACTTCTGTGCCTTGATGTATTTGTTCAGTTGTCGCAGGTCCAGGATGGGACGCCATCCTCCTGTCTTCTTTACGAGCAAGTATCTTGAGTAAACTCCGGAGCCCCAAAGCCTCTGTGGAACGAGCTTGATGGCACCTTTCCTGAGCATCGCCCTTACTTCCAACAGCAGTTAAGGGACGTGATTTTCCTTCCTGGCCACGGGAGGAATGCGGGGGCACCTCTTGTGGAACTCGAGGGCATGCCCCAGGGCCATGGCGTCCAGCACCCAACGGTCAGTGTAGATGGACTCCCACACGCCGACAAACTTCGTCAGCCGGCCTCCCACCGGGGTGCTTCAGCGGGGGCCCGACCCGACGGTCGGTTCAATCTTGCTTGGAGGCCGCTTTGCCTCCTTGACGACGACGGCGGGATCCACCTGACTTGCCGTGTCCCCTGTAGGCCTCCTGCGACGAAGATCTTGCCGCTTGACGGTACGTAGAGAAGCTGCTGCCGGCTCCCTTGGGGGCACTCTGTCTGCCTCCAGAGCTCCGAAAGGATGGCTGTCGCTGTTGGAGCACACCCAGTGCACAGGTCGTCTCCGTGTCCGTCTTGATCACCTGAAGGGACTCATCAACCCCCTTGCCAAAAAGGTTGTTCCCATCAAAGGGCATGTCCAAAACCTTGGTCTGTACGTCCTGGTGGAAATCCGTCGCCTTGAGCCATCTCGTCGTCTCAGGCAAACGCTGTTGCCCAACTGACGGAAACCAGTGTCGGCGATGTCCGTAGCCACCGTAATGGCCTGGTCCGAGGCAATCTCACCTTCCTGTAAGATTTCCAGGGCCTCAGTCCTCTTGGCGTCCGGAAGGAAATCCAACAGAGGGGTGATCTTGAACCATAACTCCCTGTCGTAGCGGGCTACGATGGCCAGGGCGTTGGCCGCCTTGATGGTCGTCGCTGCAGATGAGATGACCCGTCGTCCCATCGCATCCAGCTTCCTACCCTCGCCGTCCGGCGGGGAGGATGAAGTCGAGGCCGATGCCCCCCCGCTTTCTTCTTGGCTGCCGCCGAAACGACAGAATCCGGGGTAGGTTGCGCCCTAAGGCACAAGGGGGCAGCGTCGGGGACCCGGTACTTCTTCTCGTATCGGTCCCTCGTCGCAGGAGCCGTGGCAGGGTTCTTGAGGAGGGCGAGCCCCTCATCCCAGATGTCATCAAGACCGTTGGCGAGGACCGTCTTCCTTTTAGCCTCGCGCCGTTGGTAAAGGAACCCTTCCTTCTTCTTTTCTCCGGGGCAGAGCTGGAAGAGCTCGGATGCCCTGGAAATCATAGCATGGAAGGATCCAATCTCGTCGGGCGGGGATGCCCGGGCAGAGGGCGACAAGTCCCGTCTTCGCCTCCGTCGTCATCCGTACCCGTCGTAGTCGTGTTCATGCCTGTATCATCCCCGTGGGTAGTGGACCGGGGGGAAGGCAGAGAAGGCCGCATAGGCGGGAGAGGAGGTCTAGGATACGTCCTCCTCCTCTTAAGTGGTGGGCTCTCCGAAGGTCCTAGCTCCGGTTCCCCCGTCGGGTCTGGCTCAGGTACCTCCGTCAGAGGAAGGGGCAACCTAGTCCTTATCTCCGAGCATAAGGACAGGATGGCTGACAAAATGGCCGCCGAGGTGTCCTGCAGTGCCGGAAATGACAGGAGCGAGGGCTCTTGAGGAGCCTCGTCTGCGTCACCGTCGCCCTCGTCGTCGCCCTCGTCTGGATCCCTCCCGATGGGCTGGGCCTCCTCCATGACTGGGTTGAGCTCCTCTTCAGAGGTCGTGTTCGTATACACGACGGCCACCAACCCCTCTCCCACCCTTTCCAACCAGGACTTCGTGGGGGTCTTCTCGATGGGCCTGAAAGACGACTCCCTCCGCGGTGGCAGGGAGACTCTGGTACCTGAGGGCGCCTCCACTGGTGTAGCCTCCACAGGCTGAGCCAGGGCCGCGGCGACATCCTCAATCGAGGTCTTAGCAGGGTGAATTAAAGCCAACGTCACCTTCTGTACGCCTCGGGCCTTCACCTTGGGGGGAGGGTCCAAGCCTTGCTCCCCCTCTGCCGGAATCTTCGAGATCGCCGGGGAGGATGCGCCCTGCCTGGCAGCCAAGGAGCCCGACCGTTCGGCGCTCCCGGTGCCCGCAGACTCGTGGTGCTTAGCCTTTTGTTGGGCCCCCGTCGCCGGAGCACCCTCACAGGACTTCGAAGACCGCTCTGACTTTTTTTCTTCTTCTCCCCTGGCGGGCTCTTACCTTCCAACCAGTTGGCGAGATGGAGGTGGCGATCCTTCATGGTCCGCTCCGACATGTTCCCACAAAACGCGCAGTCCTTTTCCTTGTGATTCTTTCTATACTGAGGATTCCCGGCTTGACGACGGGGAATATTCATGAGCATGTGAATCCACGCCAGACCCCATGCTGGAGAAGGGAGGTTGCGTTCACTGGCTTGTTGTATTTTGTATGGGTAAAGTCCAATGCCCGGGAAGTTTCCATGCAACGGTTTCTTATGTTGGGGTGTGTATGTGTGTTTTATGAGTAGACTGCTGGTATTTAGGGTGGTGCGCACATGTTACCTTATATAAAGGCTAGAGAGGCAAGGAAGGAAGAATGCCAGTGCATGTTGTGAGCATCTCTTTGCCGGAACCAACTGCAGTGAATTATTCCTGTCTACGGTCATGAAGAACAATCTCCTCGTCAAAGACATTAGTGCAAACTGGCCCCAATGGGCGAATAACATTGCGTCTGCTGACAGTCCCACAGTAGGACATCACAGGCTTTCATTGGCGTTTTATTGAGATTTCTTCCTTTTCAGCTCATAACAATGATACTTCCGTGCAGGCTTTTGAAGATTCCTCTCAAATTCTACTCTCATGGCGACACTCCAGTATGTGAAGCCCGCTTAGCTCCTGCCAGCTCTGCATGCTCATCAGCAGGAGAAAACGAGCCGACAGTCTTGAAATTGGATCCGCAGAATAGAGCCTGGAGAAGCTGGAGCGTCAGCGAATAGAGCCTGGAGAAGCTGGAGAGTCAGCGAATAGAGCCTGGAGCGTCGGCAGTCGTGCAGATTTGCCTGCATGCCATGCTTTTGCCAATGAAGCTACAGACATGTGTTTTGCTTAGATGTTGCTGCCTTGCAACCATGGTTGCCTTATCCCTCCATCGCTGCCATTCAACCAGTTCCTCTTTGGAACAGGGCATGTATTCCTACTAGCGTCCTGTGGCACCACACTTCTTCCACATGCACTTCTCACCTTGTGCATCTATCAACCACCAGATTTTATTTACGCTCTGCGGACTCCACACATGCATCATTTCATGCGCAATCCTCACATTCTTCATGTGCTTGCATTCTATCGTGGACCAGATTCCACGTGCCTATTCTCACCAAACGCACACTCGTGCATTCACACACTCCTGGAGCTTCCCTCCATGCAGTTATTGGACTGGTTGTGCCCACTTTGGTAATGTTTTCACACCCTTGCAGTCTTTGTGCCAACTTGGGAGTCTGGTTCCCACCAGTTCCCCACCTTGCAGACGTTATCTTCGTACGCACTGTGGACCCATCACCACCAGTGACACTTTCACGGCTTGGGCATTCCAACAGCAACCAGAAGTTTTGGTGCCCCTCTAGTTTTCCGCCTAACAGGTATCTTCATCCTACCTCAGTTATTCTAGTTTCTACCATTTCGAAACGGTTCCGTGCCTGCGCTTCCTACTCTAACCTGGGAGTTTGGTTCCCACCAGCTATCACCCTGCAGGCATTTGCTGCCTACCTTATTCCAACTGGTTGCAACCAGTCCCAGCCATTCCCACGCCCCCTATTTTAGTTCTTTCGTTTTTACAACTGTGCGCCTTTCACATGACATTCCTTTGTGCACATTTGGTGTAGGTGATCTTCCGCTTGCCCTTATTGTTAAACTCATTCCGCAGATTCAAATGATGCTTAGGGCCCAGCCAGGGGGCGCTAGAGGGACAGCTGACGCAGTGGGCTGCCCCTCTACCCCCCTGGGTCCGCACTGTCCCTGCTCTCCTGAGGGAGGCGGAACCGGCGTCCCCTGTGCCCCGGGCCAGCCAAAACCGGCTAGCAACCCGGGGCGCAGGGCACTTAGGAAGCCTGCCGCTGGAGGGAGCCAGTCTCTTTTCCAGCGCCGGGCACATCAGCATCACATTTTCAGAGTTACAGTGGCACAGGAGGACGATACATTATGTCAAGCCAGGGATCACCAAGCATGCTCTCAGGGGACGACTGTAGCTCTAGAGGCAGGATTGGGGTTCATGCCGACAACACGGCAGAGCTCTGGGTGCTCTTCCAGGAAAAGGTCAGCAGCAGGGGGACAGGTTGGGCAAAGAAGGTACTAGAACTGCCAGGTGAGGTGCCGACTCAAGACACCCATGTGAATACTTTTGAGACACCCCCCTAATTACAGAAGAGAGGGCTAAAGAACCGGCCAAGAGGAAGAGAGCCACGGGTCAGTCTAAGGGTACGTGAGCTTCAGCGGGTAGAAAGGGGGGTGCCTTACTACCTGTATTGGGGTTGCTGGCAGATCCAGCCAGGAAGAAGAGCACTGGGTGTCAGCCCAAGGGTAAGGGGGTTGCAGCAGGTGAAGAAGGGTCTGCCTTACTACCGCCACTGGGGTTTCCTGCTTCCAGTTCAGGTATTAGGGCAGGGCACACGAGGTACCGCTTAAGGGGAGAGGGGCCATTCTGCTTGCTCCCGAGGCGCCGCCCAGTGGTAGTGGTGCCATCTCCAGCACTGGGCAGGATATGTCGAGCAGCGGCATGGTAACAGCTATAGCTAGGATGTTAATGGTGATGCAAAATGTGGCGCAGTTTGCGAACAGGTCTGGTTTGGGGGAATCCTGGGGGGATGTGGGAGAAGCCCCACGAGCTTGCTGCTTCCGCAGAGTTGACAGGGGGATCTGTGGCGGTGTTAGCTAGGGACTCAGGTACCAGGTCAGCCAAACCACATCAACTGACACCAAAGGTGGGTGAATCAGGTGGGGGCACCGCACAAGTGGCAAGGGGTTGCCCCCTTCCTCCTGCTGTAACAGAGAGTACAGCATCAGGGTCGAGGGTGCCTCAGGGAGCGAGAATGAGCGGCCCGGAAAGGGAAGACCCTCCTAATATCCAAGAGTGCATGATAGAGAACGACAAGTTGGTGATTATTGCCCCTTATTATCAGGCAGGTCAACTTTGGCATGGCAGATTCCGCACCAAGTGAAAGAGCAGATTTGGGCCAGGGAATACTCTGATCTATTTTCACTATATCACTGGATACGGCTGGTCCAGACATTACTGTTGGCCAGGAAGAGGACAAGAGCAGAGCAGAGGAGGTACGAGACGACAGGGTGGTTGGATTATGATAAGGATTTCGGATACAAGATGGCGCTGGTACCCTGAAATGATGTGGGGCCAGAAGAATATGGAGGGCTGGATAGCTTACATGGGCGGCAAAGACAGGTCCAGCAAGGTGAACAACGAGGCAGGTAAGCCTCTCAGGAAGGCATGGTACGGCGGGAAGCAGGATGTGAGAAGGGACAGTTACTGGCCCTTTCAGCATAGTGTTCAGGCCCCAAGAGGTAGGGAGTGGCCACACAAAGGTGGCTTACAGGATTCAGGTGGGAGTGCAGGAGGAGAGGGTTTCAGGGACACGTGCCGACTATTTAATGGGGGGGCGGGGGCGGTGTCCTGGCACTTTGGCAATTCTTTGAGGCATGCAGTTCTTTTCTCAAGTGGGCAGCACGCCAGAAGGAGCAGAGAGAGGGTATTGTTCATTTCTTGGATGATTTTCTTTTCATGGGTAGGAAAGGTAAGGAGGCCTCCTTCCAGGACTTGATGGAACAGCTTAATATCCCACTGGCGGCTAAGAAGACGCAGGGCCCTGACGAGGTGCTCACGTTCCTAGTCATTGAGATAGACACCATCAAGGGCACCTGCAGGATGCCCCAGGACAAAGAGGTAGGCCTCTTGGCAGAACCTGAGGCAAACTTGCCACAGGATTAGACCACCCTAGAAAAGGTGCAGCAACTGTTCTGCAGCAAAGGTGAAACCAGCGGGTAGAGTATTTGCAAGAAGGTTGGTGAGGGCCATCGCCCAGATGTTTCACCATATCAGGCTTAGCGCGGGCCGTAAGCCGTAAGGAGGACCTGCGCATGTGGGGTATGTTTGTTCAAGGTTTCAACAGTATAATGCTGTGGAGGGCCCCAAAGAGTTGCAGCTTTATTCTGATGCCTCTGGCAGGTAGGGGTTTCGGGTCATCCTGAGTTAGGAATGGTGCACACATAAATGACCTACTCCGTGGCGCATGAAGTTCAGGGCCAAGCACATTATGGTGCTAGAGCTCTTTCCTATACTTGTAGCACTTCTGCTCTGGCCAAAGGAGTTGAGTAATAGGAGGGTGCGTTTTTGGTCTGACAACAGGGCGGTAGTGCAGGCAATCTATTTGCAATCTGTTTCATGTCCAGTGGCACTGGGGCTTTTAAGAAAGACTGTTGAAATGGGTTTATACCAAAATATCCAGTTTGGGGAGCGACATGTGCAAGGCATTGCGAACATTGTGGTTGATGCTCTTTCTCGTTTCCAGTGGGAAAAGTTCCAGAGGGCTCACCCGCTGGCCAGAGAGAGAGGGGGGCACTTCCAGATCGAGTGGTGGCAGCGGGTGTCATGGACCTTGGGAGTGTTTGCTCACGCCAGGAGTTTGGCCCAGGTACCAGCGAAGCTATGGTACGTTCTTGAGGTTTCTGTCGGAGTAAGGGAGCACAGGGCTGGCAGGGGATGAGCAAGTGCAAGCGTTTCTGGGTTGGGCACACAAGGACAGGAAAACAAGAAGCTGGGCACCTGGGCACCTTGCAGCGAAAGCATTTTACAGCACGCTGGGTTTCAAAGGGGATCTCACCAAAAGTTTCAAGGTGCAGGCTGCTCTGAAGGGCTTGGGAATTAGAAATCAATGGGCCTGCGCCCGTCCTTCCTGTGACCTTCTGAGTGCTGGTAAAGATCTTGGCGGTGTTGTCTGGGGTGTGTTACAGCTGATACAAAGTTACACTCTTCAGGAATGCTTTTTAATTGGCTTTCTTCTGTTCATTTAGGGTCAGTGACCTAGTGTCAAAGAGCAAGGATGATGGGTCGGAGAGGGCTCTGCTGAAAGAAGATGTTGTGTTCACAGGTGACAGCGTCATAATGAAATTGGGCAGATGGAAGTCCGACAGATTTAGGATATATATCAGACCAAACAAAATGGACACTGGCGGTTCCACGTCAGTGGCATAGAATGGGGTGTTGTTTCATAAAATATAACCAAAACAAAGGAAAAAAGAGATGAGCATGTTTGATGTGGTGTTTAATGGTTTTTATATTTGTTGCTGCAGTAGGCGGGACCGTTCGATTGATCAGGCACTCCTTTGTGACAAGAGCAGAGCAAAGAGCACGGCAACGGCAGAGGGAAGGAGGAAATATGGGTATGAGAAACACAGAGGTGGTCTGGGTTGGTGTGCCGGGCATGCAATAGTACGCTCTGGTAGCCGCAGTTCAAAGGCAAATGATCAGGCTAGCTGCACCAAGGATCTTGTCAGTGCACCTTGGGGGCAACAACATCACCACCCTGGGTAGGGGCGGCTACTAGTGCTGAGGCAGGAGGGAATCAAGATCTTAGGGCAAATGTTGGAGGGCAACGAAATACCTCGGTCTGAGATTATCCCACAAAGTGTTTGGCAGGGTGCTGGGTCCAATGCGGTCATAGAACGATTCAGAAGGAGGTTTAAGAAGTGCATGGAGAATGTATGCAGCTCGAAGGCTTGGGATTTATAAGGCACAGAATGCTTTGCGATAAGGACCCTGTCCATTTTGAAAGGGATGTGGTGCACTTGTCGAGTGTGGTTCACAATGTTTCCTCCTAGACATCTTTGCAGCACTCAAGAAGGCAGGATACGCATAGAGGCCAAGGTGAGTAGGTTTGTGGTGATTATGTTTGCAGAGAGTGGAGGGAGGGGAGGTGGGGGCAACCCTAAATTGTGGCAGAGTTACGGGGTCCTAGCCGGGTAGGAGTCATGCTGTGGATGCTGCTGCAAGCTTTACATACGGGCGGTAGGAGTAATGTTGGGGTTTTATAGGCACAGATATCATTACAGATAGTTGGGACTCCTTGGAACTGCAGTGGCCCTGGTGTGACGCTCCATACAGGTGCACGGGAGTGACTGTCCTGACAGAAAAATAAAACCAGAGGCAGGCTTGGAACTAGAACGGGAAGTAACCTGGTCACCCGCAAGGAGAGTAAAACTGGATTGATGGGTCACCGGTTTGTGTGAAGCCCTGGAAAGGCAAAGGGCCAACCACAGATGTGTTTTACGCTAGGTGCACTCGGGACTGGGGCAAGGCTAGGATCGCTCATGAGTTGACTCCAATTAAGTGATCTGTATGTTTTCCAATACAAAATGAGAGTCAGTGCAATCACTGGGATAAGGTGTAGATGAAATTGGTTTTATGTCTGTGGGGATGAGGGCCAAGTAGGGGCTAGCCCTGCTTGACTATCTTATGCTCAGTGTACCACTTTTTTCTACTGTTTTACATGTTAACTTAATTTTCTGGCTTTGCTGCTTAATTATGCATTGCTAACAGCATCCAACTAATTTGATGTCACAGTTATGCATTTTTTATCTGCATTAAACTAATTTGTTATCCTTGTGGAGAAGAATGGGGTTCTAGCACAGCTGTAGTTTAGTAACCCTTTTACCGCTGAAGATACCCTCCTTGTGATGCCTTCTCCACAGAAAAACAAGGTTACTCACTGTAGTGACTAACGTACTGCACAGTCCCCTTTCCTCCATACTTGTGGGACATTCCATCATACGGGACGGGACCGGAGCACTTTTTGAAGAATCAAAAATATTGTCTTTCTTTTATTTTTACGCAGGGCCAGTGCGTTTGGCATTAGCCCGGCCTAGCGCATCACCATTCAATTATTTTCTATCGCCAGGGTCAAAAGACATATTAGCAATAAGAGGGAACTTTTTAGAGGGGGAGGCTGACGGGCGTATGGAGGAAAGGGGACTATGGACTAGGAGTTTGTTAGTCACTACAGTGAGTAACTTTGTTTTACTCCTAAGTCCCCTTTCCTCCAAACTTGCGGGAGATTCACAGGCACTGAGCTCAGACTGGGTGGATGGAAAAACTCCCTTACAGAAAAAGGGTCTTCAGCCGAAGCCTGGCCAAACTCGTTTGCTCAAGATCTAAGGTTGAGGCAATAGTGTTTGCAAAAAGGCTGAGGGAGAGGCCCACACGGCCAGCAATTGTTTCCCAAAGAACACATTTTTGAAAAGCTACGGCTACGGCTTTGCCTCGCACTAGGTCCGCATGTATGCCTTTGGGGCATTGAAGACCCTGAACTGAGTAAGCCTCTGAAATGCAATAGGTTATCCAAAGGGAAATGGAGGCCCTAGATGAATGTACTCCTTTTGGATTCCCAAAGATAACAAACATATGAAAAGAGGTTCTGAAGTCTTTCGTTCTGTATGAATAAAACTTGAGAGCACTCCTAACGTCCAAGTTGTGAAGGACCCACTCGGCGTCGGGCACTGAGTCTGGAAAAAAGACTGCTGAGGAGATAGAATGATTAAGGTGAAATTCAGACACAATTTTAGGTAGAAAAGAGCGCTAAGTGCAAAACACCAGTCTTTATGGAAAGCTCGAAAAGGCTATTCAATGGAAAGAGCCTGCAGCTCTCCTATCGTTCTGGCTGACGAAATGGCAACCACAAAAGCCACCTCACAGGTGAGGAGTTTCAATTCCACAGTTGCCAAGGGTTTGAAAGGTTTGTGACAAAGCATTGTGAGCACCATTCTGGGATCCCATTTAGGATGAGGTGGCTTGATGGATGGGAAAAGGTGAAGAAGAGCAGCAAAATGTCTTTTTACCACCGGATAGGTGAGCGAGACTGAACAAGCGTCCGTGTTAAGGTAAGCACCATTCAGGGACAAGTATGTTGGACATGAGAGGATATGAATGCCCATAGACAGAAGATCCGAAATAAAGGAAAGAACACAGTCTATAGACGGCTGACAGGGATCAGGTTGCCTTTCTAGGCAGCAGTGACAGAAACTGAGCCATAGCTCCTGTACTGAGCTTGTGTGGAAGGCTTGCACGCAGCCTGGATGATGCGCATGTTGTCCTCCGAGAGAGTGAACTGAGCTAGGGACTTGAACTCCAGAGGAAAGCTGCCAAGTTAAAGGATTGTGGGGAGGGATGCCACACCCTTTGTTTGTTCTACTGCAGAAGATAGGAATCACCTTCAAGCTGATCGGAGGATATACTGATAGCTGTGGAAATAGAGTGCAGCTGTGCAATCTCCTCAATTTCAACAGCGCCTGATGAATCAAGGGCAAAAGAGTAAAGGCAAAGGCAAACCTACCGGCCCACGAAATCTCCAGCGCACCCCCCAGACCATCCCTGGAAGTTGCTTGTGTAGGGTTTCGCAAACAAGTCCACAGTTGGAGTCCCCCATCCGTGTGAAGATCTGGGTAAGAACCTGCTCATTCAATTCCCACTCGCAGTTCGCTACAAACCGGCGGCTGAGAAAAATGGAAAATAGCCAAAACCTAGAGGAAGTTGATATTGCGATTTCAGTCCAGAGGAGACCATGGATCGAAAATGTTCAGATGGTTCATCGTTGCCCCCCACCCTGTTAGGTGTGAATCCATTGTTAATGTGACCTGCGGTGATGGATCCCAAAAGGGAGTCCTCACTGGCAGATTGGAGAAATCTGACCACCAGTGGAGATCAGGAATCATGTCGGGAGTCACTGGCATTAAACAGTCCAGATCCATTGGTTGGGACTAGTTGTGTCTGATCGTTAATTGAGTATGTCTCATTTTCAACCTTGGCAGAGAAAGGGATAATACACATGAGGCCATCAGCTCTAGGAGCCTCTGAAACCACCACGCTGACCTGTGAGTGGAATAGAGGAACACAGAGTACGTCTGAGATACGTCCCTCATCCTGTAGCTGGTCAGAAAGACCTTAGCACTGTGTTTCATCGAAAACCCAAGAAAATCGGGCCCTGTGTGTCCATCATTGATGGTTTTCTCCAGTTCACCAAAAATCCCAGGCGGAAAAGCAGCTGGAGAAGCAACTGAAAGTGGGCCGATTCTGCTGTACGGGGACAGTGAATCCAAAGGAGCCTGTCGTCCGAATACAAGTTATATATGAGTTCCCTGGAGTCTAAGGAACACTGCTAATACAGCCGTCATCTTCATAAGGACTTGTGCCGTATTGAAAAAGCTCGGCTGCTGACAAAAATCGAAGGAATTTGTGGTGTTGAGGCCAAATCGAAATATACAGGTACGCCTCCTGAAGATCCGCCACGCAGAGCCAATCGTCCTTCAAGATGGAGAAACGGATTTGCTTTGGCGTAATCATCTTGAATCTTTTTTGTGGAATTTACAGATTGAAATCGGACAGGTCCAAGAAAGTGCGTGGGGCAGCTTGGTTGGATTTTGACACTGTAAAAATGCGGGAATAAAACCCTATGCCCTCTTACCCTCGAAGAACACGTTCTACCAAGTTCAATTCTAAAAGCTTCTGAACTTCATCATGGAGAGAAGGGACCTTATCTGAAGCACAGGTGGATGGGATGGCGATATCGCCAGAAGAGGCAGACGGAAACCTGAACCGGCGATTGATAAGACCCAGCGGTCTGTCGTGATGGTCCTCCAATCCTCCAGGTGAAAGGAGATACGCCTGCCCCTAACAGAGAGACATCAGACTGTTGGAAACCATTATTTGGCAGATGTATTTGCAGAGGGAGTACTGGAAGAAAAGCCTACCACTCTGCCTTTGTTGCTTGCGCCGAGGGCTGTTTCAAAAACAGTCTGGCTGATCCGACTTCTGGGAAAAGGATGATCTGGCGGTTGGAGGCTTCACAATGACGGACAAAGATTTGGTTGTTAAAGTCTTAGCCTTAGTCTTTGCCAGCTCATTGTCGGCGGAACTGCGGAAGAGCTCCTTGTCTTCAAAGGGAAGGTTCAGGACCTTCTCCTGAACCTCCTTTGAAAACTTGGTAGTGTGAAGCCACGCCTGGCGGGTGAGCTCAATGCTGTCCGCAAAGGTATCTACATGATGCGCTGCCACCAGCAGTAAATCCGGGCCCACGGCTCTAGAGTCGGAGAAGCCGATCCCGAAACCGTCAAGACTCTCTCCATAACTTGAGGTTAACCACAATCAGGACTGGCTCTGTATTTGTCTGACGCAGCTGAAGACCTGCATTTGCAAAAACTAAAATCCTAATGATGCAAGTGGATCCGACCTCGACCGCGTGGAGAAAACACTGGGGGCAATGCGCTGGGCTCAGGAAGGCGAGGCTAATGCCACACGCGATGGCCCAGCGTAAATATAAAGTAAGGACAATAATATTTGTGATACTTCAAAAATGTTCTCTGTTCCCGTCCCGAGGAATGGAAAGTCCCACAAGTATGGAGGAAAGGGGACGCTACATTGGAGTTGAGTGGATTTGGTCCCCTCTGCGTGACATAGTCCTCCTAGGTTGTCAACCTCCTTTGTCAACGTTTTCCACCCCATATGTGATGCCTCACCTGCGCGTGCGCCACCTGTGTGTGCATCTTCCTCAATTGGCCTCCATGTTCCTTGTATGCTGGTTATCCTGTCTGTCTTGCTGTACAAGGAATATTGGGTGTGTGATCTTCGTGTGTGATGCTGCTGAGTGTTTGTGTCAGTGTTCTGTCCCAGAGTTCTATGTATGACAGTTAGTCTGCAAATGTCTACCTTCCAACTTTACTTACTACTACAAATACAAATTTTGAAATAAATCTGCCTTTATCTGCAAAAGCATCCTCAATGTCTATTTCAGCCTCCCAGAGCACCTATTACCAGCTTGATTCACAACTCATACGCAAAGAGAGGGCCCACAAATAATCCTTCTCTTTCTTGCCATGCACCCACCCTCTGGACCTCGATCTGGGTGCCGGCTCCGAATGACACCACATTTCTCCAATTTCACAAATCTCTCAAAACAAGGCTTTTTCAAAAACACCTGACTAAGGACTAATTTCAATGGACACACAGATTGAAGCACAAAACGCCCAAATGCTGGCTACACACACTATGAACAGCGCTGAGCTGCTCTCGAGCTAGGTGTGCACTTTAAACAATAAAAGAAAAAATATATATTACACATATATGTTTATGTGGTTTCTACAAAGAATGAAGATGAGTTTACATACTGGTCAGAATCTAATAGTCCTTTATCACATGCTCCCAGCCCAACAAGAAGATTACTCAGCCTAATGTACATCGATTATTTTAGAACGCTGGTCCAGTATCAATACTAATGGCCACATTGATGACCCATCTCCATTTACACTGTGGATATTTACACATTGATTATCTAGGTGAAGGCCCACGTCGCCACAGGGTTCTTTTTAATCAAACACCACGATAGGAGACCTGCAGAACAGAGGATGTCATATAGTGCCTACAGTCAACTCTGACATGGGTAATTAAAGCACCCACCCAAACCAGCCTTGCCTTTGCAGTCTAAGAATGGAGGGGAGGGTTTTGGTGCACTCCTTCAGCCAAGACTCCAATAAAATATCTAATATAACTACACATTGTGAAAGAGTCCGCTGCCTCATTTTAGCAATCCCAAGTAGGTTGTGTTACATACCACACAACACTGAAACACGAAAAACAGATTTTTGCCAATTTTGTTCAAGGAACTGGCTCCAGAAACATGTCTGGTTTAATCTCGATGTTTCAAATAAGATATATTTTAGAACCGGCGAAAAAATTCTAAATCAAACAATATGCATTTTGAAAATATACATTCACGTCAACCTTTAATTAAACAAAAAGGCCGGATCCCAGTTTGACCATGCAATGCCACAATAGTGTTGTCAAACTATTTTTTTTAAACATATCTTCCCACCAAAGCATGTTGTGCTGCAGCTTTAAGCAGCCGTCCACGAGGGTTAACGCGAATCAAGCAAGACAAAAAAGAAGAGGGTATAACATCAGGATAAACGAGGGACTGACATGGAAAAATAATAAGCATGAAATCTAGCAAATGAAAAGAAACAATAGTAAAAGGAAAAGGAGGAACAAACCACTGCAGCGAAGGGGGACGGGGAAGAAGGAAAGGCAGAATGAAAAAAAAGAGAGGGGAAACGGAAAGAGGGAAACAAGGGGAAAAAAGAAAATGAATGACACATAGCCAAGGAGAGAGAAAACATTTATAACCATAAATTAATGAAGCACAACCAGCATTGTAGATCTGTATTCAGAGTGGAAGACATTTTCTGTTGAAGGCAGAATGGAAAAGGGTGTGTTGCCATGGAAACGGGGCACTGAGTCAGACCGGTATGCGAAGAGCTTGGTGTCCTCCACCAAGAGGGCAGAGAGCTTCTGTAGCTGAATGCAGTAATTAAAGGTCGCTCCCGGTGAGGGTGACACTGCTACTATCAACCTTGTGACACCCACTCTTTCTAAACCCCATCATAGAGGCAGAGCGAAACGTGGGAGGTTACAAAGCCGACACTGTTTCCCCGAGCAGCACATTTCCCTTTTCTGAATGATTATGCGTCTTACAGAAAACGACTTCTAGAAAAAAAACGCTGTATTTCATAATAGTTGGATTACAAACTAGTTCAAGGGTTTATGGCATCTGTGAACTAACAAACAATTGGGCCTGCAACACATTCAGTTTTATCTTTACAGGGGTGGAAATGGAGAAAAGGAACAAGTGGCACTCTGGCTGCATCCAAAAATGAGGGAGTGGCATGGTCGGACAGATGGCCGTGAGGGCGGGGTGATGGTGAGTGGATGCAGGGGTAAGTTGGGAGGGGCAGTGACCAAGATCATAAACTTTGGCTCAAATAGTTGGATTTCAAGGTCTACAGTACTAATGTCTTCTAGAATGTACTTACAAAAAACTAATTGCATAATAAATCCACATGAGAGCATGTAAATCCTTTTACCAACACGTTAAGCCAAAATAATATCAATGTGTCTTTGATTTTCACATCCTGAATAGTAAACTATACGTCCCAGAATACAAGATAATGCCAAACCTGAAAAATCTAGTTAACCCACTGGACTTTCAAAGATTCAAGCCATGTAATAAACGAAGTTGTGTAATAAACAAAGATAGATATGCAGATTCTTTATCACAAACTTCCAGCACGTTGTTATTCATGATGTTGAAAACATTTGCATATCAAGATGGTAGATATGATGGATATAAACACATCTTTAAATGGATGCTTTGTAAGCTCTTTTGAGTTGGAAATGTTCCATCATGCATATGAAAGGCTCTGCCACTGATAAAAAAACGAAATGTGTTTGCAACCTGACCTTAACGACTTGCACACCCAAGGACGCTGTGTGTGTGTCTGCCTAGCTGAGACCTGGGAAACTGGCAGTGCTTGAATGTCCGGCCTGAGCCGATTGTATATTTGGTTCAGAAGAAAGACAAAGCGTTATTTTTGAGCCTTTGTACTAAAGGTACGCTCTGTAAAAATGTAAAGAACTACTGGTACGGCGTACCGGTGATTTATATCACACTTCCATCCCTGCATCTTTAACATCAACGTATATAGTTATAATTGCTCATGAAAATGTGTGTGACTTGCAAAGGGTGACGTGTCTCTAGAATATGGAACTAGACTTCGCCCATTTCAGGAAGGAATTCCAAATCACCCTGTTACTGGGAAGGCACATCACCTAAATATGTACCTAAACATTCTATACAGTTATTAGATAGATTGTTGGGGACATGAAATGTATCAAACTTTGATGAACTGTTGGGCCTAGGAAATGTGTCGCATTTAGATGGATTGTTGGGGACATGAAATCTGTCGCACTTAGATGGATTGCTGGGGCTAGGTAATGTGCTGCAAAGCTACTGAATATTGTATCATACCATGGTCAGCAGTTGCCCACTTAATTTTAGTTTTGGCTTTTAGCTGGCGCTTGAAGCCAAAACGATTACATAGGAGTAAAGTTAGGCGGGAGGTGACATGCGACACAGGGCAAACAGCATGGTGGCGTTGTTTGGTTATTCTGATGTATCCTGCCTCCTGCAGGATCTGCCCTGAGCCAGTAATAACAAGGAGCAGGAACCAGGCTGACTCAGGCATGTAGAAAATAGGAAACACGCTTTATTGTCTTGGTTACAGGTTCAGTATAGAATATAGGAGAGAGATCATTAGTAGCTTCTTCCCTGGTTCCCTGCCCAGCTCCAAGTCCTTAACCATCTCCCTTGGAATCTCCAGGAGCCTGAACACTCCAAGCTCCACTAGCATTCCAACACAGCTCTTACACTGACTCAGACCTCATTCACACATATGCAGGATACAACACATCCCCCCCCCTTTTTCAATCAAAAGAAAACACCCAAACTCACAACCACGTAAGGACTAACAACCACAATATTTTACTAGTGCTCCTTCCACCCTGGCCTGCCACACCAGGGTCTTGGTGCCGCCACCACCAAGCACAACCTTGCCACATGGACAAACAAAACAAAACTACAGCCATCGACCCTCCTAAACTAAACACCTTCCGCCAAGACTGCCACTCTTGGCCTCAAGTCTGCCACACTTGAGCACAACCCAAAACGCCGACAGAGGCTACCTAACCTGCCAAAATAGTGTAGCCACGAATCTAGAAAACTTACACAATGGCCAAAACAGAATAGTCCTAAACATGCCAACAAAGATCCATGCACTCTAACAAATATCCCAACAACCATGCCTCATCCTCCTCCCATAAAGAAAACATGAAAAAGGAATGAAAAACCTAGAAAAGAGACAAACAACACAAAGATCACAAAATTACAACACGCAACCACGAAAGAAAAAGGCGTGGCGCAAAATATACATAGCAAAAAGGGCCATGTAAAACTGTAAAACAACAAACCACTACTAAGATGGAAAATTGTAGCGCTATGCAAACCTCAAAATGTGCACAGCCAAAATCAGATACACCTCAAGGATGGAAAAATAAATGGTGCAACCTGAAAACTCAGAAAATGTAAATTTAATAAATATAACTGAACGGAAGTCCAGTAACCCATGCCAGTGTATGGACCCTACCTGGTCCAGATATGCATTAAAACGCCACAAAATAACCACTGGCCTACCACCTGTGTGCCCTCCAATAATTGAAAGCTAAAACTGGCGTGCAATAACAATACAATACTTCCTCCCGTATGCACCGCCTGGCACTACAGAAACTAAGAGAACAAACTTTTCTCCTAACTAAAACTCCAACCTTAACATAAATGAAAGAATTGTCAAGCGATAACCTCCAACGCAGACAATTAACTACTACTCTGAGGACCTATGTCCCCAGATTTCATGCGCATAATAAGCGATGAAAACTGACTTCAGACCTCAACCAAAATAAACGGGCCCCATGCCCTAAGGTCAACACGGAACACTCTACTGTGTCCAAACTGACTACAGACCCCAAAAATGGGCCCATGCCCTAAGATCATTACTACTGGAGCACTCTACAGTGTCCAACCTCCCTGAAAAAAAAAAACGTGGGGTTCCTCCTGAAGGTTTTATCTACATTGGTAAACACACCTGGCCAGCATGTGAAAACCTAACCCCATTGTATGCATACAACTCCCATATTTTGCACAAATACACTCCAAACGTGTACATACTCACACGTTGACTTCCACAAACGTGCAACTCTACAAACATGCAACTCCAGACATGCATACACGTATACAACTACTACACTATTGCAGAACCTGCTGCCAACTGTGCGTACCTATGCGTCACATACTCCCATAAACACACTAACACATTGTGCTGAATCACGAAACTTCACATCAATTGTTCAGAACATAAACTCTCCATTAAAATATGCATTTAAAAATCTCTTAATCCTAAATTTGGGAATGTGTTGCGCCACCAGCCATGGTGGTGATCAGTCACCATGCTGAGGCGCAATTGCAATTACAATAAACATCTAAAATGATTTGCATTTAAAATCCATTATCAACGCTCTCCCCCATTTATACAGATCCTTATATAAAATGCATAGTCCATAAAATTATGTATGGACCTATCACTTTTGCAAAAAACATTTTTGTCCCCGTAATTGTGCTTCATGAGCAAATACACTTCATTATGTAAGAATTCTTTTTTTTTTGTTGAGAAAATTCAACACAATTAAGCTTCTTAATCTCCAGGTAACTCATACATACACGCCTCTCACTCTTTGTGATGTCTTAATCACATTTCAAACACCCATACTCCACAACACGGACTGCAGCTCACTTTACTTCATTCGACTTTAAAACATGATCGAGCACAGACTTCACTAGTGCCCACAGTACCCTTCACTAGCCGACTGTTCAATTTTGAACTCTAGTTCCATAAATCAATTCGGTGAACTCCAGTTCCATAAATCAACTCGGCAATGAATGTCAATAGTTGCATCCATCCAAACGCAGCCGTATCAACATTTCAAAGGAAAAACTAATATGTTCCCGATTCCTCTCAATACATATGGTGCTGCGCTCCTGAACGAAAATATCCCAGCTGTTCAAGTACTTGATGGCTGGCATGTAGTTTTATAAAAGCACAGATTTTCTTTAGTCCCATGAAAAATGCCATGTAAACAACAGTACCTCTTTTCTTCAAACTACTCTGAAATTGTCACACTTCTTTCCAAAACGTTACATCATGTTTATTTTAATGCTCCAGTGTAGAACGTGGCCGCTCAACATTATTTACTTAAAGGTCTCAAACACTTGGTTCCGTAGCCGCGTATTTCGAATGCTGCCTTCCGACTCCGCATTCCTCTTATTCACTAGGGAAGCCGGCAGCATTCTGTTGCAGGAAGTGGAGCTCTTCAATACACGTCCGACTGACGTACTGAGGGCCTTTCCTCTAAGGCCTTCACTTAACATGAAGGAGGAAAACAATGGTGCAGGTAGCTTCCTATGCGTTCCAGCCCAACCGTTGGCTTGGAACGCAGGGCCTTCACAGCGCGGGCCCCGCTAGTGGCCCCGGGGACCCCCACCATGGCCCCAAACAGTCGCTCCACTAAAAAATTCAGGACCTTAAGAACTGCTTCTTCCTCCGAACCACAGATCCCCATAGCTTCTTCCTATGGACTTCAGGTCCCAGAATCCTCCACTCACAATAGCGCGGCGGCGTTCAAGTATCTCCAGACTGCTGGGAAGTGGCAGTTTCGCTCTGCCACTCCGCCCTCAAGCCTATGCCAAGGCCTGGCTCTTCACCAATCCCATGGATGGGCTACCATACTTGCCTGATGTCTGTAGCTGCAATCATCTCCCTGCTTTGGCTTCTGCATCTTCACTCCATTGCCAGCATAACAGGAAAAATCTTTTCAATGCTGGTTTTACTTCTCCATTGCCTCTCCTACACCCAATCTGCTTCGGGTTCAGCTATCCTCGTCGCCAAAATGATGTATCCTGCCTCCTGCAGGATCTGTCCTGAGCCAGTAATAACAAGGAGCAGGAACCAGGCTGACTCAGGCATGTAGAAAATAGGAAACACGCTTTATTGTCTTGGTTACAGGTTCAGTATAGAATATAGGAGAGAGAGATCATTAGTAGCTTCTTCCCTGGTTCCCTGCCCAGCTCCAAGTCCTTAACCGTCTCCCTTGGAATCTCCAGGAGCCTGAACACTCCAAGCTCCACTAGCATTCCAACACAGCTCTTACACTGACTCAGACCTCATTCACACATATGCAGGATACAACATATTCCCCCCCACAAACTGACTGCCCACGATCATGCTAATCCTTATGACCATTCCCACTCCCTCCCTGCCCAAAATACAGTCTCCTATAATCACTTTAACCTATCTCTATCAAAAGGCAACATCAAACTTTGGTCTGAAAGTGTTCTTTGTAAGCACAGATCATGGCTTAATTGTAGTTGTAAATGTGTGCTACTGATGTAATAACGATGTTTTTAACTAAGTGTGACTTCAAACACTTGATTTATATTTTCCTTGCACAGAATCCTGTTAAGAACAACAATTGACAAAGTCAACAATTGAGGAGTGTGTACAGGTACTAGATAGGCATTTGGTAGGTACTGTAATCATATACCCAGATAATTTTTTTTTTTTTTTTTCTTTTATTTTTGTTAGGTTGTATTACAACCCTTTAAAAACAGAGAGAAAACAAAAAACAAGCCAAAGTTTCTACATTCATCTCCAATCAATGCCAGGCGTCATCTCTACATCGGTTCCCTATGTCATGGCTTGTGTTGCGGACATCGAAAGCGGCCCAACTGTTGAATCCGCCGAGGCATCGCGTAGATAGTCTTTTATAATGCGAAGGAAAGAAACCAGGGCATAGAGCACCCCTCTGTTAGACCCATCAAACAGGGCTCTCCACCAGTCTTCGCGGGTTAGGCACTGAAAATTCTTTGTTATTGGGCTGAAGATATTAGCTCTTTTAGACTCAAACTTTGGACACATTAAGATTAAATGTTTAAGAGTTTCCTTAGAGGTGGAGCAGAAACGGCAAGTGAGGTCCAAGTCCGGGGATTGGGACCAGTAGCAAAGGCGTTCTTTGGTTGTCATGACATTCAACCTGAAGTGAAGATAAGAGGCCCGAACCCACTGGTCTGGAAAACAAGCCAAGTACGATGGTACACATCCATATGCTCTTGCCTCGGCTGGCACTTCACGCATAGACCTAGAATTGGCTCGTTTATCACAGGTCTGGATCCAGTCATTTCTCCATATCTTTAATTTCGCGGCATCTGGGTTTTCAAGCAGCAGTTGCATCGTGATATCATACGTGCTAAGCACGTCATGGCATAGCTTGTTCCATTGAAATGCAATTGAGGGGGCCTTGGCAGACTGTGAATTGTTTAAAATGTCCAACTGGGGCAGTGTGATGTTTGCGTTTAATTTCCTGAAAACGCTTAGGAGGTTCCAAGCGACTCTCGCTTGCATAGATATGTATCCAAGTTCATATCTAATACACACTGTGGCGGTGCCTTTTGGAAGATTAAGCACTCTAGACCAGAAGATGTTTTCCAAGGAATTCCACACCTCAAAGCCGCACCCAAAGGCGTTTTCGCCAGCGTATATCAAAGACGGTACCACCTTCTGCTGGAAAAACATTAGCGTGGGTCTTAAGCTAAATTTTCCAAATTTTTTGTTAATTAAAACTGCTTGGCATGCCAATTGACGGCATTTGTTCTTGGCTGAATCAACCCAGGGGGCGTCATTTCTGCTAG
This sequence comes from Ambystoma mexicanum, assembly GCF_040938575.1. Taxonomy (NCBI): domain Eukaryota; kingdom Metazoa; phylum Chordata; class Amphibia; order Caudata; family Ambystomatidae; genus Ambystoma; species Ambystoma mexicanum. The sequence goes on from NC_090931.1 coordinate 109,280,854, forward strand.
CACTTAGCTGCATTCCTAGGTATCTAGTGTTGAACACACGCCCAATGGGTTCTTTGTTCACATACCATTTAAGGTTCTGCCGAGTCGAGTTGAATCCTTGGAGTCTTTCAAGGACCATGACTTCGCATTTCCCTCTGTTGATAACCAACCCGTTATTTGTTAGGTATTGTTCTACGGCATTCAGTTTGCGCTGTAAGCCTATAGGGGTTAAGTCTATTAGAATGATGTCGTCTGCATAGACTAAGTAGTCAACATGAGAGCCGTGTAGTTTTGGCGGGAAAGTGCGGAGGTCACGAAATACATCCTTGATGTCGGATATGAACAAATTGAATATGATTGCCGCAAGCGGGCACCCTTGCTTGACACCTCGAAAGGTGTCAATAGGTGAAGAAAGGTTGCCCTTTTGGTCTAGGCGAACTCTGATGGTCGTGTTCGTGTGCAGTTCATGAATGGCGGCCAGCAGGCTTGCTGGGCAGTTCCATTTGGTCAATTTAGACCAGAGTAGATCTCTATTAATACTGTCAAACGCCTGGGACAGGTCCACGAAGGCGAGATATATCTTGGCATTGGATCGTAATGCTTCCATTTTCAATAGGTTTAATGTTAAAAGGTTAATACCGCAGCCCAATCCTTTTACAAAACCAGTTTGTCTAGGGTCCATCTGATTGCAATTTGTTGACCATTCCATCAGTTTTTGTTGGAGGAGAGTAGAGTAGACCTTGCCCAATACATCAAGAAGAGCAATTGGTCTGTAATTCTTTGGATTGCGGCGGTCGCCTTTTTTGAAAATGGGTATAATCACTGCTGATTTCCAGGACACGGGAGTCTTGCAGTTCATGGCAATCCTTTTGAACAGTAACTCACAAAAGGTGGTCCATGTTTCAGGGTGAAGCTTGAGCGTGAAATTCGTTAGGCCATCAGGACCAGGGGCTCTTGAATTGTGCAAGTTCTTAATGACTCTCAATATATCCTCGTAGTCGAAGACCAGGTCCCAATGTGGTAGTACGGGAGGCCTCCAAGCAGCGACCTCGTTGTTATTGCAGAAAAGGTTTGCATAAAAGGATACCCACTCAGCCTCAGCAACCAAATTGGCCTGAAGAGCATGTTGAGGCGCAAGATTGTCATTTATCAGTCTCCAGTATTCAGCGGCGTTTGAGCTCTTCATTTTTGATAACATTAACTCCGCGTCATTCTGCAGCATGATACACTTATGAGACTTGAGCCAGTTCTTATGGTGTTGTTTAAATTTTCTCACAAGGCCATGGGCAATACTGGGTACTTGTTTACGGGCCAATCTTATCTGCCAACGTAGAAGACGTTTTCGTTGTTGCACCTCGAGGTCGAATTTGTGCTTCGGAGAGAACAGACTTTTGCCCATTGAGGTCCTGCATTCACGGTATTGAGTTAGCAAATAGTCGTAATCCGTAGAATCGGAGGTCTGGAGACCCCTCAAGATGTTACTTGTTTCAGAGGAGTCCAGATTTAAACGAATCCTACCAGTTCCTGTTCTGATATGAAAGGCCCAAAGATCTCGAGGGTTTTCAACCGTTTCCGTGAATGTCAAGACCACCATATCATGGTCACTGTGCTGCATTGATTGAACAAACAGACTAGTCGTTCTCATATGAATCCTACTGGATACAAAGATGTAGTCCAAGGTGGACTTGAGTTTGCCTCGACGCCAAGTGGGAGCAGCGGGAATATCACCCAGCGTTTGACCATTCAGCATCATAATGTCACGGACCTCCATTTCTAGGCACCATTGGGTTACCGGATGGAGTTCTAAGTTGTTTCCGGTCTTCTTGTAACCTGTTTCGTTCAAATGATTAAAGCAGTCGATGTTAAGATCTCCACAGACTATCAGCTCGTGAGGGGGGCCGGCTTCCATATACTCATCCAAGGACTTTGTAACTTCGTCTATGAAGTTTTTAGTTCCATGAACCTCATGATTCCAATAGAGGTTAAAAATACAGATGGAAGTCGAGGTTCCAGCGGGTGAGCTACCCACCCCGACCGTAGTCACCTGAATATATGGAGAAATGTCAATTGAATTCAAAATCCGGAGACCAGAGTTGATCCTAGCAGCTACAAGGAGGCCTGCCATCGGTCTCCCCCTGGTCTGTTTGAGAGCCGGTGTGAAGGCAATTTCAAACCCTTCCAAAATGGGTTTTTCACAGAGCCAAGTTTCTTGTAGGCAGATAAGATCCAGATCTTCGGCCCAGGCGGTGTTAAACAGATGACTGAAGCCTCTTGTATTCCAGGAGCCCAAAGTAAGGGCTTTTTTGTTGTTAGAGTGCCTGAGAGCCTGGCGTTAACGAGGCATGGTGTTATTTAAGGTTTCAGCAACCCACGCCCAGTCGTTCCCTTGCGCCAAGGATGAGGGGTCAGACACTGGCCGGTCTTCAGTTCGGTGCACTTGGCTGGCTCCTTGAATTGTAATCTTGATGTTGTTTTGACTAGGTGTCTCAATCATCGGCTTCCAAGTCTTCTGTACCAGGGGTAATGAGCTTAAGTGCGAGGCTGCAAGAGCCCGCTCACTTGAGCGCGTTGGTGGAATTTTATCGTCTCTGCCCGCTTCTATCGGGTTCGCAGCTTCACCCAATGTCTCTGCTGGGGCCCGTGTTGGGACTAGTGAGATGTCAAAACCTAGCGACATTAACACCGGACCGGCTTGGAGCAGTGTATCAGCTATGATTTTTGATTGAACGTGTAGAATAACTGCATCGTTTTTGGTTTCCTCGAGGAATTCTACAATTTTCAAGTCACCAGATTCAATAGCCCGCAGACTTGGGACCAAATGACATAGCCACAGAACATTGTGGCGATTCATTATCAAGTCATCAGCAGAGTCAATACGTTCCAATAGTACCTGGTGGTAAGAGGACGCCTTCTTCGGATAGTTACTCGTAGGGGGTTCTTTTATTGATTGATTTTTCAATGTAGGATTTCCTTGTGGAACCCCCATGGCCCTGAATTGCGACGGGTTCATCTGAATAAGGTCTTGTACTTTAGTGCCTGAAGGAACAGACTTTAAGGCTTTGGATGGTTGCTGGCTAGTGTAAAGATTGAAAGAAGATTGAGGTTCTAGATCTTTCGATTTCGGAGGATCTTTGTTACACTGATTGCAGATCTTCCGGCGTTTCTCCTCGAGCGTCATGAATGGTTTAGAGCAGCTGTTCATGTCATCTGTTAAAGTTGAAGTTGGCCCAGTTACTTCACATAAAGATATAATTCTTGAAGCTTTCCGGGCCGGCTTTTTGGGCAGAATGGAATTGAGGCCAGGCAGATGTAAACCGATGTCAGGCTGATTGATTATTTGGGGACAAACTGCGTTCGAGGGATCTGTGGTGTTGTCAATCTGTTTAGATACCACGAGGGGGATAACCGACAACGGATTGTGCTCCGCAGTCTCGTTCGCTTTCGTGGCTACTTCATCCTCATATGTCGATATGTTTAACAACTCCTCCGAAATACCGCGTAAATCGATTATCGGTTCGATGGCCGGATCCAGATCGATGGTAGTAACATTTGACAGCGATTCACATGCGTCTTTTTTATTTTTTAGAGTTGTTTTGTTGACAGTTACATTCAAAGTTTTTAGGTTGCGCAAGAATTTCCTGGGATCATTACCTCGGTTCCTTTTTTTCATGGGCATGTTTTTTGATTTTTTAGGTTCGTTGTTTCTACAGTTTGCAGTTTTCGAGCCAGAGATAGACCGGCTTGTAGGGTGTTTAAATATGTCAAAAACTGCAGCAGCAGCGTCGGTTTCAGAGTTTAGTGCATCGACCGGTACCTCTATGTCATAAACAGAACCAAGATTTAGATTTGACGAGGCAGCCAATTGAGGATCATGAAGCGCCAAGTTCTCTACAGCTTGAGTTTCCAGGCAAATAGCCTGAAAATTGGTCGAGTCAGATGGAGCCAAGTCAGTGGTGGAGAGGTCAAGGTCGGCCGTTTGCGGGCCAGAAGCACGTGGAACAAGTAACAACAAAGAATGCTCTTGACCTTCTTCAGCTGTCGCCTTTTCAATATTAGCCAGCTTATCTGCGTTTCTCCTGCGATCAAGAGCAGTGGCTTCTGCAATCTGGGCACACGTGGCTACAGGTATCCGAGAAGATGAACAAACTACAGAATTATTTGAGGTTCGAGGGCTCTGTACATCTCGGTCTTCAAGAACTTCAATATAACCAGGATTGTCGGCTTTTTGTTGAAAAAGGTGTAGAGCCTGTTTAGCCACTTCAGCCAGTAGTTTTCTGTCTAAGAGTGCATTTTTGTTACTGTCTGTTAAAGCAACTAATGCCAGTTCCACTTGTTTGTTAGTGTGTAGGGATGAGTTCTTTAGAGTCGTTTGAGACGTTTCCAGTTCAGCAATCTTCGCATAAACACCACTGAGCGAAGCTGTTAGGTCTTTTATGTTGTCGTTTATATGTTCGTACATTTTTAGAAAAGGCGCCAAGGCAATTGTGGTTGATGACATGATGATACTTTGAAGCTCTTGCATACTTGGAGTATAGCGTGCGTTACCAGAGCAATCCATTGTACGGCCCTTGGATTGTCTTTTGCCCACTGGAAATCGTCTAATTTTGGGAAAAGGGCGCTCCATTAAGGATGAGTCCGATGAAGACAAATCTGACTTGTCTTCAGATTGCGAACTCACGCTTGAAGGTCCATGCATACATTGATGTGAGTTAGACGATGGGTCATTTTGCGATATCACCATAGCGGGCTTCTTCTGTGAGCATAGAATGCTCGGTGAACCACTCGAGCGTCTACTTCTCCTTCTTCTTTCGATCAAATTGGTCGTAAGGAGGCTCCGCGAGGGACTTTTAGCCAGCAACACTGATGGAGGCACCCCGTCCACAAGGTTATGGGACGCTCTCGTAGGGGTTGTAGCCCCTGGCAGGCAGTTTTTTATTGCCGAGTTATTCAACCTACTTTTGTTCAAGTGCTTAAGGTCCATTAAAAGTTTATTAACCACTTCTAGGGAGTTTCTGCGGTTGATTGGGTCTTTTTCTTGTGGAATCAGCACCCTCACTCCCTCAGCATTTGCAAGGGAGTCACAAGCAAAGGATTGTGAGTCCAATTTTTGAACCGGGTTGAACACTTCATTGGGTGTGAGCGCTATGTCAGGCGCACTACTTTCGTACAACGTGTTTAGTGGAAACACTGGCGAAGGTAGCAACTTCTCATGTGCACTGTAGAATCGTGTGCGTGGGGAACCATTGCTTGCTTCTATTTGTGTTCGAGCATCTACTGCATCACAATCACCGGTAATCACATGGAGCACCTGGGCTCCGGGCCTCGCACCAGTGAGTTGACAAGAAGGCGTTTGCGTGGTAGCAGGGTCGTAACGCGTTGAACTCATGTCATTTAATGCAGTACTGGCTGGAAAATCAAAAGGGCCGTGTGTTAGGGCCGATTCAAGCATAATCATCGGAATGGACTGTACTTCATGTGAACTAGCGCACTTGTCAAGGATCGCATCACTTTTACTTTGATGCGGGGAGCGGGATGTGAAAGCCTGGGGTGGGATCATTTTTGTAGAGCTGGGCTGGGCAATAACACTGTCAGTAGCCGACTGTAGAGCAGGTGCCACAGCCACTCTCTCAGCCCCCAATACCTCTGCCGCACCTCCCATTTGCCAGGACTGAGGAAGAAGATCTCGATCCACTCGTGAAGTAGTAACCACACAATCACTTACTATCTTTTCATCGTTGTCGTTGTCGTTGTCGCTAGGCGTAGATGTCGAGTTCGCGGCTGGCTGCGTCAGACGCTCATCTTGGTTCTTGGACTGTATGCAGTCAGAGACAACTGTGACAACAGAGACAACAGAGACAGGTGTGTGGAGCGCCTCCGAGGACTCCGCTGAAAGCCATGAATGTTCGGAGTCAGGGCATGCCGGTTCGCGCACACGCTTTCTTTGGGCTCGGGTCTTTACAGCGTTACTCACGATCTTTCCTTTCTCCAGAGCCATAAGAGCGCTTGTTCGCATTATGGCAGGGACTAAAGCGGAGATGAGTACGGGGATGGGTACTGTAAGCAAGAGGCCAGGGGAGTCTATAGCCGCACCCCGGTTTCCACGGACTTCCTCGGACTCCTCAGACTCTGCCAGACTCCGCGCCCGCTCCGCGGGGAGAGGCAGTTTTTAAGCTGGAGACACTCCCACAGCAGCAGTAGAAAGCGAAGAGTCACTGAACACTCCTGGTCACTCCTCAGACTCTGCCAGACTCCGCCCAGATAATCACAACCACCATTGTACAGGTGTTGCCAGCTTATGGCCAGGAGGTACTTTTATGGCAGTGCCTGGTTTGTGACTATCCCATGCCTACACAAAAGCCAAAAATGTTGGCTATGCCAATGCTTGTTACACTGGTTCCTGTGCTCTATGGAAGTCCACACATTGAACATTTTACGCAGCAGTCACAGAAGACCACGGGTGTGCATGCCAGTGTGCCGGCAGGGATGGCACAGTAGTGAAAAAAGTAATGCTTGCTAATCTAAGTGTGCTTAAGACAGGTTGCGGTAATATATCACAAGTGAGGGTTGATTTCTGCATACCACTCTCCTCGGCAGGCAACACATGTCCAGCAGATTCTGCAGAAGCCCCTGGGCCACCACCTCAGCTCCGCTCTCTTCTTTTGTGCCTCCTTTGACACTCTGCATTTCTGCATCCATCTCCGTGCTCTTGCACTTCCCATTACCCATTCTTTTCTGCCATTTTGTCTTTCAGATAATGTTTTTCTCCTTTATTTTGCTTGTGTACCCCTTTTCCTCTTCTCCAGTTGATCCTCGCTCCCATTTTCTCCTATGTTCGCAACCCACCCCGCCACAACTAACCTCTCCAGTCTCATAGCCTCCAGGTAATGTAAATACTGATGCAGTACTGTTCTTGCAGAATATGTGAGAGACAAACAAGGCTAGTATTAAAGCTGACTGCAAGTTGCGCCATTTTGTGACTTTGCACGTCTTTCCTTTTTGTCCGTGTTTTCACACAGAAATTGACAGTGAAAAATGTACTTAAAAACTACAAGTTTCAGAAATTTATAAAAATGGGAAAAATTCCAATGTGGGCCTTCGCTCCAATGACCAAGTCATTCTCCGTCTTTACTGAGACCAGGAGTGTCCAATGACAGTCACGGCGCAGGCAGAGGACTCCAGTTCCCTGGCGCCACAGTCCCAGTGTTTGACTTTCATGGGACTGACTAGTGCAAGCTGGGTGCTTTAATCTTAGCCTTATTCAATTGCACAAACTGAATGAAAATACCCGATAAAAAGGACCTGTAGGAGAAAAGCCCAAGGCTTCATCGCTTCCAAACCCACCCACATTTTGGGCCACTGAAACAAACTCGGTCTGGTGAACTGGCAAATACCCTCAAAAAAGGCAGCATGTAGTAAAAACACTCGAGAGGAAACAGAGGACGACAGCTAACACATACTGGGTTTTAGGACAATAGCTGAAAGTCTACTTAGAAATCCAGTAATTCAATAAACCCATCCACCAACTGAGTGAGTATAGAGCACAGCATGTCTCGAGGTAATCGAGCCAATTATAGCAGGGTTCATAGACAATGCTTTCCCGGGTTTCAGGAGGACATTTTGGGGGCAATCAAAGCTTAGATATTCCTGATTTCATAGTGAAAGACACATGTTGAGGATTAGATTTCAGGCCGGGCATATGGGCCTCGTTACTCTTACGCGAGATCCCACCAGCGCAAAGTCTAATTGCATCCCAGATGAAGAAACTGTATCCTTTCAACAGGCCCCGCTCAAAGCTAGACATGGAGCTGGAAGCTGGAGGAAGCTCAGCCAAAGCTACTGTCTGCTCCGAATAAAATCAAATTTCCGTCCTGCTCTGCGTGAAATTAGGTATTTTTATTCCAAATAAATGCAGGACTTTACAACTGTAGCACGGACATTATTAACTGATGAGCAAAGCGGACAGAAATGTAGAAGTCTCTTGTTGCACTGCTCCCTCCTGCTTCCAGAACTCTACTCCAACCTCTGGCTGCTCAGCATCTACGAGTTCGTTTTGGCCAAGTGGCTATCATGCAATTAACAATCACAGTCACACAGTATTTTCAACCTACGCCTTGCACACATGTTGCAACGGCATGCCCCAACGAGGCCTGTAGTAGAATTTAATTATATGCTTTTCTATCCAGAGACCTCTCTCTTTGGGATCTTAGGAAGTTGCCGCTTAAAGATTTTTTACAGCTCCTTTCTACGGGATCTCCTTGCCATGACTAAATTTCAATAACTTAAATTTGAAAATAAATCAATGCAACATACCGGAAGGTTGTAACAGCGCTGTATGTAGCCTTTGATTGGTTGACTGATTAGGATGGCAGTCAGCAGAAGAGCCCGACATCTGACATGGTGCTCGTGTTAGAATATAGGTACTACTCATATAATGAATCTACAGTTTAGCACTAAAGCCCGGCTCTTGGTGTGAGCATGAGCCCTTATGGCAGACTCATGTATTCTAGCAGAATGAAACCCCATTACACTTCCTGTATCCATGCCCTGCAACAATAGTAAAGTTAGGCACCAATTATACCAACCTGGCCAAACCCAGGACGGCAGTGGGCACCTTTCTACACTGGATGGAACATACCACAACCTTCTTTTTAGTGTGCTGATGACACAGCTCTACCTGAAAGCAAACTGTGGCAATGGCATTCACCAGCTGACACACTCCCGCTTCCAGGTTAGAGCATGGATGTTCAGTGCCTACCTGAAACCTAACCTAGCGTCATCATCAAGTGCAACCTCTCTTCAAGACACTACCTGGTAATGTTTTCACTCTTTGGCAGAATCAATCCCTTCGCCCTCACCTTAGACCGTGGTCATATCCCTGGTGCTCCCTTACCTGGATGGTGGTAGCACGGCCCTTGCGGGGGTTTGTGCTGAAACCCTGGCCCCACAAAGGTCCTGTCCACTTTATTGCCGCGCTGGTGAAATTCTTACCCCACAATGGAGGAGCTTTAATGGCTGCCTCTACAACACTGTATTAACCTTCAAAACAGCCTGCATCACCTAGAATGCACTGATGACCAAGCCACTGGTATAACTGGCCAAGAATGTCACTTTTTAGGAGGCCAAGAGAACACTAGGAACCAAGATCGCTTCAGATTGGAATAAAAGAAGTGCAAGCCGGAGAGGAATAGCAAGCATGCTTTCCCCAGCTATGCCCCACACATGCCGTAACAGCACAGAGCACCAAAAATCAGTCTGGCACTCCCGCAGCACTTCAGGAAGGAACTAAAGACCCTACTGTTTAAGAAGCACTGTACTGACCAATGATGGGAGGATACTGACGGCACTCCCTTCCCTAGTTTACTTGTACAGCAGATCACTGCTTTCCAGGTAGGTTTTCACTATATAAAACATCCACACCCGTACATACATTAGTGCCAAAGGCAGCGGCTGCCTGGTATAAATCACAGTTCCATAACATAACATATATAACAGATGAGCAGGGCAAAATATTTCAAGTTGCAAGCTACTAGCTAGATATAAAAAGTCACTTAACCGCTCAGTTCTCAACATACACAAAGGCACACGATTTCTCACTTGCCAAGAACCAATTATCAATAGACAATTGCTAGTGGCAAGAGAATAGGCAATTGCTAGTGGCAGGAGAATAGGCAATCGCTAGTGGCAAGAGAATAGACAATTACTAGTGGCCAGAGAATAGACAATCGCTAGTGGCAAGAGAACATTTTAAGGCATGATAAGAGTGAAGAGATTATACACCAGCTCTCTCCCTCCAAGGTCAGGATTTTCCAAAATATCCATAGGTTAGCACAGAAGCCCTAAACCTGTGATCTATCCCAAAAAAGTCACTCTGCACTCTGTAGGCTATGTCAGGGTTGCAAGCTACTAGCCAGGTGCAAGCTACTAGCCAGGCATAAAAAAGTTAATTGCCACCTAAATTCCATTTCTTACTCGACGAGAGTCAAACATCATTAACCAACGCCTAGTGCACATTTTGCACCCTGGGTTATTTTATAATTGAGATTCCTGTGTCAGTAAATACTTTACAAAGCCTGGAACAAAACCCTTATCTCCAGAGTTCATGTGCCAGTGGAGAGCTTTGCATTGCCCACTAGGTCAGCCTTGAGCCTCGCCCATTAGCCATGTAAGTCCAACATCAACGTGACCCGGCGTTCCTACTACCTGGTAGCTGGAAACAGTCGCACTTGACCAAACTACTGCAATCAAGGTCAAAATAATCCTGGAAGCACGTGACTTTTTTTTGCATTCGCTGAGAATTAACTTGACCTAACTTTATGATATTAGAAGACACCCATTGAAATGACTGCTTCGGCAGGCTTGCTCTGGTTAGCTAATGGCACTGGGACAAGAAATTGGAATTTCATTCTGTGTCTAACTGAAAAGAGAATTGTTAAATTAGACAATCAATCGACTCTTTTCAAATCACAGGCGTTTGAAAGGAATGTTTTGGCGTTTTTAATGTTGCTGGGACGACACAGCACTTCTTAAAGACGTGCAGTAGAAATATGTAACTTGTAATAATCTAGCATTTGTATTTAAAAAAAACTGCCTCAAACAGCAGTCGGTCAAGGGATCAGAAAATAGCTAGGCACACTGGGCTCTGAACAGGCTGGAAGACATTGGGTTGTGATGAGCGAGTTTGTCAGAGTTGTTGGTACACCCTCTTGGGTTGCTGCATTCCCCTATAAATTTGAAGAGCGTGTTCGTTTGTTGGTTGATTGATTGGATTAGTTGATTATGTGTGGTATGTCATTTTTTGGCGTTGTGGCTTTGTGGAATCTGATCTGTTGCAAGGTGGTCAGTCTGTTTTCTGGGTTTTGCGTTGATGTCAAACACGTTCAAATAAAAATAAATATCTTGTTGATGAAGAGCAGAAAATACAATAAATAATGTTATATCAGATCTAATCTTTGTAAGTGACTTCATTGGCAATGCACATTTAGATGCTGTGTAATACCCAGAGGTAAGGGTTGCTCGTTTAACTAGAAAAATTGACCTTTCCTCAACATTGCTACCATTGAAGGATTTTGTTTAAAGTAGAACCCCTTTCAAAAGCAATCAAAAACACATGCAATCAACAAACCTGGCCCTCAAAACTGAGGAGGAACCATTTTGACAGGCTCTCTTTCATAATCTCAAGTAGCAAGCAAGCTCCAAAGAAAACACCAGCTGTATAAGTGTAACTACAAAAAGTGATACATGCTGAATCAGGCTGCATAAGCTGTTCTCAATCGAGGGATTGTGCTCTGCAGAAGTGGGAGGCACTGACATCATTGGTTTCAGGAGTATCATGACAAGCTTGCTTGTTTTGCGAACTAATTGCCCAGCTTTGTTTCTGAATACGCCTCTGGTAAAAAAAAGCATGGTCCACGAATAGTTGTAGCAATTGACAATAAAATGAGACTTAAACATTGTACCAAATGCCACCAACTAATCTTCTAAGAATAGCAAACTGCATGGCAGCATACGTTGGGCAGATTCCATTAACTTTGATCTCAAAGCCTGTACACTGTGTTGAGTTCAAGGCGTGATGCTATGTACAAAGAGTGGTACATAGACTGGGTCCACCCACTAACACAATCACACTCAAATATCATTTTCTCTATGTGCACTCAAATCTAATCAAGGATACTGCCTGCATTCTGACCTACACGGAAGTACACACAAGAGGCCAAACAATAGCAGAAAAGGCCACCAAACAGGACACGTAATCCCAACTAAATGTCTATTCAGCAAATACATCTTCTTGATGCATGTTTGACTCAGGCCTCTTCTTCAGGTCAGATAGTAATGAATTCATGCCTGTGACACTTATATGCTAGTATCAGTCATCTGAACATATCCGTGGAGCTGCGTGTGTGGAAGCGGAGTGGTGGTGAGCATGCTTCTATATGCCCTTTCTTACTACTCTTTTGGGGAGTATTTGTAATCCCTATTTTCTTGGTTGGGTGAATTTGCCTCTTTTAAGGGAGTAGTAAAAGTGTCTGGTTCTCAGCTCATCTGTAAAAGTGAACCCACCGATCCGATATATAAAATATATACTTGTAGATCAGAACAAATACAATATGCAAACCGAAAAAAAAGTTAAAGGAGGGGTGCAGGCTATATTGTTATAAGTGTGAACTGTGGCTACACCTAACAAAATAATACAACTCGTAACAAGTCATTTTGAAATGTAGAATGAGCAAGTTTATATGCTCTAAAGCCCCGTTTTTTAAAATCTTGGCGGCATACATTTTGTAATAGGTTTTTGATTGATTCAATGCAGTTGAGGCAATAATCAACACCAGTTACCTGTAGAGTGCTTGTGGGCACTCTTTAGCTAGATGGAGCCTATCGTGTTTACTGCTGTTAAGTGCATTCTAAAGACACACTGGGGTGTAATAACTTTCATAAGACTAGTACACATCATTCTTATGAAAGTTATAACAACACTGGAAAAAACACCCTGCTTAGCTGAATGTAAGTAGAAAGTAGTAATGTAAGTCTTTACAATTGAAGGTTCTTTAGAATTCAACTGTACAGACACCTGTATAGCTGGATTTCTATTTATATTCAGCTAAACAGAACATGTTTGCCGGTGTTGTTATAACTTTCATAAGACTGGCTTATTACATGTAAGTCTTATGAAGGTTATAACACCACAATGTGTTTTAAGAATTCACTGCTGTCACTGCAGTAAACCAACACGAACTCCCTCAAGATGAAGAGTGCCTGCAAGCACACCGGAGGTGGCTGGTGTATGAGTATTGCCACCAGGGCATTGCATCAAACAATCACATTGAGATATCTGCATCATGATTTAATCAAACAATCAAATACAGATAGTTGCCCATTACAATTTGCAAAATGACTTGAAAGAAGTATTTTTTTAGGTGAAACCGCGGTTTACACCTATACAAGTATAGAGAGCACCCGCCCTTTTATACAAAACTCTGCACATCTTGATACAGTAGACTCTTGTACAGACAAAGAAGTATCCTTGTCAATTTGAAAATACATGTACGTTAGGAAATATCAGTTCACTAAAGCTCCATAAGAAAATCAGCAAAAACACAAAATTCTTCAAGAGGGAGATCACAATCTGGACCTAAGCTCACTTCACCCTTCTCCATTAATGGGGCATAGTGCATTTAATAAAATCATGCGTCAATTCTCAATTCTAAAAACGTATCCCAAGAACAACTATGTTGTTTGGGTGGAAAACCAAATACGATCATGAATTAAGGAAAGAGCAAGAAATCAGAAAAAAACCTCAGTCGCCTCACTGCTGAAATATCTAATTTTCTAATAGAGACGTCTACTTCCCAATGAATCATTGCATGGTTACGGTACCAAGCGAAAACACTACCAAGATAAGCCTCTAACAGCAGAATGCTACTCAATGACTTCGATCTTCTCCAACAAGCTTAAAGCACTGTCCGATCCTATTCCAATCCCTCAAAGAGATAAAGCTCTCCCCAGAGTTTGTCCGTCACTATCTGATCTGTTCTGGGAAAGATTACCGTCACCTTTTCCAGTGTTCAATAACATCAGGATGCCCTTTTCGACTGCATGCACGTCCAGTTTCATTTCGGTGGAATCTCATTTCATTTAACGTCATTACTTATAATAGATTTGAGTCCAAGAGCGAGATGCAGGTGTAAAGGACAGAGCGTAATGAAGGTTTTGGACCTTTTAGCGAGATTCCATTATGTGAGAAATTACTTCAATGTTCTCTTGCATACCTTTTGTTCTGGAGACAAATCCCACCACGGTGACTGCATTTAGGGTTCCACACAAATAGTAAAGCAGATTTTGGGCTAGAGTATAAAAGATTACCGATCTGCAAGGGATCCATCAATATGCAGACCAATATCATTAGGATTGTGCAATTATCTTGGAGCAGAAAGCTCTTTTAGCAGAGATAACATTTGCAGAACTGTAAGAATATACACAACTCACTTAAATTAGTTCCTTGATGTTTTTAAATGCATTGTATTTATGACAAAATAGAATGGAAATTAAAAGATATAATTAACTAAGCAATCAACTGAGTTGATTGGCTCTTTTGGGATATTTAGACAGCCATACACATAATCAGTATACCTGCCTGCTTATGCTCTATCATCAGGCAAATACTCCCAACAAAAAAGACACAGGAGAGTAAGTAGACACATGTCTGCCCCTTGTTGCTGCCTGCATTGCTGTGTTGATGACAATCAAGTATGGGTTACTATAGAATTACCTATGTTTTTAAAACTAAAATGCATTTTTACTTGCCCAAAAATATCCAGGTTGACTACTACTTTTACTTCCAAAAAAACAAAAAACAAATAACCTTACTTCCAGCTTTGAAACACAGGGCGCACATCATCTTAACTGGAATGCTAATGATAGGCAGCATTTGAAAGTATTTTGGTGCTGGACTGCCCCACTTGGTGGGATCAGACTGATATGCAAACGGTTGTTTCTCCTCTGTGAAAGTGGGCTAAAACATAGTTGTAGAACAACTGATTGGGAACTGAGCCTGGGAAGAGGTTATTTAGCTGTGTTCATTCTCAGTGGAAGGGCTCCCCCACATACATTTGCTAAATTTGGAATACATGGGGTTTAACTCTAAGCTACCCAGGGTAATCCAAACGTGGGATATTGCTCACTGTGCTTAGGGGTACAGTTTAACCGCACTGCTGAGGCTCAACATGGCCGTAAAAGGTGCATCTAGCTTCGATTTGATTCCTCTTGAAAATATTTACAGTCTACATTAATTGTTGTTCTTTTGGCATCTCATGCTTTGTCTATTGCAACTTTTTTGTTCATGAATAAATGTTGCATTAATTAATCTATGATTTCAGTCCATGTGTTCAAAACTGCTTTTTGTTGCCCGTGAGACCATTTTACACGCTAATGTTAAAAGATGCCAACCCAAACTGGGAGAGTTGCTCTTGAGCTGGGTCTGCTCTTTGAACAATGAAATAAAATAAAATTAAAATAAATGCCAGGGATACCAGAAGCTGCCTTTTGCTCCTATTGAACCAATCTTTATTATGTTAATGATAAAGAATGTTTGTACCACGTACTATCACCACCGGAGCGGTCGCCTGGCGGCTGGGTGAAATGACATAATTCGCTCTGCAGAGAAATTGCTGAATGTTGGCAAATTTCATCCGCTTTGTCAATTTGTGCACCAAAGCAAAATTGGCTGTTTCTGCTATCTTCCTGGGAAAATTTCACTTTTTGTTGTGAAATTAGCTTTTTTTAACGGAAATCACATTTTTGCACAAAATGACAACCTATTTGGAGGAAGATTTTTTTTAAACTAAAGTAAATTAAATTTTGGGCCAAGAAAACAAGATTTCATCGGGGTATCCAGCATTAACTGGTGACAAGGAGCTGGCAGGGAGCTAGTATATGGCGTTTCCACATCATATGCAAAAATATAATTTTCTCTACTATGTATGATTATGCTTTAAATGTTATACAGCTGTGTCCTAATGTTTATTTATTGATTGTCCCAAACGTACAGAGTTCAAATTACATAGGTGTGTATGTGCTGTATCATTTGACCATGGGAGCTTAAAGGTGCTCCTCTATGTGAAGCTAACCAGGATCTTCTAGGCTACAAGCAGGAGCTAAATAGCTCCCAGTTCCCCTCAATTTCGAACCCTGTCCATCCAAATAAAACAATATCACCAGCAAGCGCTGAATCAGATAAAAATGTGCACCACCAGCGAAGCAAATTGGAGGTAAAATCGGCTAATTTCGCTTCACCTACAATAATTCCAATCACACCTTATTATGATGGCTGGTGTTCCATTACACTGAATGATAATAACACCACGTCTGTTACATCAGTCGGACGCGGGAGGAATCTCGCTTGAAAGGCTAAATAAAAAGTGTTATTATTAATATAGATACAATAATGGGGAAACTGAGTTTCTGGTCTGTAGAGAGGGTGGTTAATAACATTAGCGTGCCCTGTAAGTAGAATCGATGTTAGTAGCATCTCTAATAATTGCTATAAACCCCACAGACGTTCTTCTCATATTGGCGACCCAACCCCGCCAACATGGTGCCTTTTCTTCTTTCCCCAGTACAGTGGAATCCATCTCCAGTGCAGAGGTGGTATTTTACGCTGTATCCCAATTTTCCATGCATTTCCCTTTTCACAATTATCTGCCTAATAAGGCCTCCACGGAATACTTTGCTTTGTTGCTAAACCAACTAATGCTGCAAATTAAAGTATTACAGCCTATTTAGTGAAGCCGCAAATTAAACCGAAAATAATTACCTCTGAGAACAGATATTCCCCTAAAAACTGATTACATAGGGAGCGCCTCAGCCGCTGCTTAGTACTTGCGGGCACCTTTTCGATGCAGCTCAACTGAAAAGAGGTTTTATTATAAACCGTGAGGAAATGCCTGCTTCATGGAGCGGCCAAAAGCACGCACGCTCGGTTGTGGTGATGCAATGAGGCTCCCGTTTAATTTGACCAAAACCAAACAGAAGATGCGCAAATAATAGGTTGGACCATAAAGAACTTGGTAACTGCGTATGGCCTTTCATGGGGAAAAAGCGATTAATAGGATACAACGTGGTAATACTATGCAGATAGGGTAAGACACTGCAAGGAGAGATGACCGTGGTCGCCCACAAAGAATCACTGCCTGTCAGTGTGGACATTTGGCAAAGATTTTGCCGGATTGGCAAACAATATCTCGCCGGATCTGTAACCTTCAAGTGATTACAAGCAGTTCTGTGTGTTTGGACTGTGAACAGTGCCCACACTGGTATTTAGTCTCACATAGTTAGGACCTGGAGCGAGACCTGTAGACTGGAGACCACTTGAACGTCTGTTCAGGATGCCTGTGAAGATGTGTTTTAGGATCGTAATCCGCAGGAGATATTTTACAACAGGTTTTTAGGCTTAAAGCGTGCGCACCTCTTATGCTTTGCTAGTAACATTATATGAAACGCCATCGGTGGGTAATTTTGCAGGCATGAATAATCGTTTGAGAGACAAATGCTTATGGGTTGGGATAATCCATAATCCCCCGCACACCCACCCCGGTCGGTGGTGGGTATCCCAGAGCAAATAATATCCATGTCCATCACAGCTGCCTGTAAAACATGCAGATTTCCAAAGTGTAAGGGAGGGACCACAACAGAATCTTTACTTGTAGGGTTTCTTGCTATTTTCGACTGAGCTAGGATACTGTACCCTCACCCCGCCACAGAAAGCTTATCGATATATTTATTTTCCATATGTCTATGCAGATATATGAGCCTACTAATCGTTACAGGTTTTTTTCCCCACAATATTTTGTTCACTATTGAGTCCAGCTACCACCAGACATCCTTGCATTTGGTCCTCCATACAAGCAGAGACCCACAGATTTTTAACAAAGGACAAAAGGCATGTGTACCTCAGGATCCGCAAAATTAGTGTCCCAGTTCAGTGCTGCCTGGCCTATTGCACGGCACAGGCTGCAGTTTCCACTGATGCTTCTACAGAGTGAAATTATCAATTTTTACCTTTGCTTTGATTAACATGTTTCGTTAAATACTTTTCTTAAATGTGATCAACTCTGAGCGGAGCGAGGGTTAGGTAACAATTATTTTATCCCTTATTACATCTTTTGAATCTTGAAGCGTGCATGAAATTATTTTTCAATTCACAACATTTTACCCACGAGATGTCAGAGAGATAGCTGCCTGGCACAGATATTAAAGATGCTGCCAGAGACCTAGCCCCCTTCCTAACAAAATGAATCAACATCTCCTTTTCTACAGGCATGGTACCCAGCAACCTGAAGGTATCCGGGGTACTTCCACTACTAAAAAAACAAAGTTTAGCTCCCACTATACCCACCAATTGTAGGCCAATGCTGAAGATAGGGTAGCATACCTGCAAATCCAAGAGTATTTAGAGACGAACCAGCTCTTGGGGCCTCGACAATCTGGCTTTAGACCTCAACACGGGACCGAAACGGCCCTGATCGACCTAAAAAGCCAGATTGACGAACTCAAAGACAAAGGAAGAATAGCAATCCTGCTCATTCTCGACCTTTCGGTCGCTTTTGACCTGGTGGACCACAGAGTACTCTGCCACCACCTTGCCTCAGCAGCTCATTTCTCCCAGTCGGCAATCACATGGATCGAATCATTCCTCAGCAACAGGACCATGCAAGGCTTCTCGCCGACTGCAGCAGTCGACCCTATACCTATCACTTGTGGAGTGCCACAGGGCTCGTTCATGTCCCTCACACTATACAATATCGTCACAAAGCCTCTGTTTGACTAATTGGACCGTCTGGGTGTCACCTACATGAATGACGCTGATGACACCCAGATCCTCCTCCCTCTTACAGGCATCTACGACATAGATGTGCGACTTGTGAATGATATCTACCTCATCATTCAGGCATGGATGGCCACCCATGGCCTCTGCCTGAATGATGACAAAACAGAACCCCTGCTGTAAGGCTCCCCAACTAACCTCAACAAGATAAGCCCCAGCTATGACTCTTTCAATATAGACAGGAATAATATCCATGTGGCCAAAGAAGTAAAAAATCTAGGTTTTTACCTGGACGCCACCTCCAACTTTCACAAACAAGTCAACGCAACTAACTCAGCCACTGTCTACACAGGCAAACTAATAAGAGCCTGCAGGCCACTACTCTCAACAGAATGCTGCCGTATCCCAGCCAGAGCACTTATACTGTCTAAACTGGATTACTGCAACAGACTCTACCTGGGCGCAAGTCAGTTTGTCATCAACAAACTGTAAATTCTGCAGGTAAATGCACTTAGGGCCGCCCTTAACCTATCAAGAAGAGAGCACATGTCAGCAATAAGAAGACAACACAAATGGCTCTCCATAAAGGAAAAGATTGAGCTAAAAACCCTGTGCCTCACCTTCAAATCTCTGAATCACACTGCGCCACCCTACCTAACAGAAGAATTCACCATCAGAACCACCACGCATGCCACCAGATCAGCACACATGCACTCCTGTCTTCTGGTCCCAAGATACAAATTAAAAAGGACCAGGAGGGAGCAGTTTCCCCGTCATGGCAGCCCAACTGTGGAACACCCTCCCACCTGCTCTCACGACAACCCAGCTATTTGCCAACTTCCGCAGAGGTGCCATCTCCTGGCTGATTCGAAAGAACTAACTGAGATAAGGAACTCCCACCCTCATCTCCTCCAAATGCACCTATTTGCCTACTTCATACCACTTATCTATCTCACTTGTACCACTATGCTCAACTGTACCACCTTACTCAACCATAATCTTGCCATTTGTATGTCTACCTATGCTAATCCAACTACCATTTGTATGACCATCTATGTAACTTCATCTTTGTACACCACCTATGTAATTTCAATATGCCTATTGCCTATATCTGTAACCTGTCTTACCATTGTGAACTAATTTGCGCCCAGATACCTCACGGTCAGGTGCGCTATAGAAGGGAGTAGTTTCTTACCTGTAACTCCATTTCTCCAGCATTGGTATCTTTCATGGATTCACATGCTTAGAATATTCCCCGTCGTCAGACTGGGAACCCTCGGTACACATATATATAGTCATTTCCAATAGGAAAAACTTCTGCCCTATCCCCGTCTGCGTCCTCTACGGGGCCGCCCACGTACGCCCCGTTGGACGTGATGGTATATAAGCCCCGCCCCCGCGGGTCCCTTCAGATTTCGACCCCTCCAAGATAACGGGGGGAAAACTTGCTTACATACCAATCTTCCACATTGCAGTCCGGGGAGGCCGGAGGGCGCATGTGAATCCATGAAAGATACCAATGCTGGAGAAATGGAGTTACAGGTAAGAAACTACTCCCTTCTCCAGCATTGGATCTTTCATGGATTCACATGCTTAGAATAGATTGTAAAGCAGTAACATCAAGAAGGAGGTGAGAGTGCAATGTAACTTACATTCGTAGAGACACCCCCAAACACTACCGTTTACACCATGTATGTAAGCAACAACTTATTATACTGATACGAAACGGATTTCCGCCATACAATGCTATGTCATATGACTCAGTATGCACCCCTTGCGCACATATCTACCCAACCACTTATGTTTAGGTCAATAAACTATGCACATTCATGTATACACTCTGAAAAACCAGCTGAGGCCAAATAATAATAGGCAGCATTCTTCTTGAAACTTTGGCTTACCTCATTGAAAAAGGTGGCGAAGCACTGCCCTTCCCATTTGTACCTCATCCGCGTGCTGCTTTTCCAGGCAGTAGTGGCGCGTAAACGTGTGCGGAACAGACCATGCCGCCGCCTGGCAGATGTCCGTCAGCGGAATTCCTGCCCATAGAGCCACGGAGGAAGATGTCGATCTCGTGGAATGGGCTCTGGGACGATGTAGTAGAGGTCTCCCGGCCTTGGAATGACACAGGGTAATCGCCGAGGAGACCCAGCGAGCCAGACCTTGTTTGGAGATAGCCTTACCCCTAGCCGAGGGGCCGTAGGCGACGAATAGCTGTCTGGTGGCTCTGATATCTTGCGTTTTTTGCAGGTAAAATTTTAGCGCCCTTTTGACGTCCAGAGTGTGAAGAGCCTTCTCCGCCGTCGACGAAGGAGATGCAAAGAAAGTAGGGAGTACCAGGGTCGAGTGCTTATGATAGACCGACGGTACTTTTGGGATGAATGAAGGGTTAGTTGATAAAATAACTTTGTCCTTAAAGAACCTCAGATATGGAGGGTCTATGACCAGTGCCTGTAGTTCCGACATTCTTCTAGCCGAAGTGATGGCAACTAGGAACGCGAGTTTCCAAGATAGAAATTGTAGAGATGAAGAGGACATTGGCTCAAAGGGAGGCTTCATTAAGGCAGCTAGAACCGTGTTCAGACTCCACGACGGTGGGAACCGTTTTTCCGGAGGGAAGGTTCTAAACAGACCCTTCATGAAATGCTTCACTAGCCTGTCACTGAATAGTGGAGGGGACTGTCTTCTTCTGGTAAATCTCGAAACAGCCGCCAGGTGTACTTTGATTGACGATGATGACAGTCCGCTCTCCGCAAGATGAAGAAGATACGGGAGGATTTGCTCCGGAGTTACTTCCAAAGGTTGTATATTTTGTTGTGTTTGACACCATATACAGAACCTTTTCCATTTGCTTACATATGATTTGTTAGTGGACGGGGCTCTGGCCGCCTGCAGAATCCTTCGGCAATCAGTCGAGACTTTTAGGTTCCCGAACTCCGAGAAGTCAGGAGCCATGCAGTTAAGTTCAGGCTGTCCGGATTGTGGTGCCACACGGTCCCCTCGTCCCTGGACAGGAGGTTCGGTACTTTCCTGAATGGTATCGGCTGATCCAGCGACAGATGAAGGAGGTCTGAGAACCATGGTTGCCTCGGCCAGCGCGGGGCCACTAGGATGACCCGGCAATTGTACCTGTGGATCCCCTGGATCGTCCTCCGTATGAGGGGAAATGGAGGGAAGGCGTAGAGGAACTTGCCTGTCCACGGAAACGAGAACGCTTCCCCCAGGGAGCCTGTTTGGGGCCATCTGCTCGCGAACTGAGCACATTTTCGGTTTCTTTCCGTGGCGAAGAGATCGATCGACGGGGTCCCCCATCTTTCGAAGATTTCCCCGAGTTGAGTGGAGTCCAGCTCCCACTCGTGTATTTGTGACATAGTCCTGCTCAGGGAATCCGCCTGTAAGTTCTTCGCTCCCGGTAGGTGGTATGCCACTAGGGAGATGTGGTGTTTTAAAGCCCAATGCCAGATCTTTTGAGCTTCCTTCGAGAGGGTCCTGGATCTGGTGCCACCCTGTTTTATCAGGTAGAACATAGCTGTCGTATTGTCCGTGAGCACTCTTACTTTTGACCCCTTGATGTGTGGGAGGAAAGATTTCAGGGCCCATCTCACCGCCCTTAGCTCCAGGACGTTGATATGTAGGCGAGATTCGGTCGACGACCACCTGCCTTGGGTTTGGTGACGTGACATGTGTGCTCCCCAGCCCGACAGAGAGGCGTCTGTAATGATGGTGTTCTGAAATTCCGGCTCCTGCAGGGGGACCCCTCTGTCCAGGTTGCGCGCCACTTTCCACCATCGGATGGCTTTGATAACTCGTTCGTCGTCGACTATTATCTTGTCCGACCAGCGGCCTGTGGCCTGCTTCCATCTGTCTGATAGGAACTCCTGTAGAGGTCTCATGAACAACCGGCAGTTCGCGACTAGGTGGATGCACGATGCCATGGAGCCGAGGAGAGCCGCATATTTTCTTACTGACAACCTTCTCTGTAAACGAAGTTGGCTTGTCAGGTGTTTGATCTTCAACAACCTTTCCAGGGATGGTTTCACTAGTCCCGTGTGGGTGTCGAATTGAGCACCTAGGAACTTCAAGCTCTTCGAGGGCTTTAGTGAAGACTTTTCGTAGTTCACTGCAAATCCCAGACGCTGTAGCAGTCGCAAGGTGGTCAATAGGCTGTCGTTGGTCGACGCTGGGGAGGATCCCCTCACGAGCCAGTCGTCGAGGTACGGGTAAACGTGATGCCCTTCCTTCCGCAGCCAGGCTGCTACGGGTGCTAGGCACTTTGTAAAGGTTCTTGGGGAGGACTTCAGGCCGAAAGGGAGCACAGTAAATTGGTAGTGTGTTTGGCCGACTAGGAACCTCAGGAACCTCCTGTGGTGAGTGCGCACCGGAATGTGAAAATACGCATCTTGGAGGTCCAGAGACGCCAGGAAATCGTTCTTTTGGACCGATCTGATTACCTCCTGTAGAGTAAGCATCTTGAACTTTTGACTCAGCAGGGTTTTGTTGAGGTCCCGTAGGTCGAGGATGGGGCGCCACTTCCCGTTTGGTTTCTTTACTACGAAGCAGCGTGAGTAAACCCCTAAGCCTCTCTGTGAAGCAGGGACTAACTCGATGGCGCCTTTTTTTAGCATGAGCGCAACCTCTCGACGCAAGACGCTTAGGTGTGGTTGAGACAGGCGTATCGGTGGACGTCTTGGAGGTCTGGATTTGAATCTTAGGGAATGTCCCAGTCTCACCGTGTCCAGAACCCACCGATCTGTCGTAATTGACTCCCATTCCTCGACGCAACTTGACACTCTCCCTCCTAGAACGTCATTGTTGATCTTTTTGTTTTCCCGTCGACGACGAGTAAGTGGGACGTCTCTTAGAGGCCTGGAAATTTCTGCGTCGGGTCGAGGACTGTGAGGCGCGTCTATAGCCTTGGGACGGATATGAAGACCTCCCGAATGCTCTATCCCTGGATCCCGCAAATCGGGCGTTTCCCGTAGCTCCTCTAAAGGGGCGAAAGGAACGAAAGGGCTTACCGCTTTGGAGAGAGCCCAGCGAGCGCGCCGTCTCAGAGTCCTCCTTCATTCCTTTCAAGGCCTCATCCACCTTTTCGCCAAACAGGTGGTCACCTTCGAAAGGCATGTCGACGACCTTATATTGCACCTCGGGTCTAAAGTTGGTGCACTTGAGCCAGGCCTGGCGTCGTAGAACCACTCCGTTGTTAATTTGTTTGAACCCCGAGTCTGCCAGGTCCACCGCTATATTGATAGCATGGTTCGAGGCTTCTTCTCCTTCACGAACCAGGGACATAGCTGATTTTCTGTGTTCTTCTGGGAGGTGGTCCAAAATGGGTGCCAGTCTGTGCCACATCTCCCTGTCATACCTGGCCATGATTGCCAGGGAGTTCGCTGCTTTCACTGTTGACGCTCCCACTGACAGGATCTTCTTACCGAAAGCGTCTTGGCGTCTAGCTTCGGAGTCCGGCGGGGTAGAGCACTTATGCTGGGCCTTTGCCTTTCTCGTCGCCGCCGCCGATACCACCGAGTCAGGCGTGGGTTGCGCAGAGAGGCATTTTGGCGTCGAATCTGGAACTTTAAATTTTTTCTCTACGCGGCCTTTGACCGCAGGTTCCGGGAATGGATGCCGCATGGTTTGGACGCCCTCTTTCCATACGTGGTCCAGTATCGGTATCGAAAAAACGGAACGCCTATTCTTGCCCATGTGGTCAAAGAGGAAGCAGTCCTTCTTTTCTTCTTGTTGGGTCAAACCGAACTCCTTGCAGGCCTTTTCCATCATGGAATGGAAGGCCCCTATGTCATCCGGTGGAGATGGGTGAATGGGACTTTTCGGAGGATCCACCTCCACATCCGAAACCCATGACGGGTCTCTCGACGGCGAGAGGGAGATATCAGAAGCTGACCCCTGTTCAGAGAGGGAGTCCGAGAGCTCACCTTCTTCCTGGACTGTTGGAGCAGTTGGGCCCACGACCGATCTAGTCGGGCGGTGTGAAGGTCCGGGCTCGTCGACGAGGGGAGTCGTCGGAACAGGTGGGAGCCTTTCGTCCAGGGACTTCAAGAGCGAGTGTAAGGAGGAAAGTACCTCCATGGAGAGAGTAGCCTGGGCGTTTGGAGGCTGGGTGAAAACTTGAGAGCAGGTTGCACCAGAAGGAAATCTGGGCCGTAGCCCCAGGTCTTCCGGGCTCACTATTCTGAAGCCGTCGTCTTCTTTGGAGGCGATCGAAACTGCCTGTTCTTGTAGCAGTGTGTCGGGTAGCCCCATGTCGAACGCTTCTGGCCTCCAGGCCTGGAACTCCGTCGACGAGGGAATCGTCGTCGACGATGAGCCCGTTTGAAAGGCGGGGGACTGTGACGGAGTGGGCACTTGGATCGTCGCCGTCGTCGTCGTCGACGGAGGGCCTGCAGGTGGCTTAGGCGGTCCCGCCTTCGCGGAGCTCTCCCTGCGTTTATCCGCCTCTCTACTCGTAGCTGATCTTTTCTGATCGCTCGAGGAGGATTTTGGCCTGTCCTTATCTTTCTTCGACGAAGAAGAAGAGGAAGATGATTTCTTCGTCGATTCTTTCGATGAGGCCTTAGAGGAATGACTTCGAGGCACGTCCTTCTCCGTAGGTCGTGATTTTTTGGCCGGAGGTTCCGACGGATGTGAGCGTCGGGAGGCTTCTGATGTTTTCGCTGAGGCGATACTGCGCACCGATCCTACCTCCGACTGAGGGTACGCTCCAGCGCCGTCGTTCAGCCACGAGACCAGTCGCCGATTCCGGTCCTTCAGGGTTTTTTGGGAAAACCCCTTGCAGATATCACATTGGTCCGCCGAGTGGTGGGGGTGAAGGCAGTAGATGCAGTCAAGATGGCCATCCCCTTCATAAACCTTCTTTAGACCGCACGTGGCACATGGGCGGAAAAGAGGCTTACCCGACATTATTGCCAGACCAACTAACAAAACTCGTAGGAGTTAGAAGCGGACCAAACAGACAAACTCGCAGGAGTTAGAAACAATCGATAAGTATTTGAAGAAAATACACGAGGAGATCCCACTATCTTTGGAGACGGTTGAAATCTGAAGGGACCCGCGGGGGCGGGGCTTATATACCATCACGTCCAACGGGGCGTACGTGGGCGGCCCCGTAGAGGACGCAGACGGGGATAGGGCAGAAGTTTTTCCTATTGGAAATGACTATATATATGTGTACCGAGGGTTCCCAGTCTGACGACGGGGAATATTCTAAGCATGTGAATCCATGAAAGATCCAATGCTGGAGAAATAAATAAACAAACATTTTAAGTAAGGGCCTAGTTTTCCAAAACATTTAATACTCAATATGTACTTTCAAAAATGTAGTGGAGACAAAGCGTCTGCGAAGCTGTCCACTTCACACTGTTCACAAATACTATGGGCCTCATTACACGGATGGCGGTAAGGGTTTACTGGTACCGGTATTTTACCGGTACCGGTAAATCCTTACCACCTTACTACGAGGTCCCTTTGCGGGTTGGGGAATTTAACGCCTGCTTTTTGCAGGTGGTAAAAACCAACCCGCAAAGGGACCAGGGAGCTAATTACGGTACCGCAATTTGCGGTACCGTAATTAGCGCCTTCCCCATTCCCATAGAGCCCTATGGGGAAAAAATGGGAATGGGGAAGGGCAATGGTGGAAGGGGGAATTACCGCCCCGCCAACCTTGGAATAGGGCGGTAATTCCCCTTTCCACCAAGGCGGTGCCGGTATTTTACCGGCATGAACCATGGCGCTAATAGCGCCATGGTTCACCGCCATCCGTGTAATGAGGCCCCATGTGTCAGTGTATAAGCACTCGAGCACATATTGCTTTCATTTTATTTATCAGATGTGAACAATGGGCATATTGGGCAGAGGGGGTTCCACAGCATGTCGGGGTGTATTAGGTATTTTCCCTGCCATCTATTGGATCGGCCATCCTCCACTCCAAGACGGCCAATCTCCTGGCAACATGAGCCGGCCTCACTGAAATCTGTATGCAGGGAGAAGTGAAGATTTGACTTTTAGTTAATTCAACAAGGAGACACAAAACAGGCACTGCCAAAGCCATTTCAATGTCTGATGTTAAGTGCATACAAATCTCATCGACTTCTATTATACTGACAAAATGTAAACTATTCCCATCAAACAATATTGCAATGGCTTCATTTTCTTCGTGCTCAACATGTTTAGATAATAATTATGCATTTATCTGGCACCTCTTTGAGACAGCCTCCATTTGACTTTGATTTTCCCTACATTGAGCCATCTGCCTTTCGCTTGAAAGAAGCGGGCCAGTACGCAGTTTCCAACGTCAGTATGCTTCAGAGAAACAGTTTACTTGGCTTCCATTTATGGTGACATGGGGCAGGTTGTAAACCCTTTAACAGTGTCACGTTCCTGGTAATGCCTTCGCTTCACTCCGGCTATTACCCTGGGACGGCAGGCTGTTACCAGATGGTATAGATCGCCCCTGAAGCCATTATCGCCAAATTAGTAGATGGGGCCATGTTTGAACTCAAGCAAACTAATCAACATTCTTGGAATGCAGTCAATAATGCCAGTCATTGGCCTCATTACATATTTCCTGACTTCAACAGTAGCTTAACAGCCGACACTGCGTGCACTATTTTATTTTATCACAAAGTCCTCATACACTAATAGAACTCAGGAGGGCTAATTATCACTAGTAATAACGTGATGTCTCAGCTCCCCCATAGGCAAAAACTTAGGGATGGCCACGAAAATGACCACTCCCTTATTCTATAAACCTTAATTCAGCTGAAATGAGATCCTGCGCAGGAAGATTAAACAGGGACAGTAGCCCCCAAATATCTGTAACCATAGAATTAGGGTAGGAATGTTAGCAATCAAGACATACGGCACCAACATGTAGATAACAAGAGGGACGTCAACTGGAAGGAGTGGGATTTGGACCCCACGTCCTTGACATCACCTCACGGTAGGTTGGACAAAGTCTGCCACCGGGGAATTAGCTGGCATAGCTTGCTTTACACAGCCGGCTTTAGCATCACTAATGGTGCCTGTCCATCCGACTATCCCCCACAGTTCACTAGAACTTGTCACAACAGCTCTAGTAGTATGGATTATACATGCAAGCAAATGCTGCTTCTTTTCTTGTAGATATGTGTGTGTTCCAACACCAGGAAAGTGACCATCACCCCATAATAGCTAGCTTTAAGCTAGAGTGGCACGTTACGTGTAGTATCCCGCCTAGGACACTTAATGTAAACTCTGCACTAAACCATATATCCTGGAGCGTGGGCCAGTTTGGGGTGGCATCTATGGTGGTGCGGGAATCCCTCTGTGGCTATACCTTGTACAGCGTGCATACAGAGAATAATAAGACCTTAGAGGCAGCCCACCATTCATTAACTAAGTATGAGACATGTGTGCAGAGCATTAAGCTCAGTATCCTCCCTAGGACGGCTAGCTGCCCCAGAGTAGGAGTTGGCTTTAAAAAGATTAATCGCCATACCATGCATATCTAAGAAAAAAAAGGGCTGTCTGTAGAGAACTTGTCAGCTTGACCAACATAGAGCATAACTCGGCTGAGCATGCTCTTTTGGTTAAAGACATCAAGAGCAGATTATGCAAATGGATAAAGTGGCACAAGTGTCATCAGGTAGAATGCACCCAGTGGCGTGACCTGGTCCACATGTCTCATCTATAACACCACACTGTTCTGGAAAATCATCAATGGAAACAAATCCTCTGGTGAGAGATGTTAATGGCGTTACAGAGCAGGACTGGGTCTCACATATTGAGTTAACTCTGGGATGGAGTGAGCCTCAGAACTCGATGGCTGATCCAACCAACACGGATTGGATCCTTGGGAAAGGACCTACTGACATTGCTAATTTGATCCAGGCAAGCCATCTTCCAGGGCTCCAGGTCCCGATGGCCACTGCATTCTGTTAATTAAAACTGGTACGCAAGTCTGGGCAAATGCCCTATTCCGGTTATTTCGTTGAATCAGCGTCACCCAGACCATTCCCTCGCTGTGGAGAGACAGCATAATTGTTCCAGTCCATAAAAAAGGCTGTCGTGCTGACCCACAAAATTATCGGTTACTGCCAATGTTGGACGCACCAGCTAACATCTTTGCCAGAGTGCTACTTGAGGAGTTGGGAGCCTGGGCAGAAGCCAAGAATGTCACCCCTTTTAATCAAACGGGCATTCAGAAAAGGCTACAACACCACTACCAACAGCTGTAAGCGATATTCAATCAACACTACAGCTAAGTCAATGCCTAGTCTGGGATGCTGAGGAAAACCCTTATTGATGTATTTTTATGTGTTCAGTACTCTGGATGACAACCCTTGTATAACACCCCCTCTGAGAATCCCCCTGACCCCATTGAGCCAAGAAGTAGGTTTGTTTTGCAAATTAAAAGGTTTATTTGAAAAATTAAACAATATATATGTGTCACACTTTTATAACAAATTAATATCTGATAGTACACTTAGACATATGATGTGGATCCACAATGGGTAATGTTACAGTGGTACACTTGATTACTTAGGAGTAGTATAGAGGATGAGGTAGCTGAAATGCTTTATGGTTTCAAGGAAATACAAGGTGGAATAAATGCAGTACAGAAAATAAACTTGATATGATTTCAACCAACAACAATGTAATCACTTTTTCTCTGGCAATTCACCACCCCCCCTCCCCCAATGCAATGTAAGAAATGGAAGGAGATGGAAAGAGGAGCACACAGTTCTCAGGAATGCAATCAAATACAATACGAAATTCAGTTCCCCCCCAGCAAGCTTAGAGGAAACAGGTAGAAGTTTGAAACACAGGCCCAAAATGCTTTTAAATGTGATGGCAATGGATGGGAAAATGTGCTAACTGATTTTAATTCCCTCTAGAGATTCAGGGTGAGTGAGAGATGCTTGTTGGTATTAGTTCAGGCTCACTTTAGCAATGCTCTATGAGTTATTACCAGGTTGCAAACGGATTTTAACAAAGGAAAGAATGGAGCTGCTATTTTGACAAGTGGAGAAATTGAGCCAAAATCGCAAATCGCAGTAAATTTCGCGAGTGCGGAAAAAGTATAGAGAGTAGGAAGTCGGTTCTAAGTTAGTTGGAAAGCCTAGAATCACAGCTTTAAAATTTCGTTCCTAGCCCAAACGGTTCCAGAGATACGGACGATTTAATAAAGGTAGATTTTCGGATTTAAAGTAAAACTCAAAATGACAGGTGACAGCTTGCAGCTGCAGAATTGACAGGTGACAGTTGTGCAGCTTTAAAAATGACAGATGACACGATTTCTAGGAGGCAGTTCTACTTAGGTTAAAATAGCTTGAATTAGATTATTTTAACTAAGAGTTTGGTTCTGCACAGTTCTGCTAGGTACTCACAATATAAATTTGAACTAGGCCTCGTCACGGATCTGGTTAACACGTCCGGCGGCGGTTCTGTCTGCTCGGCGGGTCAATCAGGCACCGGTTCTGCTCACAGCGATCCGGATCTCTGGTTCTGCTCACAGCGGTCTGTGTCAGCTCTGCTCTGCTGGTCTAGCCTCTCTAGATACTGGATACTGCAGCCTCTGGTTCTGGATACTGCTCTGCTTTCCGGTCCGGATCAAGTGGATTCTGGATGTAACACTGCTTTCTGGGTACTGGCAAAAGTTCTTGGCAAAAGAATTCAGACAGCTCGCCCGGCTGTGGAATAGTTTGCAAATGATTTTAAGGATGCTGAGGTCTGCTGAGAGAGTTCTCAGTTTGTGGGTTTAGGCCCTTGCTTTAAGTTCTGAAGTAAATTTCTGGTCTCTGAAGATTGATGGATGTGAAGTCTGGAGTCTCCCAGCAGAGCTTCCCGCAGAAAATGGAATTGAATCCTGTCCCAGCAGTCTCTTTTTATGTGTTTTCAAAAGTGGGTGGAGAGGCTAGCATCACTAAGCCTGCCCCTCTCTTGATTTGATAGGTCAATAGATTCTTTGGTCCCTGATTTGGGAAGGGATAGTGTGTCAGAGTGATGTCATTTTTATGACCTGCAGAAATGACACTCCCCTGGTCAATGTGCACACAAATCTATTCCTGATCCAAATACATATTTCCCAGGTACACAGTTGGTTGACATTACATGTACATATTACACCTTGCTTAAGGTAGTCTCTGTTCCGCCTCTGGCGTTTCTACGAGCTTGCATTCAAAAATGGCAACTTATTTTCGATTTTAGTGGGTTGTGCAATATGGGATTTTCATCAAAAATTATACAAAGGTACATTTCCCTTCCACATATATCCCAGTAACTTTCCTTGTCTCTAGCTTAAATACATTGTCTACAATATTCATAATTAGCTGGGTTTTGCCCCAGAACATGGTACAAATTGGAGTTTGGACTCAAATCGTGAGGGCATTTTTCAAACTAAGACTCTCAAAGTTGTACATTCCTGTCATCTGGTTACAATAAGTTATCACTGTTTCTATAAAATATATATTTGTTGCAATTCAACTCCCCAAAGTGTTTGGGTCCGCCTCCAGAAGTCTGGGTGGGTCAGTGATCACATGTCTCTCCTTGCTGGCAGAGGGCTGTTGACAGGAAACACTCAAAATTAACATACCCCATTCAACAGAAAGGGGCTATTGTCTCTCTCCTCCAGGCTGAAGGGGAAACCCCCTCCCTCTCACTCAGAAGGGCCATGTGAGATCCTGCCTCCTGTGGTGAGTCTCTGGGGTGTTAAGAGTTCTCAGCCTCTTGGCCTCTGGGAACAGCAGGTGGCTAAGATTTTTTAATTACCCAACAGGCCTTTGAAGTCCAGTTGAATCAGGTCCCTTTGTCAGCCAGTTCTCCTGTCAGAGTTTAGACCGCTAGCGCCGGCTTGGGGAATTTGTCGGTACTGCATCCATTTTTGGCATCTGTCCTGAATTACTGCATTTCAATAGAGTGGTCTTTTGCTTGATAGAATAGGACCCTTGCTTTGACATTGTTTTGATGGCATCCTTACAGTAGAGTGGTGATGTGGAACCCCCCACAAGAAGGTTGTATCTTTGGAGTGGTCTTGTGCCAACTGCGCAGTTCTCCTGGATTCTGGCGTGAATGTGGGCAGCGATAGCTCATCCCCACATCCACCCAGTCTATTGATTTAGTTTGTTCTGGGATAGAATAATGGGCGGCGACAGCTCATCCCCACATCTACCCAGTCTATTGATTCAACATGGGTCAAAACCCTTCACACAGCCTAGCTCTAGTAAACACTGTGCAGAAGGTGTGGTTGATAAATAAAACATCAGTGCATGTGGCCAGTATGGACTTTAGCACAGCTTTCGACACTGTAGTTAGGGGAAGGTTGTGGTGGAAGCTGCACAGCTGGAATATCCCGTTAGGTCTGCTAAACATGATCGTCTATCTACATGATCGAACTAGGGTTAGGGTCCATCTGGACTAACACAGTGGGATGACTAGCTGAATACCAACACAGAAGGCGCTCAAGAAGGGCTGACTCATTGAACCAATGTTATTTGTCAGACCTGGGAGGGGCAATCGCAAATTCTAATACCACCCCTTCCAAATTGGGCGACACCCCTTCGAGTGGCTGGCTTACGCAGATGACCTTGCCCTGCTTGGCCTAACGCCAGGAGGTCCTCATCTGTATTTGAGTTAATTGAATCAGCCCTCAACTCCCCAAAAGTAAACATTTCCAAAACGAAATCATAGTTTTCAGCTCAACACCTAAACAAGTAAAAAGGCTGAAATGGAACATGGATGGGGAGGACATAGAAGTAGTCTCTAACTATAAATACCTGGGGATAATTTTAAACTCTACACTACGTGGTGTAACACATCTAGACCGACTAAAAATGAATATCTCCCAAATTGCCGGTGCAATCCGTTCTTTTGCTCATAAAGGAGGGGGGTATTCGGTAGGAGTTTTGACTAAGCTTTACCAAGCGAAATTCCTGCCCACTATATTGTACGAGGCAGAGACATGAGTTTTTAGAAACAGGTCTGAGGTATTAAAATTAGAGCCCATTACCCTTAGGAGACTACCGAAATTGCCTCCCTATTCAGCCATGGAAATGATCTGACTAGAATGTAACATTCAAACAATACTTGTGAAACTCACCTTGAGTTGCTTGGTCACTTATTGGAAGCTTGTTAATGCCCCGGAAGAATCTGTGAACAAACTGATGATTGGAACTCTACTGAGCAGAACACGTCTCATGGGAACTAGTCACATTGCACAGGTGGCTTGCCCTGGCACCAGAGAATGTTCACACCCTGTTGCTTCTTCATTATAGGAAAACCATGAACGCTCTTCTCTTCTTGCACAGCGCGGAGCAGCTGACTGTTAACCTAGCCTCCAAAACTAACGCTGCTCTGTACATCGAATACATTCAGGAACGGGAAGTAAGCTCGAGTTACACACAACATTTCTTGGGCAACTCATTAGTCTGGGACTATCTAAAACTAAAATTCAATTCTGCGAAGTTCCTAGAAATAACTGGTGCATGGTCAAGGATTCCAAGGAGTGGAAGACACTGTCGACTGTGCTGGGAGGCCCAGCTGCGGACTGCCAAACAACTTTTGACTGACTGTACCTCATTATTGAACCTACGCATACTAGCATTAAGATCTGCTGGAATGGAGGGGAAATATATGGCTCATGTAATATGGAATATATTTATGAGTGGCAATCAGGAAGCCTGTAAAATATATCTCACTAAACTTTGGATAAGGGTTGCTATCATAATTGACACCATTGAAAGACGATAGATGGCCAATGTTATGATCAATGCAGGGTAGGCTGACATTGTAGGTATAAGTGTCTCTTGCTTGTTTGATGCTTGTAGTTTTTTGTTCTTATGATGTTTTATAATTGTGAAGTATTAAATGTTGACATCGTTAACTATAATACTATAAATAAAACAAGATAACAATTTGACATACTAGCTGAGAGCTGCAACCCCAGGGGTTTATATCCGTCAGTCGTTGTTTTACTGAGCTATATCTATAGGTATACTTGTTTTAGCAGCAGATGGAGACATAATTTGATTCTAAAACACGCCATTTTTGCTATGTTTCTCTTTGCCAAGGGTCCCTCTCTCTCTTGGAAAATCCCTGTGAAACTGGTCGTGTCAAAATGTAATTGTTCCTCTGGAGCACTTCAATTATGTATGCGTTCAGAACACAAACATGTTTAAGATAACTTTATGAAATGCTTTTTACATTGACATCTACAGAACATTTTAGCTCAGCCCTTGGAAGATAACTTCACAGCTTTTACCTGGTCCCCCTTGATTGGTCTATAAACTGACCATGCTTGCCCATTCATTATACCTGGCCTTAAGTGGGTTTAAAAACGGTGTTTACGTGTGACAGGCTAAGAAGAGAACTCACAATGGGAACAAAGAAACAGAAATCGAGGCCAGAAAAGCTTAGGTGCTCGTTTTGTGATTGACAAAGGAGGAGGACGGGGTGGTTCTGGCGGCTGGAACACGTCCAGCTTTGACATTACCTGCAATTGTTTCTGCTCCACTGCGCGCGCCTGCATTCAGCACTTTCAGGCGTAGACAGCGTCTATTTTGGGGTTGCATTACTTCTGCTCTGACAGGAACTATCGGTGGTGTGCGACGCAACCCATTTAGTTTCAAATTGCGCTGAATTGTCGCAGGGAAGGAATGCGTACGCAAGCGCCGTCAGAGCCCAAAAGGTGGATCTGTTCTGCTTAATGATGAAGTAAACATTATTTATTTTGGGTATTTATTGAATGCAAACCTAGCTTCTTCAAGCAACACAGCGCTGGGCATCAGCAGGCTTATCAATAGGCATACATAGGATGCGTTAAACGCCCAACATGTCTGCAACGTGTACCCTTTAGAGGCACCCTAAATAACTCTGATGTGGTTCTGACTCATGGAAGGGTGTCCTAATCCCCTACAACCGGTTTTATGCCAAACTCTTTTATGAATATACAGGAGAGTGTCATATACCATTTTAATCGTATCAAGGAGCTTTTCTGCCAGTGTTAATCGTGAATTTAGGGGGTGCAGTGTCTGCCCTAAGGCTTGAGAAAGCACCCAGCATTCGAGGTCACAGGGAGATTGTGGAGCCATTTTACAAAAACAAGAGACTTGTTATGGCACAAATTTGATCTAATGTGGTATATGTAAGCCCACAAACACCATTCTGCCTATAAACCACCCTGTGTTTCCAAAATGGAATATCCAGAATGAGTGGGCGAGTGATAGTGTGAGCATCTGCAGATGTAATTAGTGATGTTATCAATGATGTAATTTCGGATGCCATCATTGTGGTCACACGCTGCGCAACAGGGGGTGTGAAGTTAAAGTGGCTATGCCTGAGTTGTCTGCCGAATTTCAGAGCTTTGGTTGAGGTAAACTTTCACCTTAGCATTGCTCCAATTAAAGTTTTTTCCCTGAATTTGAAAGGTTTTCTTACAATGTATTGCTCACTTTTCACGTCCCTGCAACTGATGCTTTTCTCTGAATTTCAAATGTTTTGCTACAATGTATTGATCACCTTAATATCCCTGCAAGTACACTTTTTCCAGTGAATTTCAGGGGTTTTCTGTGCCGTGTTTTTTTTTACTGGCCTTCAGCCATGGGCAGTGGGTCGTGTCCACTGTACATGCTCCCCCGATATGTTTCGGTTGGATTCACTACATGTTCCGCCAATATGTATCGTTTGGAACAACAAGGTGGCTGGCCTTCGGTCGTGACCACTATACATGTCTTTCGGGCCCACTGTAGATTTAATACACTAACGGGCCAATGCCATGGCCTTTGGCCATGTCCACTTTACATGTTCTCTCAGTATGTTTCTTCTGGACCCACTAGGTGGTAAATGTGTTTACATTTATATTTTAAAAGACTACCAGGTCACTAGGGATGGCCAGTGGCCACACCCTTCGGCCGTGTCCTCTATACATGTTCCCACAATGTGTTTCTTTTGGACCCACTAGGTGGCTACAAACTACACATACAGAGTCATTGAACTAGCCATGCATGCAGAATGTCCACGGTACTCCCACGATAATGCTCGAAAATCCCAAATTGTTCCTTGTCCTCACAGGCAGTCACCGCTCCTTTTTCCATGGTCCCCCAAATCCCAGCAATTGCTTATTCCCTCCCTGGCCCTCTCCTGGCCATTACCCTCTCTCTCTGCTTGGTTAGTGTGACGCATTTGTGTTCTCCGAGGTGGAAGGTCGGCACCTCCATGACTCATTTGTATGTTTGAAAAACTACTGGATGGAATTCCCCCAAACCAGTCAATGCTTTGTACCCAAATTGTTTCTTATTTGGTCCAAATCTGTCCAGCGGTTTTCAGGCTAGGCTGTTGCCTATGGGAAAATTAATGCGAGTAGGCTGAAAACAGTGTTTTTATGTTTTCTTAATAACCTTTTCATTTTTTAAACAAATTGTTCCCAAATTTCCAGTTGGGGCCAGCGGCCTTGACAAACCTTTGGTTTAGAAAATGTCATCCAAATCCATCCAGCAAGTCAAATGTTATTAACCTCTCTCAACCTGTCTGCTACAAAGCACCAGGACCAATATAAAGGTTTTAAGGTGCAGGGGGCACCCCATTCTCTGTCAAATATTTTAAAAACTACTGAATGGATTTATCCCACACCAGTCAAGGAAATTAAGTCAACACTTTGTGCCCAAATAGTTTCTTATTTGGTCCATATCTGCCAAGCGGTTTTCAAGCTACGGTTGTTCAAAAACTGTACTTTTGCTCTATGAGAAAATAAATGATAGTATACTGAAAACCGCGTTTTTATGTTTTCTTATTAACCTTTTAATTTTCTAATGATTTGTTACCAAAATATTCAGTTTAGTGGGGCGCTTGACAGCCTTTTTGTTCCATCAAGCAAGTCAAAGTTTATTAGCATCGCACAGACTCTTTGCTGTAAAATGCACCAAGGCCAATATAAGGGCTATAAGGAGATGCAGGCACCCCCTTCTCTGTGAAATATTTTAAAAAACTATTGGATGGATTTAGCCCAAACCAGTTAAGAAATTAAGTGCATGCTGTGTGCCCTAGTTGCTTTTTATTCAGTCTAAATCTGCCTAGCGGGTTTCATGCGGCAGCTGTTCAAAAACTGCACTTTGTATGGAAAAATGAATAGGTTGAAAACTGCGAAACTGCCGTGTTTTGTTTTCTTAATAATCTTTTCCCTTTATAACGGTTTGTTACCACAATTTGCAGTTTGGGGGGGGACTTGACAAACTTTTCTTTTACAAAATTTCATCCAAATCCACCAAGCACATCAAAGGTTATTAGCAACAGAATTCTGGGAGAAAATGGCTGCCTTTTCATTTCTGCTTAATTTCAGCCAAATCCGTCACACGAGTGAAAGGTTATTAGTGATTAATTTATTCGATTTCCTATGTAACTCCAACTCACCTTAAGTATAGGGCTGTAACTGCTGCCCTAAAACATACAGCTTAAATATCCTCTCCTGGGATTCAAAATGTCCTTATCTGTGTCTGTCTGTGTAACTGATGTGTAGCTTGTTCAGTGTGTCATACATTACAGATGTTAAAAACCATCACCAGTTATTAAGGTTTGAGTGGTGTGCTGTGTTAAGTAGAGCATGGATCAGAGAAACTAAATCCGCCTTTATCGATTCATGAAATCGAATGTGTTCTACTTTCCCAGGACTGTTTGAAAAGTGTGCAAAGGTGGCTGATCTGGCAATTTTTTCTTTGCGTGTCAGGGGGCGTTCCGGCCCGCGACTTGCGCACAGGGTTACTTTGCGCGAACAATTCCATGAATATGCGGAGTGGGCATTTTTTCTTCTGTAGCAAGGTTCACGCAGTGTCCTTTTCGGTGCGCGGCCCATGCACGTTTTCTACGCGAAATTCCACGAATCGGCCCCTATTTGTCTACTCCCCGAAAAACATGTCTCAAAATCAAGAGCGTTCGGGATAAGTGCTCTTTGTTGACTGTGATTAGATGCTGATTTCCTAAAAGCAGAAACACTGAAAATCCAAGGTTAAGAATATCTAATTTTTTGGATGTAGAATTGCTGATTCAAACTAAGGAGAGTAATTTGCTGAGGCTAATAGACATCCTGTAAAGAAGCGAGCACAGCCTCCACAGACCAAAGGCAGCTTTCATAATCCATCTTTGTTGTTTGAAAGGTAAGCTTTACAGACAGAGTGTCTTTGCGCGCCTAGAACTTGCTAGATGAAAGTTAAATGCTTTCGGATAGAGTTCTTTTCTTCCGCATCTCATGAAGATTCCCTTGGATCGTAGTCAAAGCAACTGACAATGCTGCGCCCCACGATAATGGATAGAACAAAGGCTTTGAAAGGCCACTCATTGTCACCGTAGACCAAGCAAATGTTCAACCGTTATTTGTGTCTTCTCTTCATGTCAATACCTCGCAGGAGGAATTCATGAAAATCCTTTCAAATGTCACAAGTTGGTTTTCTGTATTAGCAGTGTTGCCATACAAGTTGCATGTTTGATGTAAAGACAGGTAGAATATTAAGAAATCATTCCAACAGGAGAGCATAGGCACAACTATAGCATTTGAAAAATCTTATCAAGGTCATAGAGCCAGTAAATTAAGTATACAATGGTGCATTTTATCCGCACCCTGCTGTTCACCAAAAAGGACACAAAGTGTCAAATTTTATCACCCATCAGCCCGTGGCCAGAGATTAGCGGAGGGGATTAGGTGGGGCTTTCGCACCTCCATATTTACATTCAATTTTTTAACTACAACCTTCAATGCTATTGCCACGTTCTGATAATTCCATTAAGAAATTTCAGAAGAAATTCATGAATTTACCTACTCTTTCCAACATCGTCTCTAAAGGCGTTAAAACCTTTAATTTCACAATTTACACAACTACAAAGATAGCAAAGAGCCCTAGCTTTCAAAAAGGGGCAGGCCCCTCCTTCAGACCTAGCCGCCAATGCTGCCTCTTTTCACCTGGGAGATGTGTCTACATGTTTAGGGTACTGAGGAACTGTTCTGAATCCGGAAAGGTTTGGCACACAATGTGCCCTGACCGTAAGGGCAAACGTGCACATTCCAACTAAACCAGCTTATTTTTCTTGAGTCGTTTAAATACGGTCCAACAGTCTGTCAGTCACAGGTGCACAACATTGTCAAGACTTCCCTGACTGAGTAAAATGGCA
Organism: Ambystoma mexicanum; assembly: GCF_040938575.1. Taxonomy (NCBI): domain Eukaryota; kingdom Metazoa; phylum Chordata; class Amphibia; order Caudata; family Ambystomatidae; genus Ambystoma; species Ambystoma mexicanum. The sequence continues at coordinate 109,319,297 of NC_090931.1, forward strand.
AACTCGAATTTTTCAATGGAATGTAGGTTTTTGGTGCAGATAGACAACACTGTGCTAAGCCTTCAGGGAGCAAGGCCCCGGCAGAGACATGGTAGAGGCAATGTCCTCTAGCACAGGAGTCTGCAACCTTTGGCTCTCCAGCATACTCAGGTTACAGACTGCCGCGCCAGATGTGGGCCAATGCTTGCAGGTAATGGAGTTGCAATCATAGGATAGGCATTTACCAGACACTTCCACAACGGTATGCAAATGCTGGAAATTGTATGATCAACTGGCAAATGCCTATCTAATACCTACACACAAGCAACAACTGTTGACTTTGCCAATATTGGTTTTTAGCACAACTTCAGGGGAAGGAACAGAAGGACTCACACAGCTCTACTGTTAAAGGGTGTATCGGCCACTTTTACTCCCTAAAAATAGGCAAAGACTGCCAAAAAGATAGAAACAGGGAGTAAAAATACTCCCAACAAAAAATAGGAAACGGACCTGTAGGACCTTGCGCCTCTGCTCTCATCTGCACAGCTCTATGGATATGTTTTGACCAGTAGTGCATGTTGTACCACTGGAAGAAACTACTATTATTAGTGCCTGATCAGATGACGTAAACATGTATCTTAATGTCTATGCATAACTAGGTGCAAAGGAATCATTATTACAAAAACATTTCTGTTAAAACATATTTTTACTCGCTTATAAAATACTCCCATTGGGAATTGAACTAACATGTTTACTCCCTAAAAAATCATTTTACTCCCAACTTTAAAAAAATAGGCAGTATAATACCGCCACTTCAAAATCTTATCTGGAGCACTGAACACACATATTGCTTATAAATCAAGTGGCTGAAGACACGTTTGTTTAGAACATTTCTAAGGCGCTACGTGATTTGCTCGAAAAGAATCCATGGAAGTCGTTTCCATCCATTCTTTTTTTGGGTAGTGTTTGCTGCAAATATATGCAGAGGAGACAGCACGGAGCCCCTCACATAACACCCCTACATTAGTTATTACCCTAAACCCAACATGTATTATTTATATACATATATTTGGGGCATAAATCATTGAAAACTATTCGATAAAATCGATTTTGATTAATCCTCCAGCAGCAAAACTTCCCTATCCCCATTTCTATTACACTAGGAGCACCTTTGTGGTGACAATTAAACATTAACTCTTAGAAGACTGCTTGGAAAGAATACTGGCAGCGCAACGTTTGATGTTACATTGTGATAGAGCTTGCTCAAAGAGAAGTTGTGTTTTATGTAAGCCCTACTTCTCCCACAAAGAAATCTGCACCAGCATCATCTACCGAGAAATTGTCGCTCGACCTCAAATCTTGATTTTATGTGCCGTTCACAAAAGCTGGGTGCATATTCCCCACACAAATCCTGGATATTACTTCCCTCAAAAAATGTCACTGATCTCATGCTCCACAACTCCTTGGGGTATTATTTTTCTTCTCCTAAATCGCTGTTGGTTCCTGGAATACCACTTTTTGCCCTTCTGCAGAAGGTACTCTTCTGTAGTGTGCAGCGGCACTGTAACACCCAGACCACCGTTTCTAGTGGTCACGTTCACTAAGTGATGCAAAGGTGGCATATTTCCACACTTCAGTCGCAAGGTTCTGATTTGCTTTTCTTTTATAAGCCTTTAGTTTGTTTCAGTATATAATGAGGACCCTTCACTTGCAATACAAATAGTATGCTGTACATGCTTTCTTTGTATGAATATAAATATTTGTGGTTTATTATGTTATCCCAAATGTCTACTACATGAGAATATAGATTCCGATTTCCAAAGTATATTTTCTGGAATTCTCGATTGGGAATACTTTTCAAATGATTACGTAAATATGATCATGTGTACATGGACCAGTTCCCATTGGGTATATTTTGCACTCATCCATATCTTCATTTCTGGCTCGTGCAAATAATCCCAACTGTAGTTTGAAAGCGTTAACCCCCGATTGTTACTGCCACAAGCATAAACAACCAATACTGCCAAAGCCAAAAGTAATTGGCTATTTTGTAGGCATGGATTGGTATTTGCCAGGCACTGCCATAATAGTAGCATCTGACCATGAGATGACAAGAGCTGGACAATGGTGGTATTACCTTGGAATTTGATAGCAGTGCCTGTCGAATGCCTTTCCTATGCCTGTACAAAAGCTACATGTGTTGGGTGTGTCAATTCATGTTTTTAACAAGACTTCTGTGTAGGGAGACTAGACGGTTGTTGCCGGGAAAGTCACAGAATTAGCCCCTATGTCCCCCTGTCCCGAGGGTGTTTTTAATTTAAAACCCCTGTGTCGTTTTTTGGGGAAAGGGGGGTTCCTGTCACAGTTTTTGGATAAAGGGAAGGTGATCACTACCAGTTTCAGTATGAAAAGATTCAATCTTGATAGTGGGCAACAATTACAAACCAAGAATACATTGGAATGCTTACGACATTTTACGTTGTGTCCATCACGCATTCCAGGCTGGGCTTGAACCCCCAATCTTTCATCTACACATCACATGAAGGCACAAGATATTTGGATTACATCAGTAGCATTTAGAAGGGGCATTAAACCATTACCTCTCAGCAGACTGCTTAGAAATAACACTGGATGCCAAAGTTAGTTGTTACTGCTTGTAAGAGCTAGCTTAAACAGATATCAGGAGGATGTGTTTTGGGTGGCGAGGGGCAGGTAGCATGGCATGCTATCCTTATGGAATGACCATAAGGATAGCATGCCATGGGCAGGGCATGAGTGGGCAAATAACTAAACAACATCCCACAAGCTCTGTGCCCCTGCTCATATGCCATCTCCCTCCTATGTGTATTCCAATGCAATAGTTTCGGCTTATAAATGCCGCTTATAATCCGCTAACAGCCAAAACTAAAGCATCCAACCCATCAGTTCCCACATTTCTGTGGCTAACTCTGGAACACCTCTCACAAACACCACAGTAAGTCTTCTATATCGCAAAGCCTCTGTAATGCAAGCTGAGAGGAACACATTGGCAGAGAAATAATAAGCATTGTGCATGAACGCTGCTGTTGGTCTAAGCACTGTGCTCCCACTAGGCGGGCATTCCAAGAAAGAAAATAAACGGGGACTCGTGGTTGCACGCATTTGATTATAACGTTGCAAAGAATTCAGAGGAAAACAAGCGCCGGGCATAAATCATGCGCACTACACTGACCTTCCGGATTCATAGAAACATCTGAACCTCTCCATTATGGGGTCGTCCATGAGGCAGCGCAGATAGGGTCGCCGCTGCTAGACCGAAGGCTGACTAAACGCTGGGGTAAAGGGTTGGTCAGGGGGGCGTAGTGGTGCAGGGGAGCACTGACCTAACCACATTTATTGCAGCGCAACAAGGGCAAGAAGCAGGCGAAACGACGTCCCATTTAGGGAAGAGCCATTGTCATTTGACCCCTGCGGTCATCACATGGTCAGGGATATATGTCTTACATTGCAGGTTAGAAACACATGTTGCTGGTGTAGATATGTATGTTATGTAGAACCTGTATATAGAACTTTGATGATGCTCAGCTGGAAGGAAGATTTAGAATGTGTGGATTCAAAGGCGGGAGAGAAGAAAGAGGAGAAGCTGGAGGTGGAGGAGGCAACTGGGGCTGCGAAAGTAATATAATGAGAATAAAAGAGTAACACAGAATCTGAACCAGCGTTTCTGGCGTTATCTGTGTACTTGTAAACTAATAATGACGACGAGGATGGTTTCAGCAGCCCCTGCCGTGCTGTTTTGTTTGTCTCTGTCTGAGGTGCTACACTGGTGCTGCGGAAGACGGCGAAATGCCACGCCGAGAGCGCCGGTGAGGGACATGTGCCCCGTTGTGCTGGGCCTGTGGCCGGAGCATGTGTAGTGCCGCAGGTGGTGGACCTGGTACCGGGGCAACACTTTTCTGGCAAGATAGCACTTTTCCACCACAGACCAAAAGAAAAATGAAACCATAGAGGAATTCATCACGGTTCTTGATGGTCTAGCAATCAAGTGTGGTTTTGAACAATGCATGGGCGAACATCTAAGGGACCAACTCATGATATGTTGCAGCACTCATAAGGTGCGGGCAGCAATGTGGCGAGAAGGCGATATTGTATTTATTATATATGTTGGTCACTTGTTAGGCGCTTATACAATTAGTAAAACTGTTTCAAAGCGCCCACAGGGCAACAGGGTGGGCACAGGGGAAGGTAGACAATGAATTACAACAAAGATAAATACTTCAATTAATAGTACAACCAAATTATAAGAATAAAGGCAGGGGGGATGAACCTACTACGCCTTGTGAGTGTTCAGAACGTGCAAGTGCAGAGGGTAGGGGGCTAAGGGATAGGCGCTATGGTGTTCATGAAGAAGGGAATAGTTTCTTACCGTAACTCCATTTCTCCAGCATTGGTATCTTTCATGGATTCACATGCTTAGAATATTCCCCGTCGTCAGACTGGGACCCCTCGGTACACATATATAGCCTTTTCCTATAGGAAAACTTCTGACACTTTTGTGTCCTATCTACGTCCTTTTAGGACCCGCCTACGCATGCTCCGCAGGCCGTCCCAGTATAAGAGGCCCGCCCCCGCGGTTCCCCTTCAGATTTCGGCCCCTCCAAAGTAGGACGGGTTAAACTTATCCATCACATACATTGCAGTCCCGGGGAGGCTTGGCGGGCGCATGTGAATCCATGAAAGATACCAATGCTGGGGAAATGGAGTTACAGGTAAGAAACTATTCCCTTCTCCAGCATTGGATCTTTCATGGATTCACATGCTTAGAATAGATTGTATAGCAGTAACACTTGAGACTGTGGTGAGAATGCAATGTAAAATACCCTCACCGTACTACTGAACACATATGCGCAGCAGTAATAAGTTTACTCATATAACCTTTCCCACTGAAAGTATACTGTCATCAAAGGTAGAAAACACACTCTCCACCACGTGGAGCTTACCTTACTGAAACAGATGGCGCAGGACAGCTCTTCCCATCTGCGCCTCATCCGCATGCTCCTGGCAAGGCAGTAGTGGCGGGTAAACGTGTGGGGCACTGACCATGCCGCAGCTTGGCATATGTCCGTCAGCGGAATTCCGGCCCATAACGCTGTTGAGGATGACATTGACCTTGTAGAATGGGCTCTAGGATGTCTTTGCAGTGGCCTTCCGGCCTTAGAGTGACAAAAAGCAATCATCGACGAGACCCATCTGGCCAATCCCTGTTTCGAGATTGCTTTACCTCTCGTCGACGTACCATATGCGACGAACAGTTGCGAGTAGCCCTGATGTCTTGTGTGCGATGTAGGTAGAATTTCAGAGCCCTCTTAACGTCCAGGTTATGAAGAGTTTTTTCTGCTGCTGACGATGGAGTGGCGAAGAAAGTAGGCAGAACCACAGATGAGTGTTTGTGATATACCGTCGGAACCTTAGGGACGAACGTAGGGTTAGTCGCCAGGACTACCTTGTCCTTAAAGAATCTTAGGTAGGGCGGGTCCACGACCAGCGCTTGTAGTTCCGAGATACGTCTGGCTGATGTGATAGCTATCAGGAATGCCAACTTCCACGAAATGAATTTCATGTCGGACGTGGCCATAGGCTCGAAAGGCGGTTTCATCAAACCTGCCAACACTGTGTTGAGGCTCCACGCCGGGGGAAAACGTTTCACCGGGGAAAAGCTCGAAATAAACCCCGCATGAAGTGTTTCACCAGTCTGTCACTGAATAGCGGAGGCGACTGCCTCTTCCTTGTGAACCTCGAGATGGCTGCCAGGTGTACCTTTATCGATGAGGGGGACAATCCCTTTTTTGCTAAGAGGAGGAGGTAAGGTAGAACTTGCTCCGGCGTCACCAACAATGGTTGTAGGTCCTGCTGTCTTCTACACCATTCACAGAATCTTATAGGAGTAGGATTTGTTAGTGGAAGGGGCTCTATGCGCCTGCAGAATTTCTTGGCACTCCTCTGAAATGTCTAAAGCCCCGAATTCCGAGAAGTCGGGAGCCAGGACGTAAGGTTGAGACTGTCCGGGTCGTGATGCCACACCGTGCCTTTGTCCCGGGATAGAAGGTATGGGACTTTCGGAAACGCTATGGGATGTTCCAGCAATAGATGGAGGAGGTCTGAGAACCACGGTTGTCTCGGCCAGTATGTGTCACTAGAATCACCCGGCAATTGTATCTGCGTATCCACTGTATTGTTTTCCGTATGAGGGGAAACGGAGGAAAAGCATAGAGGAACATGTCCGTCCATGGGAAGGAGAACGCCTCCCCCACCGAATCCTCCTGGGGCCACCTGCTTGCAAATTTCTCGCATTTCTTGTTTTCTTTGGTCGCGAAGGCGTCCAGAGGGGGGTGGCCCCATTTCTCGAACACTTTCTTCAAGTGACCCGTGTCCCCACTCGTGTATCTGGGCCATGTTTCTGCTGAGGGAGTCGGCTTGGCAGTTCCTCACTCCTGGAAGGTGATGAGCCACGAGGGAGATTTCGTGCTTCGACGCCCAATGCCATGTTTTCTGGGCTTCTATGGAGAGAGTCCTCGATCGTGTCCCACCTTGTTTCCTCAGATAAAACATGGCTATTGTATTGTTGGTCAGTATTCGCACTCGCGACCTCTTGATGTGTGGTAGGAATGCCTTCAAGGCCCATCGTACCGCTCTGAGTTCCAGTACGTTTGTGTGTAGGAGTGACTCCGTTGGAGACCAGCGACCTTGCGTTTGGAGAGCACCCATGTGCGCTCCCCATCCGGTTAGGGACGCATCCGTAACTATGGTGCTCTGGAACTCCGGCTCCTGTAGGGGCACACCTTTGTTCAGATTGTGGGAACTCTGCCACCACTGAAGGGTCCGAAGTAGCTTGTCGTCGTCGACGGTTATCCTGTCCGACCACGATCCCTGAGCCTGTGTCCATCGGTCTGCGAGGAATTCTTGGACTGGCCTCATGAAGAGTCGACAGTTTCTCACCAGATGGATGCAGGATGCCATGGCCCCTAGGACCGAAACATACTTTCTCACTGAGATCCTGGTGTTTCGCCGTAGCCGGGCCGTCTGTTGAATGAGTCTCGAGGTCCTGTCGAGAGAAGGTTTCACCAGCCCTAGCTGAGTCTCGAACTGTGCCCCCAAGAATACCAGCTTTCTCGATGGCCGCAGAGAGGATTTCTCAAAGTTTATGGCGAATCCCAGCCGTTGTAGAAGCTCCATGGTGGCTTGTAGAGTTGTGTTGGTCGACGCTGGGGAGGATCCCCTTACCAGCCAGTCGTCGAGGTATGGGTATACATGGTGGCTTTGCTTCCTTAGCCAGGCAGCCACTGGAGCCAGGAATTTTGTGAACGTTCTGGGGGAGGTTTTGAGCCCGAAAGGAAGAACCGTGAATTGGTAGTGGGTTTGCCCTATTACAAAACGTAGGAATTTCCTGTGTTCCCGACACATTGGAATATGGAAATACGCGTCCTGTAGATCCAGGGACGCCAGGAAATCTCCCTTTTGAACTGCGCGGATCACTTCCTGCAGAGTGAGCATTTTGAATTTCAGGCTCTTTAAAGACTTGTTGAGATCGCGTAAGTCTAGAATGGGACGCCATTTGCCGTTCGGCTTTTTTACGACGAAGTATCTTGAGTAGACTCCTTGGCCTCTCTGTGATGTTGGAACTAATTCTATCACTCCCTTCGCTAACATTAGTGTAACCTCTTGTTGCAGTGCTTTCATATGGGACTGAGCGGTGAACGCAGGTGGAATTTGCGGAGGGCTGTGTTTGAATTGAAGAGAGTGTCCGTGTCTTATAGTGTCTAACACCCATTGGTCCGTCGTTATCCTTTCCCATTCGTCGACATACGCTGATACTCTTCCCCCCAGAACGGGTTGTGTAATGTCACTGCTGATCTTTAGTTTGCTTGTCTTTCGCCGACGATGGGTATGACGGTCGTTTTCTGGAAGACTGGAAGTTTCGTTGACGGTTAGCCGATTGTGAGGCACGTCGGTACCCCTGGGAGGGGTAAGCCGATCTGGCAAAGGATCTGTCTCCAGAAGAGAATCTTGAATTTCCTGAAGTCCCTCTAAAGGGGTGAAAAGACTTGTAGCTCCTGCCACTCTGGAGGGGACCCAAAGAACGTGCCGTGTCCGAATCTTCTTTCATCCCTTTCAGGGCCTCGTCCACCTTCTCACCGAAGAGAAGGTATCCCTCAAAGGGCATATCTAAGACCTTGTATTGTACCTCTGGCCTGAAGTAGGTACACTTCAGCCATGACTGTCGACGTAATACAACACCATTATTGACTTGCTTGAAGCCAGACTCAGCAAGATCCACTGCGATGTTTATTGCGTGATTTGAGGCTTCCTCACCCTCTCGGACCAGTAGCATCGCCGCCTTCCTCTGTTCTTCTGGAAGATGATCAAGCAGCGGAGCCAGCCTGTGACACATCTCCCTATCGTATCTGGCCACTATTGCCAGAGAGTTTGCGGCCTTTACTGTGGTCGCTCCCACGGAGAGCACTTTTTGCCAAAGGCATCTTGGCGTCTCACTTCATTCTCGGGTAGAGTCGTGCACTTGTGCTGTGCCTTTGCCTTCCTCGCTGCCGCCGCCGACACCACCGAGTCTGGTGTTGGTTGAGAGGATAAACACGTGGGTGTAGACTCTGGAGCCTTAAACTTTTTTTCTAGGCGTCCTTTCACTGCTGGTTCTGAGAACGGGTGTCTCATTGTCTGCAATCCCTCTTTCCATACATGGTCAAGTATCGGTATCGAGAACACCGACCTCCTTCTCTTGCCCATGTGGTCGAACAAAAAACAGTCCTTTTTCTGTTCTTCCTGGCATAGACCAAATTCTTTACATGCCTTCTCCATCATCGAATGGAATGACGCAATGTCGTCCGGAGGGGACGGGTGAGCTGGGCTTCTGGGGTTTTCTAACTCCGCCTCTGACTCCTAGGTAGGATCCCTGGAGGGGGATAAAGAGACCTCTGACATGGCTCCCCTGTCCAACTCCGAATCTGGCAGCTCACCTTCCTCCTGCGCCAGTGTTGAGATTGGCGTGCGTGGGTGCGGCGGTTGACGGGACGGGCCCGGCTCGTCGACGGGTGACTGTGGCAGGCTGACCTGGGGAAGTCGCTGGTCCAACGACCGTAGCAAGGACTGAAGCGAGGACAGAATATCCAACGACAAAACCACTTGAGGATTGAGGAGAGGGGCAGATACCGGTGTAACGGATACCCTCGTCGACGACTTGGCAGCCGCTCGTAGCCCTAGGTCTGCTGGGCCAGCCACTCTCTCGCTCTCGTCCTCCGAGGACAACAACATAGCTTGCTCTTGTAGCAAAGCCTCTGGGGGGGGGGGTAGGGTCGAGGACTTCAGGCCTCCAGGCCTCTTGTAGGACCCCCGTCGACGAGGCTCTCGTCGACGCCATTGTCGACGGGACAGAGGATGCCCCTTGCGCTAGTGGCGGGAAGGCGGCCGGTGACTGGATCGCCGTCGACGACGCAGGCTTCGCAGGTGGTTTTGGCGGTCCCGCCTTCTCCACACTGTACCCGCTTTTACTCGACTCTCGACTCGTGGTCGATCTGTGATGATCGCCAGAGGAGGATTTCCTTTCCTTCTCATGCTTTTTGATGAGGACGACTTCTTTGATGAGGAGTATGTAGTGGAGTGAGTCCCAGACGACTCTTTTTCCGACGATCTAGATTTCTTCGCCGGTGGTTCCGACGAGGCCGCGCGGCGTGATGTTTTCGCCGACTGTGTGGAGCCTACCTCCGAGGGGGGGCATGCCCCCGCACCCTCATTCAGCCATGCCACCAGGCGTCGGTTCCGGTCTTTGAGGGTTTTTTGAGAAAACCCCTTGCATATGTCGCAGGCATCCGCCGAATGGTGAGGGTGGAGGCAATATATACAATCCATATGTCCGTCCCCCTCGTAAACCTTTTTCAAGCCGCACGTCGCGCATGGACGGAACAGCGCTTTTCCTGATACAGAGGACATATCGTACTTGAAATCCAATAAGGCAACCTAGTACAAAATAGTAAGACAACACGAGGAGATCCCACTACTTTGGAGAAGGTTGAAATCTGAAGGGGAACCGCGGGGGCGGGCCTCTTATACTGGGACGGCCTGCGGAGCACGCGTAGGCGGGTCCTAAAAGGACGTAGATAGGACACAAAAGTGTCAGAAGTTTTCCTATAGGAAAAGGCTATATATGTGTACCGAGGGGTTCCAGTCTGACGACGGGGAATATTCTAAGCATGTGAATCCATGAAAGATCCAATGCTGGAGAAGTGGTCGGGTGAAGTGCTACGAAGGGAAAAAAAACCATACGTGCATCCTACCGTTGGAAGAGTGAGTGTAAGCAAGTGCCGAAAATAGACAGCGGCTGGGATGAAAGAAGTGGGGCTCAGGGCCCAGAGGATACATAAGGGTCCTGCACATCAGCCACGCTACTGTATGATTAGCAGGGAAGAGAGGAGAAGAAGGAAGAGCTAAAGAGAAAGGTCTTGCAGCTTTTTTGGAACTGAAGGAGGTCTTGCTCAAGACACAGTGGGGAAGGGAGGTTATACCACAGAAGGGAGCCCGCTGAGGAAAGGGATCGACCACCAGCTCTCTGTTTAGCAAACCGTTTCAGAAAGAGAATATTTGGTCAGGAAGCGTTGAAGATAGGGTGATCCCTGGCTCCAGATATCATTGTGGTTGATGCAGAGGGATTTGAATTTAATCTGAGCTGAGACCGGGAGCCACTGAAGACTTTGTAGGGCAGGAGAGATGCGGTCCATGTGCTTGAGGCCAAGGATAAGTCTGCCCTATTCTGGGTTAGCTGGAGGGGTCGCAGGGTGGACGAAGAAAGATTAAGGAGGAGACTGTTGCAATAGTGCAGCCTGGAGAGAATCACAAGCATGGTTAACATTGAGTCTCTGGGGGAAAGTGAGGAACGATATAGTTTCTTTGAGAAGAGCTGAAAGTGGGACTTCTTGACAATGGGCCTCATTCCGAGATTGGAAGTAGCCATGGCGCTTTTTACGCCATGACTGCCTCCAATAACGGTACCGGCACCGGTCTCCTTCAATGGGGACTTACCGGTGTAGTCCGACCTTTGCGGGACCGGTAAGTCCCCATTGAAAAAGCCATTCCCCATTCCCATTTGAGCCCCCATAGGGCTCAATGGGAAGGTGCTAATAACGGTACCGCAAATTGCGGTACCGTTATTAGCTCTGAAGTCCCTTAGCGGGTCCCGTCCATAACGCCTGGTTAAACCAGGCGTTGAAGGAGGGACCCGCTAAGGGAACTCGTAGTTGGGCGGTAAGGGATTACCAGCACTGGTCTCCTTAACAGTGCCCGGTATCCCTTACCGCCCTACTCGTAAGGAGGCCCAATGTCCTGAATATGAGGGATGAAGGAAAGGGAGGAGTCAAAGATGACTCAGAGATTCCTGGCTTCAGAGGAGGTGCAGGGGGAGAACCCATCGAGGAAGGCCAGAGTGAAGGGAAGAAGTAGGGTGCAGGGGACCCAATAGGGAGAATCTCTGTTTTGCTGACATTGAGGCAGAGGTCATTAGCAGTGCACCAGGCCTGAATGGTATAGAGGCAGTCAGGGATGAAGGAGGGTGCAAGGGCGTCACTATGAAGTTTAAAGAAGAGCTGTGTGTCTTCAGCCTAGCACTGGTGGTTGGGGGAGAAGGAGGCAATGAGGCGTGCCAGCAGAGAAAGGTACATGTTAAAGAGCCAGGGCGAAAGAATGGATCTTAGAGAGAGCAATTGAGGTGGCAAAAATTGTTGAGCACACCGAATCGTGCATGAAAGAACTGAATGCAGATGCAGAAAAGCAGCAGGAGGTGCGGCAAACCAGGTTAAGAGTGGTAAAAGGGTTAAAGAAGTTAAACAAAAGGAAGAAGGCAAACAGCAGTTCAAGAAGAGGCTGGAGACAAAGCAGAAGTTTGGCTGAAGGCTCAGTGGAAAGTGATGCCTTTGATGCAGCATCAATAAACATTTTCAAACAACAAGGAATGTTTTGCACAGCATGCGATATGCAGAATGTGTGAATAAAAGGCCAACTGGCACGATGTTGTAAGCAATGGACAAAGGTTGGGACAGTAAAGCATGTGCAAAATGTGGTGTCCTCGTTCAGTTGGTGGCTAGAGCAGGATGATGATGAGGTGTGTGTGGTGAATGCGGTGGATGCTAGACCCAAGAGTCAAACCGTTTGCCGAGATTGAAGTCAACAACGTGACAGTCAAACTATTGATTGACAGTGCGGCTGATTATATGTTGATCAATATGAGTACCTGGGGAAAAGGTTTTGATTGCTGTGAGCTGCGGGAAGCAACGGTAGCAGCGAATGAATATGGTGAAGTGCCTATTGACACAATTGGAGATTTTGAGGCACAGCTTGGATTTTAGGGATGCAGTGCGACAGGTGTAGTAAGAGTGAGGGGCAAAGGAGTCAATCTGTTGTCGTGAGACATGCAAGCAGATTTAAGAATAAGGTTGGATCCTGAGCATCCCTCTCAGATTTTGGTGGTGCAGAAGAGGGATGTGGACAGACTGAAAGGGAATGTAAGGAATGGTATCCCAGTGTGTTTGAGGACACAACAGGAAGTCTCAAGAGTTTTGTGCATTACATTAAAGTGAGGCCTAGAGTGATGCCGCTAAGGGCCAAGGTAAGGACCATACAGATGGCCTTGAGGTCAGAAATAGAGGGAGAGTTTAGGTGCATGATGAATCCCGAAGCCAGCATATGACAGGCTAAGGCTGAGAAGTGGGTCTACCCTGTGGTGGCAAAGAGGAAGTCTAATTGTAGTGTGAGGCTGTGTATAGATCTCAGGGGGTTCAATAAAAATGTAGTCCCAGACAGGTTTTCCCTGCCAAAGATAAATGAACTTCTTATGGAGATATCAGGAGCGGGCATATTTTCAACCACTGATTTGAGGGCAGCATGCCATCAAGTTCGGTTGCACCCTGCTTCCCTGAACTTTACAACATTCATTACTCCATTTGGTTTATACAGTTGCAAGAGGATGCATTTTGTTTGATTTCTGCCTCAAGTGTGTTCCAAAGAGTGATGAGCAAATTGTTTAGAGGGTTAAAAGGTGCGTACTGCTGTGAATTTTACATGGTCGGATGAGTGCAGGTATGACTTTGAACAAATAAAGATATGTATAAACAAGGCATCGGCATTGAAAATGTTTCATTGCAACGCTCGGAATATAGTTTCTGTGGACGCCAATAATATTGGTTTAGGGGGTGTCCTGGAACAAATCCAGGGAGACAGAGCAGTGCCCATTGCATTTGCATCAAGAATACAAAAAGGTAGCACAACGGAACTATTCCACCATTGAAAGAGGCACTTGGTGTGAGGTGGCTACTGGAACATTTTAGGAGTCTCATTTGGGGTTTACCAATCCTGTTAAGGACAGTTCATAAACCGTTGATCCATGTACTAAACTCCAAGAGCCAGCATCTGGTGTCACCATGGATCCGGAGAAGGATATTGGATATTATGCAGTACAACTTGAGTGTGAGATACACCCCAGGCAGATCCAATGTAGTAGCGGTTTGCCTTTCAAGATTGCCACAGGATTGTGGTGAATCCAAAGAGGAGTTCTATGATGAGCATAATGCAGAAACTATCATTGCACATATAAATTCAGGGATATCAAGAGAAGAATGGACAAAAGCGGTGGCTGAAGATCGTGAATAGAGTTATTTGAGACAGGCTATTCAGGGAGAATGGAAGGAAGTTGATCAAAGTGTTAAGATGTACAAAATAAAAGATGACATTTCAAGTGATGCTACATGTGTCTATAGGGGTGATCGCATCATTCCACCAGTGGCATTAAGGAAAAGAATAACAAATCTAGCACATGAAGGTCACTTAGGGAGGCGTCTCACCAAGAGGGGAGTGAGAGAGAACTACTGGTGGCCAGGATGTGTGGAGAGAAATGGAAGAGTTGGTTAAAGACTGTATAGCATGTACTGATAGTGACAAAAGAAAAAGGGGGAGGGTTGCGCCTTTGCAGCCGGTTGAAATTCCACATTCAGTTTGGACTAAATTAGCCATAGACATTACGGGACCTTAAGAAACCCTAGATGCCCAGAAGATGTATGTGATTGTACTGTTGGATTACACATCTAAATGGGTGGAATGGGGTATTGCGGAAGGAGCTGTTACTGCCAAAAAGATAATGAGGTTTATGGAAGACGTGTTTAACAAGGAGGGGGACCCGCTAGAAATTCTATCAGACAATGGGGTTCAGTTCATGTCAACAGAGGTGCAGACTTTTATGAAAGAAAGAGAAATTTAGCACAAAACAACTTTGTTTTATCACCCAATGACCAATGGCCTAGTTGAGAGGATGAATAGCTTTGTGAAGACCATCATACATTTAGCAATTGTTAATGCTTTGCTGTGGAAGGACACGTTAACGGAAGCTTTAAATACTTACAGAATAACTCCACATTCGGTCAGAGGAGGAGTCTTTCACAATGATGAGGGGGAGGACAGCATCCAATAGACTTAGACCTGCTTGGTTAGTATCAGGTGGTCACAAACAAATTGATATGGAAGATGTAGTAAAAAGAGTGAAAGCAAGGCAAGCTAAATATAAAGAGTACTATGACATCAGCAAACGCATGGCAGAGAGTGAGATTAAAGAAGGTGATTGGATTTGAGTGAGAGAGCCCAAGAAAGTGTTGAAAGGTCAATCCAAATTCAGAGCTCCTCAAAGAGTAGTGAGGTCGTCAGGAAGTCAGGAAGATCTGTAATATTAGAAGATGGCACGAGATGCTCGTGCGATGATGTGGTGTTGTCGGAAAAGAACATGCCATTGGATGATGATTGTAATGTGGGAAAATCGCAGGTGGTTGTCAGGAGGTCAAAAAAACCCTTTGAGAGAGATGGCATGTCACCTAAAAACAGAGGAATCATACAGAACTTCAGGAAATAATTTATTTACTATTAGACTCTGCATTTATTGGATTTCCGACATGCCAGTGTTCCAACTCAACATCTGTTGCTCCAGTGGTGCAGACTGTGGTTCTACTTTTCATATCCTTTATTGAGACTTACATTTCCCCCTGTTTTCCATTTCCTTCCAGTTGTTTTTTCTCCACGTGGTGTTGTGTATGGGGGCGGGGGGGATGTAATGTTGTTGTTTACTTACGTTATGATGTATTGGTCAAGTAGCGGTTTGGTGGCATAGTTCTGGAATCTGCCGGGTTCCAACTATGGTGGCTGGAGAGATGAAGTGACCAGAGGGTGCACCCACCTGCGGGCTCTCGATAAGAAAGACTTAAGGATAAATCAACAAATCTGAGTTGGTCATCAATATACAACACTCACGTGTGGCGCTTAAGGATATTTGCTCTACACTGGCACCCAGCAGTCTATTTGAGAAATATCTACAGAACACATAAATTAGTAAAACAATGACGTCTAGAGCGGATCCCAGCACTAGCAACCTTAAATCTAGGCTAGCAATTAGGGCTGGTTGCCAAGTGTCTTTTGTCTCCGCAGTAAGCAAATAGCATATCAGTTACAAATTAAAGATGCTTGATTCCTTTGGTAACAGCAAGGTTGTGAGTTTATTGTAGATTTTATTAAATGTGCTTCTTTTACAAAAAGAGAACTTCTTTGGCTTTTTTAAATAAAAGCTATGTTTTATTTGCCCTGTCTTTAAAAAGATATGTTGGCCTTTTTGTAAAAACCATAAAGGTGTTGTCAGAGAAAGATTAGTAATTCATCCATCCACAAAGTGAATTTTTGTGGGAAAATGTTTTGGTTGATTGCGTTTCCCCAGCCATACTGCCAATGCATGAGCCACACGCCTTACTATCTAGTAAATGTTTTCTCCCGAGTTAAACAGGCTCTGAGTGGATCAGCAAAGTTCTTCTCTAGTCATGTAGCAGCCGTGATGACAAGGCTGAAACCGCTTAAGTCCAACAAACCACCTTGACCATAACATCAAGGTATCTTCCCTCTACTCTAGTAGGTAATCAAAGCGAAGAAGCACCACGGGAGGTGGAAAGGATCACAGAAGCAATACACTTACCCCTGGAACAGATTCACATCAAACAGGTTGAGCAGCACTACTTGGCTGACCCGGAACTCCTCCCTTGAATCCCTGTTTACACAGTAGAATCTCGTGAAGATGTGCGTAGACCTCCACGTAGCAGCCCTGCAGATGTCAAGTCGGGGAGAAACAGAGAGATAAAACTGTTGTCGCTGCAATGGCTCTGGTGGAATGGCCTATGAGCGGCCTGGAAGTGGTCTGTCAGGCAGACGATGGCAATGCATGAAACAGCCGGAGGGCCATCTGGAGATGGAAGCCTTAGACAGGGACTTTCTGATGTCCCACAGGTCCAAAATTGGTGAAAAGCTGACAAGTGTTTCGAAAGTCCTTCGTGCGTGCAGCATAGAACATCAGGGTATGCGCAAAGACCTTCAGGGCACGCGCAACGTCCATTGAATGCAATGCCCTCTCAGCAGGCGATGAAAGATTTGCAAAGAAGAATGGCTCATTCAGGTAAAAGTCTGACGAAACCTTTGGCATAAAGGAGAATGAGTTTGCAGAACCACCTTAGGGAGGTGGAAGGACAAATTCAGGGTTTTACAGGAGATAGCCTGTATCTCCTCCACTCGCCTGGCTGAGGTGATTACCACCAGGAAGGTGCTCTTCCATGACAGAAACTTAAAGACACCCGAGGCAGAGCTTCAAACCGAGGCCCCATCAATTTCAACAGTACCACATTTAGTTCCCATGCAGGGGCAGGAGCTAGGATATGGCGGCCAGATGGACTTTGATAAATGCGTGAGCAAGGCCAGCCTTGGCCAGCGAGAGCAGGTGCGGGGGTGTTGCAGCACTGTCACCTGCAGCTAAGAAATCTTCTGTGGCCGGCACCACACTGCAAAGCACTTCCATTTGTGCTTGTAGTACACTAGAGTGGAGGGGGCCCCAGCCTTGGGCAGAATCCTTTTGCATTCCATACGCACCAAGTAGTGTCCAAATTCTAGGACTACCAGAGCCAGGCTGTGAGGCTCAGAGACGCTGGGTTCTGGTGTAGGAGTGACCCTCCTGGAGAGCAGGTCTGGAAGAGGATGCAGCTAGACGGCTGGAACTATCGACAGATGGAGAAGTTCTGAGTACCAAATCTACCTGGGCAAAGCCGGTGCATTGAAGAGCATCTTGCAGTGGCAACGGCTGAGTGTGCTGATCACTCGCAGCAACAGAGGAATCACTGGGAAAGCGTACAGGAAGAGACCGCCCCAACGGAATGAGAAGGTGTCTGCCAGACTCCTGGCTTGAAGGATACCTGCTGGCAAACCTTTGGCACTTGGAGTTGGCCGCCGTCGCTAAGAGGTCGATTTGAGGATGACTCCACTCCTTGAAGAGATGAGATGCTTGTGCTTGCTGAAGCGCCCACTCATGACAGGATCGTAGCTTCCTGCTGAGAGAGTCTGCAATGGTGTTTTGAACACCTGCCAGATGAAATGGTATGAGAAACATCTGTTGAGAAATGGTCCAGCACCACAGTTTCTGTGCCTCCAGAGAGAGAGTGGGCGAGCCATCCCACCCTGCTTCCTGATGTAAAACATGGTGGTAGTGTTGTCCATGAAGACCTGCACCACCTTCCCTTGGAGCTGAGGATGAAAAGACTTAAGAGCCCAGAATACTGCCTGCAGTTCCAGAACATTGATGTAAAACTCCTTTTCTTCCAGAAGCCAGAGGCCTCTGGTGTGCAAATGTCCTGTGTGAGCCCCCCAACCCTGCAGGGAGGCGTCGGTCGTGACTGTCGCCTGATACGCAGTATTTTGAAAAGGAGCACCCTGCAGCAGATGTATGCAAACTGACCAGCAGAGGAGGGCTTGACGGAATGTCTGACTGAAGGCTATCTTGTCAGTTCATGTACCGAGGACTTGCTGTCATCTGCCATCCAGACACTGCGTAAGGGGCACATCGCTGGGTGCTACTGTCGTAGGCCTGAGAGCATCCCCATAAGCTTCATGGATGGTATAACAGGAGAGCTGGCGATAAAGGGGGTGGAACCCTTTGATGATCATGAGACTCTCCCTTTAGAGGAACACAAAGGACGGCCTCCTCTGCTCTAGGGTGCCCAGAGAATGCACCATCTCAGTATCAGTCTTTATGGCCTGTCGAGCCTCGTCGACCGCCTTCCCAAACAAGTTGTCGCCATCGAAAGCCATGTCGATAACCAGTCTGCACATCCGTGGGGAAGTTGGTGGCCTTAAGCCAACCCTAGCGGCAGAGTTCCACATCATTGCCCATCTGGCAAAAGCCGGAGTCCGCGATGTCGAGGGTGACTGTGATTGCGTGGTGGGATGCCTCTGCCTGGAACAGGGCTAGGGCTTCGGCCTTCGTATTCTTAGGGAGGAAGTCGAGGATGGGCCCCAACTTGTACCACAACTCTAACAGCAGTGTATGTGGATAGGGGCGACCTAATACACAAGAAGTGCAAACTTTTCTTAAGTAAATATACTGGGAAGGGAAACGATAACCTCTCCTTTGCCCTGCTGCATCAAATGTACCAATAGTTTGGTGGCTCTATAACTCAGTTATTAAAACGTTTGCTACTGTAATTTGCATTGACATACATTCAAGGTTTGAATCCTAGCCGGGAGGGCATCGCCTTTCATCCTTTGGAGGACTGCAAGTTGAGCCTCATTTTCCTTGGCATTAGTGGCACTGATTGTCACAAACCAGCAAAACTGTGGTAGCAGGCCATTAATAAAACAAGTTAATATTCTTTTATAATTATGACAATTATCCCAGGTCTCTGGAAGTAGAGGGTGAAGGAGACGACTTATAAATTATCCAAAAGCAGATGAAACAGAGGGCGCAAGGTGAGGCGCGTGAATGGGAAGGTGGGGACGATGCTGACTGAGTTGGAAGAATGTATTCACAGAATCCAGAAAAATAGGACCAAGGCATCGCTTTGTTTCATTTACAAATGAAACTAATAAATACCGATTCGGGGCGCAGTTACATCGCTTCTGGCACTAGGTGTCCGTATTGAGCCATTTGACGGACTTGGTTCCAAGACTGCACTGAAGCATATATAAAGGAAATAACATCAGACGCTATTTCTGCCTGGGGCTAAGTGCGCCGAAATGTCCAGTTGTCGGTATGGCTCTATGTTTTTCTGTGGGCATCCCTCTGTGCCTCGATTCCCAAAAGGATCACTTGTTATTTTTACGTGCTGGGAGAAAATATTAATCTATCTGTTCAAGTGGGAAGTGAGGAGTTCTTGCAACCGGGCTGTCGACTGCATAAAGCAAAACGAGTAGAAATGGTCACTGGCAAATGCTGCAGGGGAGTAGGAACGTGTGCCATGTTTGCACCTCTTCTGAAAAGGAGACTCTGGCCAGTGCCCCACCCAATAAACTTAATTTACCCTGTGTCCTTTCATGGCTGCGACAGGCAGCGTAATTATTAATATATTTAACTTTGCTGCATAATGAGCTGTGTTGCGCTCAATGTATGCTATGTTACTATACTTTCGTACAGCACCGAATAACCACTGTAAAACCTTCAGATCGTTTTCCTTGACCGTGGTTTATTGTACCCCGACTTGGGAAGCGAGACCACAAAATGCTGGGAAGGACAATAAGAGCAAGAGTGAAGTTGGAGGGAAAGTGGGGAAAGTGGGGAAGGAGATTGCGACCCTCAGTCAGGGAGGAAATGCGCTGTATGAGTGTGGATGAGTGCTAGTCCATTACAGATGGACTAGCTTCTAGAGCGATAGGGCACAAAAAGAAGCTATATCAGGGCTTCATGTATGCACCGGGATTTCAAGGCAGTTTTTGAAGAAATGATAGGCTAGCATACAGCAGGGCTCATAATTTGCACTCACTGCTAGCCATTCGTGAGTGATAACTGAAATGGTATGATGTGT
This sequence comes from Ambystoma mexicanum, assembly GCF_040938575.1. NCBI lineage: Eukaryota > Metazoa > Chordata > Amphibia > Caudata > Ambystomatidae > Ambystoma > Ambystoma mexicanum. The sequence continues at coordinate 109,339,171 of NC_090931.1, forward strand.
GCACGGGCAGAGCCGAGGAGGGAGAGTGAGGATGTATGCATGCATGGCTTGTAGCTTGGAAATATTAAATGTTTACCCCTGGGTTACAGAGTAAGTAGTGTTGGGCAAGTGAGTGGTTCAAGAGCGTGCTTGGGGGACAGGGACGGCGATTCACCAAAATGCCAGGGGTGGCGAAAGTGACATCACAGACCTGAGGACACCACCGGAAGTGTTGTCACTTGACCTTTGACCCGAATGGCATCAGTTCCTCTTTAACCCTGGTGACATTACCGCAAGTGGCTTGTGGGAGTAAAAAAAAAGTACAAAAATGTAAAAATGTTAAAATACCAAATACTGAAGCAGACAAGAAAATGTTATATAGCAACCTCATTTTAACAAGGATGCTACATTTATATGTCATGGGTGGGGTCTTGATACAATAGGGTTAGACCCAATAGTGCAACAAAGGCCAAGGTAATATTGGTTTCACCATTGGATTCGCTATTTGAAGATTTGAATATATCTTTAAGCAATAATTATGACAAAGCATTGAGATATTTTGGGGAGTGTTGTGACCCGATTCTTGTTGAAATGGACTCAGACAAGCTTACATTGATGGAAAGCCCAGTGAAGAAGTACACCACAATGAACATTTTAAAATGGGGACAGATATACAGAGAATGTCATTGTATAAACTACAAAGGAAGCTAACAACACACCTGACGTAACATTGCCCCCCAATAAGATTCTCAGGGCTGAAATATTTACATTTATATGTGCTTTCCTCTTAACTTACTAGGCTCCCTTCAAAGGTGGGGTCCCATAGGAGGGATCCCTTGGCAAGAAAGAAATTGCCAGCTCTGTAAAAAGCCGGGGGAGTCAGAAGTGCTAAAACATTGGCTGACTGGTTGTAGCACAAAACTAGGGCCGTGGAAAATGTGGATGGGAAAGTTAATAAGGAGAGTAGAGGATTTAAATAGTGAAGACGTGTGGGCTAGGCTCTTGTATGGATCTCTTCATGAATATTTTAATAGTGATACACAAAAAGTTGAGAAAAAATGTTTTTCTCGATTAGTCCACCATAACGAAGTAGGGAAGGAAGTAATTTGACAGATAAGTGGAAAATGTAATGTTGGGGGTTAGAAAGGGAGGCCTTGATAGGTATATAGTATATGATGTTATATTGTATTCTGTTGAATTAATGAATGCCTGTAATGTTCGTTTTAGAATGTTGTGCCTGAGTCATTTTTTGCCATTTGTAATGAATTAAGAGTTGTGAAGTATATGATTTGATAAACTATAAACACAAAAAAGAATAAGCAGAGGCACTGCCATAGATATTCATAGACTTCAGCATTGTATGACCAGTTACTTCCATATTATGCCAATTATAGCTGCATGTCTGGTATTGTCATTATTTGAAAAGTAGATCCCCTACATTTCCAGGTGTTGCGATAATAGAGCATCCAAAAAATGCAAGTCACTTTCAGCACACAGACGCATTAATGCTTTGTTATTAATATAGCACATATTTACATACAATTATCATCCCAACCGAAGTTGGTACTCATTTATCAACATCAGAAGAATGAAAGGTTGAGTTGGCCTTGCCAGGATTTGAACCTGTGACCTGAAGATCTCACACAGATCGCAGCAGTGAGCACCCACCCCTCTGAGCTATTTTACCGCTATTAAAAGCAATGCCACCATAAGAAAGCATGTTAAAGCTGCACAATGTATGGCAGACACATAATAAGACTTATCATGTTTGCTGTAGCCTTGATGATGCACAGTAAAACATGCAAAAGTAATGAGGGCTCTCTGCTGAGAGCCCTCTTTACTTCTGGTTTTGCTTTGCCTCTGCAGACCCCAGAGATCGCACAGGCAGACACACGAGTCGCCCCTGGGTTGCAATTGCGGCCTCTGACAACGCCCAATTGATGTCCCTGTTGGGGAACACTGGCAGATTTAAATGCTTAAAATACAGTGTCTATTTATGAGTCAGCAGTTAAGTTCTCAAACAGTAATTCTGGGACTGGCAAGGTGACTAACTCCAGAATGTGGCCTACTGGAAGATTCAGATGTGTGAG